>NW_022280076.1:1220750-1226655 GCF_004355925.1 Anarrhichthys ocellatus | reverse complement strand
AACCCGCACCACCTTCCTGAATCTCTCTTCCTTCCTTCCTTCCTCCCTCCATCTCTCGTGTAATAGCTCCCTTGTCCCTGTCGGACAAAACAGCACCTTTGTGGCCTCTCTGCCTTTCTCTCCATCTCTCTAACCCCCCACCCCACCCTTTTCTTTTTCTCTCGGAGCGAAGCAACATTTAAAGCAGGAATAGGGAAATTGTAAACAGCAGGTTTTTGGGCCTGGAGGCTGAGGCAGAGTCCGGCAGGGCTCAGAGTCCAGCAGAGCAGAGAAGCAGGCCTTTGTTACTGGGGGATTAGTTAGGGAGGTTAGTGTATGGTTGCCACCTCCAACAGCATACCCCCACACCTCCACCTCTAATCACCACCACCAGTGCAACACACCCTGTTACACACACATAGAATTAAGAAAATGTCCACTGCCTGCATATACATTGGGATTCTATATGCTTTCCACGTTTTATCAACAGAAATATGATCTAAGTAAGGAATACTTTCACTTCACATCTGCTTTCGACACACAGATGTTTACTTGGCTGTGTCTGACCTAATATGTGGAAATCAGTATTAGTTGTTCCATTATGGCACTGTGGTCACTGTTACTGTTACAATCATCTAGGGAAACTGACCATCTGTGGGACATTGTGATTCAATAAGGAAGGCAACATTTTTCTCCACGATGAATAATGAATGAGCCATTACCTGCTGTCTGTCTCCAATCACGCTCTCTCTCTCGGTCTTTGTTTCATTGTGTTGATTAATTCCCTTTTCTACAGTTTATTCTACATGTCTTGTCATGACTACATGTTAAACGACAGCACAAACTTAATTCAAGGTACAAAATGTTTCAAAGAGAAGTGAACAAACACTGGAGCTGTGGTTGAAGGTGGCCATGATAGTAACCATGCCAGAGGGTAAGACTCAAAGACGATTTAACCAATGAATGAATGGAAGATGTACAACTAACTAGCTTGATGTCAAGAGAAGAAGGCTTTGATGGGTTATGTGCTGAAAATTAAGTGCATATCTTATATATCATCAGATACCATATGTACTACCATGTGTTTTGCTTTTTTTTTAAGATATTGCCTCCATATGTATTGTAAGTCCAAGAGTGCTGAGCATATTTGCATAAAAGTATAAATATTGCCTGAACAAGGCTTTAAATAAATGACTTATTATGGTACTGCAATAGAAGGCTGCCTGCATTTAGAGTGTTGACTCAGATAGGTACAAAATTAAAATCAATGAAATAATCTGGAGCCATTTCACTGCTGCAACTATTGGATCTCAAATATCAAATCTACAGTTGAGTTTTAGCAAAAACAATATAGACCCACTACTTTGAAGCACATTTAGAGTGCATGACAGTAAGTATTAGTGGTGTTAAGGTTCTACAAGTCCACGGTTCGGTTTGTATTGTGGTTTTTGGGTCCCTAGAAAGTATCATTACTGCAAAATGACTTGGCTTCACTGAATTGAGAGTGAACTGAAAGAATTTTGGAGAGAAAATGCAGCTGGAGAGCTTTGATCTGCAGCCATTAATTAAAAACACTGAAGGTGTCTGCCTTCATGACAGACCATCCAGCTGAGGCTTTAAATCTTTGAACTACAGCGGAAAGGTGTACAAAAGGGCAGTCCATCAGCATTGACCATTGTTCCTATTTTAACGATCCATCAATACCTCACTGTATAAATCACAAAATGAAATGTCCTGTCTTCTGAAAAAAATCCCCGGCATGTGGTTGGAAGGTGGTGCCCTAAAAACACACGTGCAAACTGGGATCGATCAAACACCACGGCTGGGCTTGATGTGCGTCTGCCGTGGAGAGAATGACAACCTCATGTTGAAGATTTAGCGTCGAGCTGGAAATGCAAAGTGAGGCAGGTTAGTATCGCTCTTTGAAGAGAGATATCAAATGGCTTTTGAGGGTTTTCCTCTCTTCGTCTTTTATGTTCCCCCCCCCTCTCTCTCTCTCTCTCTCTCTCTTCCATCCTTTCTGTCTCACTTGGTTTTGCGCTGAACTTTCCATCCACAGTCTGACTCTCCCTGTGTGTGTGCTTTGAACTCCTCAAACTGTTCTTTTGAAGGGCAGAGTCATAAAACGTCCTTTTATGCGTGCCTGGTCTCTTTGATGGGGTTGTCACTTTGTACAATGCGCTGCTCTAAGCCTCAGAAACTTCAGACAGGCATGGCCACTCCCACGCAGACGAACAGACAGACAGAGAGACAGATAAACCTCATGGATGACAGGGAGACTGTCAAATTTGGTACATTTACATTTCTTTTGCAATAATGGTTGAAGCCAGGAAATTGAGATTCTGGCTAATGATATTCAGGCATTAGGAAACGAGCGCTGGCAAGCATGGCCATATCCACCATTGAGGTCCAAGAAATCTGGACCTCAGTATTTTTTACAAGGTGTATTTAATACAAGTTGTGAAATAATTGCCTGAAAATAACTTTACTTTGTTGCAGCAAAGATATTGTACAGCATCAAGATTACCGACTCATCATCTAAACAACGGCATTTCTAGCGGTTTGGTGGTGAGGCAGATGATCTTGTCGTTACTGTACAAAGTTTACCCAACTTTCTTTGATTATGTCAACAACTTGAGGAAACCGGACAGGCAGCTGAATCCATGCGAAGTGTGATACAGGTAATGGAGAATTTTACTGGTGGACCGCTTGTCGCTCAATGCCGTTTGTTAAAATCCTTAAACATGTCGGTGACAGAGTACAGAGATACTAGACAAGCCAAGCTTCTCACCTCAAATCAGGGAGTTGGGGCAACCACTAAGCCCCAAACCACCACACGTTTACCATTGGAGCCTCGGTTGTGGTGTCACACTCTGAATATTCCGTTTTTCATCACCTGTTTTCTTTCACCCATGGCTCTTGTTCACTCTACCATCTGTTTTCTCTTGACTTACTTGATCTTTGATATTGGAGGGTTTCGGTTAAAAGAATGGAAAGGTTTGACACTGTGGCTTTCTTGCAATATGTTCAAGTCTGGTAGACTCGGCTTATTCTCTTCTCTCTTGGCATTGGACCATATTACGGTATGGTATGTCCTGGTATACTATGGTATACTATTACCAGGGCTGTAATCAAGACCAACTTAATCAAGTCCAAGCCAGGTCCAACAATAGGTCCAGTCGAGTCATCATCAGTAACTTAACACAGCTCCTACATGTCTCAAAGCAATCAGTAAACTAAAATAAAGCTGATAGCTGAAAGTGCGAACGGGAACGTGGGACTAAAACCAAAGTCCACACCATAGAGCTGAGCACAGCAAGACTTTCAGAAACAGAGCTTTCTCTATATATGTACTCATATGGTTTATCATGGTATAATATGGTACTTATATTGTACTGCAGACCATCCCAACCAAAATTCATCACTCTAGCAAATGTCCTGAAGTGTCCTTTAGCAAGACTTTGAATCCCCACCAATACAGCAGGTGTGCTGTTGCAGCTCCCTGATTTTCAATGTCCTTGAGGAAGAAGGCAAGATAAAACCACTCCCTATGCAGAACAAAGGTAACCTGCCCACCTGAGAGGAATATTGAATCAGACCCCAAAACCCTAACTTACTCTCACATTTGGATGATCAACAGATTATCACGTGTAAGTGTGACAGACTCAACACAAAGATGTAAAAATCTACCGGGCCTTTACAGCAGATGTATCCTGTCCTCCCTTCTCCTGTTGGTTCCCAGTTGTCAAACTGTGGCCATTACAGTCTGGGTTGGGTTTCCCATAAGCATCCCAACACTGAGACAATCTTTGTTCCATTGTGAGCCGGGAGCACTGAGAGAGGCTTTTGGGAAGCTGGAACCTGGCTGTTCCCAGGATCCCTTTCACCTGAGCAGGAGAACAACAGGGGGAGAAAGGGGTAAAACAGACAGCCGCTGTTGGAGAGTAGGAGTAATGTGAATTGAGACGGACACACATACACTCACACACATATACGTGCAATGAACATTCTTTCTTTGACACACTTCTAACGGACAGTGTTACACTACAACTGGGTGCAAATGTTAGTCATTACAGAACAATTTCCGTCAAAAGTTGGAAAGAGTCTTTGTGGGGTAATGTAGTGTAGTTTACTGACTACCATGTGTTTCTGCTTGATACATTAAATTTAAGAAATCCACTCCACCTTGGAGATTTGGGTAGTAGATATGAATAGTTTGCTGTTTTGTGTAGCAATGTTAGTCATATTCCTTTACACCGGATGAGCACCGCAGGTCAGCTGTACAAACACTCAACTTCCATTCATACAGTCCGTGGTGTGCACAGAGTGCCCTTTGGACACGCCCATGCATCATTTTTGGCCTAAAGTCACAATACAAGCGGCACCACAGATGACCCTCTGGCTCCCAAAGTGAACCTCTGGATATCTCAAATGCTCTGGTCGAATTATACTTCACTGAAGATGTACATGAATGTCCCTGTGGGTCTAAGCAGAGAGAGGTGTAATGGGTAACTGTAAGTTGCAGAGGTTTGCAAAGGAGGTGACGTGCAGATCTTCCAAATTGCAACCAATAAGCCACATCTCCTGAATATATCTGTACGACAATGTGCTGATTGTTTGGTCCAAACAAATACCCAAAAGTGAAGCATGGTCCGGACGCCAGAGTCTGTGTGCGGGAATTGCTACAGTAGGTGAGTGCATTGATGGATGACCCCAAATTAAATACTTATTGCAAAATCTAGAGTATGCTTAAAACAAAGTTTTCTGAAGTGTTGTTTGACCATTTCGGAGGCCAAAAGTGTTACTCTATAATGGCCATATTCGAAGGCATGGCTAGGTGCCTCCTTGAAGGCATTCAAAGTGTTGCACTCATTTGCGTGCACTAAAAGTGCCAGAAATAGTTGTGTGAAGCATGAATAAAGAGAGCTTGAGAGAGAGGTTCAAACCCTGCGTACTTTCTCACCTCCTTACTGTTAAAATAAACACGTTGCATCTAATGGACAATTTCTAAAAACTGTTCAATTCTGTTATGCAGAGTTTCTCAACTTGATGGTGCATTGATAGACTTTTAGATACAGAAAATTGTATTGACAGGGTTTCAAACACGCAGTCTGACGCAATTCTATAAATTTAATTTAGTGAGTTCCCCACATGCTCTTGAAAACAGAAAACAACAATTTGACTCAAATTCACATCACAACATGAAAATGAGATGAGAGGCCGGAAAAGGTTGAGATGTATATCAAACTATGTATTTGTACTACATGTCATTTTAGAAACACCCACAAGCTAGTTAACATCTGTTTAATGAACGCCCACTGTTTCCCATCAGCAATTATGACATTGAAAGAGGAAATGCATATCGAACTTCATCAGTGGTTAAAACTTTAAACATTAATCTTTGCAGCTGTCAATACCACTGCTGGTGATGCATTCTTGAAACAGCAGTACTCAGAAGTTTACCATTCATGATATGTCAAGGTGTCCTTTTGAAATGTGTGGATGTGCTACCAAAGCAAAACATTCCTGGGTCAGGAAGCCAGTCTTTAAAAAAAGCTGAGTGTTTGGGTGACAGGACCCCACTAACTTCTGAAATATCCATCACCCTCACATTCAGAGTTCAGCGGAAGTGCTGTCAGGGTTGAGTATGTGAAACAGATTTCTAGGAAAAGAACTCTACACAAACATCATAAGGTCTCTGTTAAACCGGTTTGATCATCAACCTGTTTTCTTGCTGAGCATGTCTTCCGCTCTTTGGTCTGTGGAGTGTGTGTTTGTGTGTGTGTCCCTCTACAAGAAGGTCTAAGAGGATGTAATTCACCCCGTCAAAAGTGAGCGCTGTGAAAACATCCTGAGTGCACACTGAGACACCCATATATACACACACACACACACACACACACACACACACACACACACACACACA
>NW_022280076.1:1214019-1220740 GCF_004355925.1 Anarrhichthys ocellatus | reverse complement strand
ACACACACACACACACACACACACACACACACACACACACACACACAAGAATTGTCCATGTGAGATGAGTAATAACTCAGCTGGTGAAGAAAAGTATAAGAATCAAAACTAAAATGAACACAAGTGCTTTTCTCTGTCTTTAGGAAGAGAATATTAAGATGTTAACATGTACATCCATGTATTACAGTCCTTTTGGGAGGAAAAGATGAGTCAAATGGCACCAGTCATGTTTTGATGGTGTGACAAAATGTAAATTAACAAAATGATTGATGGAAACATGATCATTTGCTGATTACCTTTAAATTTTGACCGCAAAATCAATTTTTAGGACTTTTATCTTAGAGTATCTGCGAATGTCGCAACACCAGAATTAATCAGCAGCTCTGGCCCACGAACATCATGAATCAGTGTTTTGTTTCCATTTTCCTCACCTCAGAAACTTATTTTTCAGTTTCCTGTGTCAGTTACAGACAGCTGACAGTGTTGCTACACCATAGAGCTAAATATAACACAGATACATCTGTGGTAAGAAGGTTTTAAAATCATGCAGATAAGCGTTTCGCAGAGATGCGTGGGCTGTGAAAATGTGAATTTCTCGGTTATTGTAAGACAGCTTCATGACAGGATGGTGAGAAAAGTCAAATATGTTCAGGAGATGTGGATTTATTTGAAGAAGCCATGTGATTCACTGGACGAAAGGTTCAAGAGTTGTGAACCTGAATATTAAGCTTCTCTTCCTTATCATTATAAACCTGTAATTTGAGTCATGCTGGGCTGAGAAAGTTCCTTAACCATTTAACATAACAAAACGCATGGCAAAGAGTATAATATGAGCAGGAACCAGTTTTAGATGGTCAAATAAATTCTAGGTTATACCTTTAAAACAGCAGTGCCACATGAAATCACCCAGATGCTCATTGTTTTTAACTTACGTCCTTGTTCCATTCTAAAAATATCCAAGTCATATATTGTCCTGTAGCTGTGACTGTGAAATAGGAAAGTGCTTAGATGGCTGTCAGAGACCAATGAAGTCATGGGTCAATGGGTCACGTAGCAACAGGCTGCAAAGGTCACAGAGGAGGAGAAAAAAGCAGGAGGGCAAAGACAAATGCTCATCGCTTGAGTGGCCTCGTGTCGGCAGCGCCATCTCTGACTATCACCACCTTGAGTGACACACATCGGGGTTG
Source organism: Anarrhichthys ocellatus (assembly GCF_004355925.1). Classification (NCBI taxonomy): domain Eukaryota; kingdom Metazoa; phylum Chordata; class Actinopteri; order Perciformes; family Anarhichadidae; genus Anarrhichthys; species Anarrhichthys ocellatus. The sequence goes on along the minus strand of NW_022280076.1, from coordinate 1,219,553 downwards.
AGGGGTCAGCAGGGGTGAGGAAGTGTGATGTACGTATGTGGGTGGGTCGGTGTTTTTTAGGAGCTGTAAACTTCCTTGGAGAGGAACCATAAAAGCAGTTATTGCAGGACAGGTTGTGAGCCTGTTTGACCTAACACTCCCATGAACTAAACCCAGGAACTAGTAAAGGACTGAATGTTTCTTTACCTCATTAACTATGAAATTACACCAATAATAGATTAAAAACTCTTATGAATTAAAAGTAATTTATGAGAAGAGATACAGTATGATAGATATGTAGCAGCCCAAACAATATTACTGTAGATGATATAGTGAGACCTTAATGAGGTGTTAAACATGTGATGCATGTTTGTGTAGCAGCAAAAAAGAAGGAAAAACACTCACATGAGGCATTTTGACACTTGGCGATGAGCCAAAGGAGAATAATAGATGAAGGTGAACGGGGGATGGTGAGTGAAGGTGGAAGTGTGTGTGAGTGACAGAACAGAGGATAGGTAGGGGGCAAGGCGGTAGGTGGGTGGTGTGAAAATTGTGAAAGGATGGGCTACTGTTAGTCGGGTGGGAGCTGCAGAGGAGATTGGAGGTGAAGTGAGGGTGTGACTGACACATGGATAGAGACGACTAGCAGGGGGTGGTGGGAGGTGGCAAGCAGACAATAATGGTGGCAGGATGCGGGTGTGCTGCATTGACGAGAGTGTGTGTGCGTGTGTGTGTGTGTGTTAGCAACTGGAGGCTATGCGTGGCCTCCATGTTGTTTCAGGTGTCCATACACCCCCAGCCAACCAGCAGGCCCTGGAGGGAGGAATGGCAGCTCATTAGCCTGATCAAAGACTCCACTTCCCCCTCTGGTTCAACACACACATATACACACATGCACACACACACACTTTCCTGTGTTTACCTGGCTAATCCGAGACTAATCTGCCTGATATGCAGGATGTGGGGATCAATTAAGGAAATTAAGGTGTGGTGGAGAAGGGGGGGAAGGAGAGGTGAGGTCCAGAATTAAATGTTACATTTCCAGGTGAGTTATGCAGATGCTCCACCTTTAAAAGAAGAGACGGTCAAAGAAACTAACCCAAACTGCCAGATGGTTTGTTACACAGAACCATCTCAGAAGACATCATTTTAACAATCAACATTGTGTTTTCCTGATACAAACAGAGCATAGTTATTTACAGTCTAGGTGTTATTAAAAAACTCAGTTAAACAGTTAATAGAAATATAAAAAAATCAAAAAGTGAACAAATCTCAGAGGAGCCGCTTGTCACATAAAGGAGAATAGTGCTGATCCACCTTAAAGACAGTCAGGAGAGAAAACATCATTTTTATTTTAGCAAAAATCCAGCTCCTGTACAAGCTAACAAAGAAACATGCAGACCTTTTGGTAATAAAACAAACAAACAAATAAGCTCTTTAGGCAGATATACTGTTGCATGTTGGTGAGATTTATGGATTCATGGGGTATACATTTCATGTTCTATTTCCAATACCCAAGTTAAAAATTGTTCTTATGAAGCAAAGTAAATCAGACACTTTTAGGTTAACTCTAAATGGGAGAACTGAAGTAAACATTGGGCTATATTGGGAGAAACTATATATATATATATACACACATATATATACACACACACACACACTATTTTACTTTTACAGTGAGTTTGTTTGCCCAAAAGCCAGATAACTAATTTATTCGTGAATAATCAGCATATAAACAATACATTAATTATATTAACCACATTTTACCTTTCCATGTCAAGTTAGGTAACCGTGTACATAAATGCACTGCATAGAGACACATGCTCATCTGATGGAGAAAAATATTCTTTGTAGACTACAATGAGCTGAGTGAGGATATAATCATTATCACTGAGATGATTCATTTCATGTTAAAAATAGACCCTATCGTGAAGAGCCGCTGTTTATTTTCTGGTCCTATTGAATCGGATCCTGATTCATATCCTGTATTGACTGGACCTTAGTTTGGAAATTGACCACCTCATCATCCATCACAATAAAAGAGCCAGTGAGTCAAAGCATCCCTCTTGAGCCACATCCTCTCAGCTCAGGAGGAGATGTTATTATGTTAATCAGAGGCTTGTGAAGCACACTCACTGTACTCACATCTGGATACAAATTCACACAAACACACTCGCACGGCAACAAGGGGTTTTAAATACACCTTTTAAAGATGTGTCCGTCTCTAAAGAATACTCATATTTATAAGCTCACAGAGTGTTTACATCAGAGTTCCTTTAGATCGTTCTGAAAGGCCAACTCTGAGCCTCTGTGTCGGTTCCATAAGCAGACAAAAAAATATTTAAATTTGACTATTTTTATGACTCAAGAAGACAAGATTTTTCAAAAGAGTATATAATGAATCAGTGAGTCTTAACTTCTCAGTTAGGTCTTTCCAGGGCCTTAAGCCCCCAAAGGCTCAACCTGTATTTTCTTTTTCCCAGTACATAATGTGGCAGGGTTGAGAAGCCTCTGAACAAAATTTAAAGTCATAGTTTGATGTTTTGGGAAAGTATGAAGCCAGAGGAGAAGGCGATGATAAGCTTCGGTGAGCATAGACACGGGAAATGAGTGGAAACAGCTAGCCTGGCTAAAAACTAAAGTTAAGAACCTCCCAGCCCCTGATTTTGTTTAATCTGAATTAATCTGAAAAAGTGACTGCAGTGACTCCCTGGAGTGAGCTTTTGAAGGTGCCGAGAGAGCCAGGATAGCCGTTTCTCCCTGCTTCCAGTCTTTATGCTAAGCTAAGCTAACTGCGTCTTGACTCAGACTTAAAGCAGAGACATGAGGGTGGTATCAATCAATCCTCACGTCTAACTCTCGGCAATAAGGTTTACTTTCCAAAATGCTGAACTGGAAATCACAATAATGGAGCTCAGGGTCACTTTAGAAAATAAAAATTCACTGCAGGTTTACAAACTCTTACAGGCAACAGAAAGCAGTCTCTGTGTCAGCATCTGCCGGCTGACATCAGGTATTTAATAAAATCCCAGCATTGGTCTAATCTGTCCCGTTGCCAGACATTCGTTCGTAAGCCTGCTTCAATAAACATGACCACTTCACAGCTGATTAAATTGGGAAATTTTCACAGTTTAGTTTCCAAGATGAAACTGATGTTCCTTTGTCTGCCGCCCACTCTATCCTCCTATGTTGCTCTCCAGACTGATGGCTAACAGGAAGTTGCTGTCGTTGTCTCACGCAGAGCATGCTCCCCCGGTCCTTTCTTCCTCCACGGCTCCTTCCTCTGCTCCTCTCTCCTCCCCCCCGATCATTTTATTCTCTTCTCATCTCCTCCTCATCTTCCTCTCACCTCCCTCCTTCTTTCCTTTGATCCCCACAACCCTCTTTTCTTCTCCCTCTTCCGTCCTTCTGCCCTCTCCTCTCATTTAACTCCCTTTTTCCACTCACCTGATCTTCTTGTCTTTCCTCCTCTCCTCTGCTCCTTTCCTCTCCTCTTGTCCTCCTGTCCCTCCTCTGAAGGCTTAATTTAAGCTTGTCATCAGAGTGTCTGTGAGCTGAAGTTGGATACTGCTGATGCTGCAGCCATCACAACTTATGAGATGCCGATAACTCGCCTGCAATACTGTTGGTCTCTATTTGTGCCTGCTTCACATGATATGAACAACTCAATCATGTGAAACACAGGGGTAAAATGAAATACATTTGCTTCTCAGACAGTCTGAAAATAGGGAACATGTTGTGGATTTGACCACTGTGTTGTCTGGCCGTGGAATATTCCACCTTTCCTCAGCAGCATAAAAGCTCCACTCACACTTTTGGGACGTGACACATCACTTAAACACCTACAAGTGAGTAGATGTCCCGATTTGATCACAACTGTAAGAGTAGAAACCATTCGGCTAAAAAAGCGATTGCTTAAATGACTATTTTGAGAAAACATTAAGACTATATGTTTGATGATTTAAACTCAAACCACAGAAAGATATTTATGCTTGATTAGATATGTATTGTGTTTGTATACATGAAGTCAAAAATATAAAGTTGAGACAAATGGATATTATCAGTAAGACTCTGTTCTGTTCAGTTGGGGGGAAAACGGTTTAGTTTTGACTTTGTGGTTCTTGTCTAAGCTGGAAGAACCCCGCCGGGCAAGAGGAGGAAAGGAGAGCTCCGGAGGAAGTTGACTTTTGACCTTTCTTCAAAAGAGTGACAGGACCCCGACTGCACTCCGACCTCCAGGGACCGACCAATCACTGAAGCGTGACCTGCCGTCAGGGGTGTGGCTTCAAAGGCCCTCGCTTCTCCTCGCCACCTCTCACATTCTGAGCATTCCAAGTGTCGCTATGAGCACATATCATCCAGGCACCCCAAGGATGAACACACACACACACATGCATATACCATACACACACGCACACATATCGCACACACAGATTCTGTGGTGAAATGTACATTTAGTCAAGTACTCCACTTAAGGACAATTGTACTTGTACTGAACTGTTGTTTTTCCGTTTCATGCCACTTTATTTTATAACTCCACAACATTTCCAAGGAATATATTTTACTTCATACTCTTATCTTTATACTCTACAGTTATCAGCGCTAAGATCGACCAAAACATGATGTGCTTATATGATGTACTGTTATAATTTAAATGATAAATTACTATTTAAAGTAGTTAAAATAGGCTCAACCTTGACAAACGTAAAATGCTAGTTTCATGTTAAAGCATCAGCATTCTTGGCCCAATAGTAATACTCACAGGGGCCATTATTCTGCATCAAGTACATTTTCATAACATTTTCAATACATGACTTGGTCTTACTACTTTTACTTTTTAGGTAAAACTCCATATGTCTTTCATTCAAATAAGGAAAAGCTTCAAAACTGTATTATCGTGTGAAGAATAGGGAGAAGTAGCAGTAGAATTATATTAAAATGTAGAAAAGCAAAGTACTAGACATCCAGAGTAACTGAACTGCAGTGTACAACAGAGCGAAAAATACAATAAACCACCTAGAAGTTGTATATAAAGAAAATGGAGCATATAAACCTTCCTCACAAAACCAACTCTGTGTTATGGACGGCAAAAGATCAAAATGGCAACAAAGAAATTGGGATTTTCCCTGGGACTTTGGAAATGATTACCCCCCCCTCTGAGATTTTTTGAGATTTTCGCTTCGATCAAAGTTAGTTTCATACGGGCAACATGTAGCCCACACAGGCTTTTATGATTTATTTATATCCTATTTCGTCTTTGATGTACCCTTTTACTACTCATGGGAAATTAGCATTTCAACTAAATGTAAAAGTCAAAACTCTGCTGCTGTCTGTCTGCCTGCTTAGTTTGGCACATTCTTGAGTTTTAATATGAGTGATGTGTATGTTTTGCGGTGGCCTGGTAAAAAGCATTCGCCCCAAATTGGTTGTTCTTTGCTATTTATGTATTTGTGCATATGACTACTTGGGTATCCTTGGCACAAGTGTACCAAGGATAGAACTACTCTCTGTGTGTGTGTGTGTGTGTGTGTGTGTGTGTGTGTGTGTGTGTGTGT
>NW_022280076.1:1194135-1214009 GCF_004355925.1 Anarrhichthys ocellatus | reverse complement strand
TGTGTGTGTGTGTGTGTGTGTGTGTGTGTGTGTGTGTGTGTGTGTGTTAGCACAGTAAGATTATTTTTTTATTTGCCCTCCATGTGTGGTTCGGCTTAGAGCGGCGTAGTCCGCATCCCATCCTGTGTTGCTGGCTAACATCACACTCAACACACACACACACACACACACACACACACACACACACACAACACACACACACACACACACACAACACACACACACACACACAACACACACACACACAACACACACACACACACACACAGTCTCAACACTGACCCAGACAGAACCAGAACAGGCTACACACTAATTACATGCCTTGAATTAGACATAATATCAACCAGCCGGTTGACTATGGAAACAGAGATAGAAGGCCAAGTTAGGGATGTGCGTTCTCATGTGTGAGATTTCTGCATGCACCTTATGCTGCATAAATGTTCATGGATGTCTGTCAGTGCGCATATATTTATGTTATTGTGTATCAGGATTCAGAGAAGATCAAAAAGTGCGGCACATAACATTTTCTCAATAGCCTTGAGGGACAAGTTGCTCTTTGGTGCTACAATATAAACTGTCATCTGGTGAAAGCAGAATCTGTTGCCAACTGTTTCAATGATGCTCAGTCCTAAAGATGCAAAGTGTTTTCACCATAGACTGTATATAAGAGGTGGATAGTCACAGTGACGTCACCCATTGGGTTGTGGACTGCCGTTTTGAAGCCTCGAGTTGGGCATTCATGGTCATCGCCATCTTGCTTTTTTGCAACCAGAAGAGACACGAATGGGTGAAGCACAAGTACAACCAAATGCAAGGTACACAGCTAATTACCTATTATGAACAAAAAACACACTGTAAGGGTTAAAGTTGTTGGACGAAAACTCGGACAACACCCACACCGAACAACGCCTCGACAAAGCGACAATCACAAGTTGGCTACACCCTAAAGCAAACCCAGCTTTATGGTCTATTTTACTCTAAATGGGACCATCATTCACTAATGAACATCATGCAGTAATGAAGAAGACTTGAAACTACAGATTGAGAGTTTACCAAGGTAATAAATCAAATTGAAAAGTAGTTTTTTTTTAAACTTATAGAGTATGGTTTTCGCCATGTTTCATTTTAGAGACAATGTGCACCTGTGAAATTGTTCTAGACAAAGAAAAATTAAAGTCAAAGAAAAAATTACCAAATTGTACCAAGACTCAATTGACTAAAAATAGTGGCTGGTATTAATCTTTGTGTTATTTTGTCATTTGCTTACTAATATAACTTACTAATGTAACTTACTAATATAGCACGTCATGAGCATGTTTGAGAGAGGACATCAAAGAGTAAACTGTCAAACTCTCTACTAAATCCATGAACAACAACTGCCTGCATTGTGCATTCAGATTAGATAGTTTACTAATTCAGATTTATATTCATGACACTTTTGTATTTATGACATTCAAGACACCTAGTTTACATTTTACCCTGTTTTTCATACATAACTGCTCTGATGAACTCGGGGAGTCGTTTAAACAACGATATAGAGGAAATTTAGTCCAAAGTCCAAAGCGTACGATTCCCTCTAGTACCACCCCTGGTAAAATGTATCACAGTGTTTTAATGAGATGGTTTTATTGATCCCTACAGGGAAATACTTTCATCGCTTTTTTCCCCAACCCAGGAAGTTCAGAGGTCAGGGTCAGCAACAGAGCAGCGCCCCTGCAGCTGACATGGATACAGGGTCTCGCCGAGAGCATTTCAGCAGGGCAGATGCTTGTCAACATGGACACCGTGTCTGTGTCTGTGTCCAGTGAAAATATAGTCTACCTAACCTAGAGGTCAGTTGTTTCCAAACCAGGGATCCTCAAGTGTCCATGTGAGTCCCCAGCAAAATGATCCTGATGGAGTTTAATGTCACATTTACTTGATTTTCAAGCATTTTTTCATGTGTAAGCAAACATCAACTGATCAGCACTTGTAGTTAACTACAATTAAGTATAGTTCTCTTCCCGCTTATCAACAATAATCTTTTCAGAAGGCATTCTCCCTGAGACAAATCTTAATAGGGCTCTGTAGACTATTTTTACAGTTATTTTGAGGCCCCTATTTTGAGGGGCCTACACTCAATGTAACACCCTTGCCAGTAATAGCACAGAGAAAGGCTTCTGCTGAATGGCATATGCTTCTCGAAGTTGTCTTAAGTAAGAAGTATGACCAACCCAGACCAGGTGAGGCCACATTTCCTGGGATGGCTGCCCGGAACACAAAAACAACAACGTCCTATGGGCGCACTGCTGATCTGGACCGACCGCTGCTGAGGGACCAGGGCTTTTCTAACAATGGGTGTGACTATCTGGAGCCGCAAAACCCATTTCCTCCTGCATAACCAAGGCAAATTACGGGTCACAAGATTTCCTTTCAAAATGTCAAATGTTCATGCAAAAGATTGTTTTAGACTAAAGTGGAATAAAGTTGTGTATGAGCTGACTACAACAACAAAAGAGTTACTTGGTTTGGGGTTAGGTAGACATATTTCAATTTGCTTTTGTAGTCCTTGAGTCTGATTAAACATGATAAATTAATAGTTAAAAATGAGGAAAATTTATTTCAGGCAAAAGAAAACTGTTTAAAACATGCAGCATCCAATAAAAACGTCACAAAATGTAGGATTTACTAATGCGTTTCTAGCTCAAGCAAAACAGCATTACCCAAGTCAGAGTGAAGCCATAACAGACTTAAGATTGTGAGGTTATTTTGTTTTTCATTTATCTTTGTTCTGAAAAATGTGTATTGCTTCACCAAAGTTTTCTTCATTGTCACTTGAATAAAAAGCAGATTTATCTCAAAATCTAAATGATGAAGTGAAACTGGTGCATTGAGTAACAAAATTTCACACAAATAAAACATATTTTACAAAGTCTACAAATATATATTCGATTAAACGTAATATAATAGCTTGGATATTATTACAAAACAACCTGTTGTACAATTCCTACAGCAGCTGACCCCGTGCAGCTCATTTGGCCTCTGTGTTGTGATTTCGTTACAGGAATTTTTAAACTCTCTAATGGCTCTAAGTGAATTGGGTCTAATGTATCCTATTATGGTGCAAATAGGGGAGGCCAAAGTCATCAAATTCTTTATTTTGATGGATGTGGACACACAGACTCATACAACCACACGTACATGCGCCCCCACCCCCTCTTCCTACCTCTCTTACCGCACACCTCTCCCGACTCCAAAGCACACAAACACACCTCCTGACCAGGCGGGCAGCAAGGGAGGAAGTCAATATTTGAGGAGTTGAAGCTACCTGGCCTCGTGTTCGAGATACACCTCTTACTGTAGGCAAACCGAGGAGTTTTCTACAGCGCAGCTCTCAGTTTGCTCACTTTGAGTTTTACTGTAGGTTAAAACACGTCGATGCATTTGTTAATTCTGTGGCGTTTGGCCTCTAAGACTACCTTAATGTTTAACAGAAATACTGACAGTAACACTGTACAAACACACAAGTACTGGTGATGTACTGCAGTGGTAACCAACGCCCACATCTATTTCAGATGAGCTCAAGTACCTCTTCATCTTCACCACCCATCATGCTCTACATACGTCCCTTAATAATTTATTAGAAATTACACTATGAATTACATGTAGAGAATATTGATATTATTTTTATATATATAATTGAAGTTTCATATAATGGAATTTTGAGTGTTTGGTTGCTTTTATCAAGTTTTAATTTGTTCTGACCGCCTACCACTTGGAGTGGCAGAAGCTGGGGGTACAACTTATCCATTTCTTTTCGCTCATTTTTCTCTATTCATTACTTTTACGTTTTATTTCACCTGCTTTCCATTAACTGTTTCAACCGAATATCCAATCATTTTAGCTAACTTTTTCAGCTATTTATTCATAGTTGCTATTTCAACTGTTTAGCTAACTAACTATTTAAACTGTTTCATAGCTATATACTATTTAAACTGCTATATCCAGGCAAAACAATACATAGACATCTTTGAAATAATGTCAACACTCTTCACATTGTGTTGATAATGTGTTTTTATTTTAGATTTTAAGCTAAATTTCTGGCCAGATCTTATTAATTGCACCTTTATCTATTCCAGCCATTAACCATTTAAACTTCAACTAGTTTTCAAGCATTCTCTCTTAATTGCTATGTGGTGATAACAAACTCAAATCTATGGGCAGCTTGCTGGTTATTGAAAAATGTATCAAAGATCAGTATCACACCAATTTAATCCCATTTGGATTTTTACTTTCCTCCCTAACACAAATATGTGGATATACGTATATTTGAACATCCACTGGAGAAGAACCCCTGGTTGTGAATCAATGCTCTGTTTTAATATAACAATTTGCACACCAACGATAAGCACCACTGTGGGGCGCCTCAGAATTTTCCTTTAATCCGTCTGTGCATCAACATCCTTTGGTAAACTTGACGAACAAACATTCTGCTCCACAACCGGAAAGAATATCGTCATGACCAAGCAGAGTTGTTGTGATATGTAGGAGTAATCGCCCTTCTGAATGCATCAGAGGACCAATGCTCACAGCTAGAAGGTAGAATAGGATTGCTCAATGTTCCTCAACAACACAAATATTTACAGGAAGCAAGCAAAGCAGATTCACCAAACCAGGCACAGAACTCTAAAGAGAGATGGAGTTTTCTACGGGGTTGCAACTGTTTCTCGAACGTGTGCATTTATCTTATATGCAGGCATTTTCACCGCTACGATTGAGTCAGATGCTTTTGGTGGGGAAAACATTAAAGAACTTAAGTTGAATCTATGAATTTTCAAAAAACGTGCGTATTAATGAATGACTCTGTTCCACATCTGTTCCAGAAACATGATTCAAAATTGTGCATATATCTCCTCTTTTAAAAGGTTAAGATACATTTATGAGTCTGTCTCTGTGTTATCATTAGTTCTCCTTAGGATTTTATATCATGTCTGTGAGGAAAGTTGTGCAGACTTGGTGGCCTAGTGTGAAATGCACTTTGAAGGCATTCAAAGTCATGAGGATGACGACTGCAGCTACAGACCCACGCATCTGTTAATTGGTGAGAGATGCGTATTGTGACGTGTCAAGAGGGGGGAGTTAATGATGGCTTACCTGGAACAGGAAGCTTTTGATGTAAGCTGTGAGCTCTCTGTAGAGCCATCATTGTGAGTTAAGCACTCAAACACACACAGACACACAAATACACACATGCATTGAACAATTACCAGCTTTTGTCGAGTTCTTGTGTCTTGGGGGCAATCAGGAAATACACGACTGACAAACCAATAGATTAGTGAAATACATTAAGTGATAGACTTATAAACCAGAAAGCTATTGACATTGTAATTTGATTTAGACAGAGATATCTGTGGTTTAGTCTGGAGGAAAAACAATAGCTGGGAATAACAGTCCAACCAGACATTTTTAGTAGAAACAAGATTAATGCACAAGTACAAATAATCAGGGGTTTGTGGTATATGACAAAAAAAAAAACTTGTCAAACTGCTGTGGAAGCAGATGGGGCTGTCCATTAGAAATCTCAAGCTCACAGCAGTAGCCAGCAGATGTGGCAAGAAGGAAGGCTGGGAGGGAGGACTCTGGAGAGAAATCTAGGCCTTCCCTTCCGTGCACATATGCCTGGATGATCACACCGACAAGAAATCTACAATTCAACAAGCGCTTCATGTGGGCCATGCCTGCGAGCCACACAGCTGCGCACAGAAATCTGTAAATATGTGTCTGAGGGAGACAGAGAGATAATACAAATGCGAGGATAAGGAGAGTGGAACTGCCATGAGATTTACATATGTGTTGGTCTGTTATGAAAGCTTTCATTCTTTTATAATACATCTTTGAATTAGTTAATTTTTTGGTTACTTTTTTAAATTTGAGTCTTGAGAAAAGAAGATCCTGCATGAACAACTCTTGCTCAGCATCACAATTTAAGTATTGTTACTTTTGTTATTGAAAAGATCCCTGCAGACAGAAAGTCAAAGCATACAGTTTATTAACAGGTTTGCGTTGCGTCATCCATCCATTTTCCTCCGCTTATCCGGGGTCGGGTCGCGGAGGCAACAGGCCAAGCAGGCTGACCCAGACTTCCCTCTCACCGGCAACATGTTCCAGCTCATTCTGGGGGATCCCGAGGCGTTCCCAGGCCAGCTGGGAGATGTAATCCCTCCAGCGTGTTCTGGGTCTTCCCCGGGGTCTCTTCCCAGTTGGACGTGCTTGGAAAACCTCCAGTGGGAGGCGTCCAGGAGGCATCCTAATTAGATGCCGAACCACCTCAGCTGACTCCTTTCGGCGCGAAGGAGTAGTGGCTCGACTCCAAGCTCCCTCCTGATGACCGAGCTCCTTACCCTATCTCTAAGGCTGAGCCCGGCCACCCTACAGAGGAAGCTCATTTCGGCCGCTTGTAGCCGCGTCCTTGTCCTTTCGGTCACGACCCAGAGTTTGTGACCATAGGTGAGGGTTGGAACGTAGACCGAGTGGTAAATTGAGAGCTTTGCCTTCTGGCTTAGCCCCCTCTTCACCAAGACGGTCCGGTTCAGCGCCTGCTTTACTGCTGCAGCCGCACCGATCCGTCTGTCGATCTCCGCTCCATCTTACCCTCACTCGTGAACAAGACCCCGAGATACTTGAACTCCTTCGCTTGAGGTAGGCACTCCGTCCCCACCTGGAGGGAGCAATCCACCGGTTTCTGGCAGAGCACCATGGCCTCAGATTTGGAGGTGCTAACTCTCATCCCCGCCGCTTCACACTCGGCTGCAAACCGCCCCAGTGAATGCTGGAGGTCACGATCCGAGGAGGCTAACAGGACCACATCATCTGCAAACAGCAGAGAGGTGATCCCGAGACCCCCGAACCTGACGTTCTCCACCCCCCGGCTGCACATAGAGATCCTGTCCATGAAAGTCACGAACAGGACCGGAGACAAAGGGCAGCCCTGGCGGAGGCCAACACCCACCGGGAACATGTCTGACTTATTGCCGAGAATGCGGACACAGCTCCTACTGCAGTCGTACAGAGACCGGATCGCCCGTTGTAATGGGTCCGGCACCCCATACTCCCGCAGCACCCCCCACGAGAACCCCCGAGGGACCCGGTCGAAAGCCTTCTCCAAGTCCAAAAAGCACATGTATACTGGTTGGGCAAACTCCCAGAACCCCTCCAGTAGTCTTGCGAGGGTAAAGAGCTGGTTCACTGTTCCACGGCCGGGACGGAATCCGCATTGCTCCTCTTGTATCTGAGGTTCGACAAACGGTCGGAGCCTCCTTTCCAGCACCCTGGCATAAGCCTTCCCCGGGAGGCTGAGTAGTGCGATACCCCGGTAATTCAAGCACACTCTCCGGTCCCCCTTTTTGAAAATGGGAACCACCACCCCGGTCTGCCAGTCCATGTGCACTGATCCCGACCCCCATGCGACATTGAAGAGGCGTGTCAGCCAGGACAGCCCAACTATGTCCAGCGCTTTCAGCATCTCAGGGCGGATCTCATCCACCCCCGGCGCCTTGCCACCGAGGCACTTTTTGACTACCTCAGCGGCCTCTGCCAGGGATATGGGTGAGCCTCCCCCTAGATCTTCAGACGCTGCCTCCTCTGCAGAGGACATGTTGGTCAGGTTTAGGAGTTCCTCAAAGTGCTCTTTCCACCGCCCGACGATGTCCCCTGTCCGGGTCAGCAGTTGAATGGTTTGCCAGAACCTCCTTGAGGCCAACCGAAAGTCCTTCTCCATGGCCTCCCCGAACTCCTCCCATGCCCGAGTTTTAGCATTCGCAACCACCGCAGCTGTAGCCCTTCTGGCCTGCCGGTACCTGTCAGCTGCTTCGGGAGACCCCTGGGCCAACCAGGCCTTGAAGGTCTCCTTCTTCAGCTTGACGGCTTCCCTCACCTCCGATGTCCACCACCGGGTTCTCAGGTTGCCGCCACGACAGGCACCGATGACCTTCCGGCCACAGCTCCTAGCGGCCGTGTCCACAATAGAGGCTTTGAACATGGTCCATTCGGATTCCATGTCCCCAACCTCCCTCGGGATGTGGGAGGTATTAATCACTACATGTTTGGGCTTGCCGGGTCTTTCCAACCGGTTCCCCTGCCATCTGATCCAACTCACCACCAGGTGATGATCAGTTGACAGCTCTGCTCCTCTCTTCACCCGAGTGTCCAAGACATACGGCCGCAAATTAAATGATATGATTACAAAGTCGATCATTGATCTCCGGCCTAAGGTGTTCTGGTACCAGGTACACTTATGAGCCACCTTATGTTCGAACATGGTGTTCGTTATGGCCAAACCATGGCACGCACAGAAGTCCAATAACAAAACACCATTCGGGTTCAGATCGGGCAAGCCGTTCCTCCCAATCACCCCCCACCAGGTTTCTCCGTCATTGCCCACGTGATCGTTGAAGTCCCCCAAGAGAACTATGGAGTCGGTAGGCGGAGCCCTTTCCAGGACCCCTCCCACCGACTCCAAGAAGGCCGGATACTCTGAACTGCTGTTTGGTGCATAAGCACAAACCACAGTCAGAGCCTTGCTCCCCGCAACCCGTAGGTGCATGGAGGCGACCCTCATTCTCCGGGGAGAACTCCAACACAGCGGCGCTCAGCCGGGGGCTCGTGAGTATCCCCACTCCCGCCCGGCGCCTCTCACCCTGGGCAACTCCAGAAAAGGACAAAGTCCAACCCCTCTCCAGGAGCTTGGTTCCAGAGCCAGCACTGTGTGTGGAGGTGAGTCCAACTATATCTAGCTGGTACCGCTTCACCTCCTGCACCAGCTCTGGCTCTTTCCCCGCTAGCGAGGTGACGTTCCACATCCGTAGAGCTAGTCTATGCTGCCGGCGATCGGCTCGCCCAGGCCTCCTGCCTGACCCGCCGCCCGGTCTTTTAACATTTAACCGAAAGACGACATTGCGTCGTCTTTCGGTTAAATATTTACCACAAGACACTGCAGAGTAGAATCAACATGCAATATGATAACTAAAACCTCAACAGTTCTATTTTTCATATACTGTGTAAAAGAGCTGCTGTAAAAATAGTCCATTTCATTTATATAGAACAAAATCACAAACACTCGCTAGTTTTACTTACTATTTATTTACTATATTAATATATATTATTAATTAACTAAGAAACAAAGAGCAATTCAAATTGTGCTAAAGGGAAAAATAAAATGCCACCTGCATGATAAATTCATTGAGCAGCTCAGTCACACATTAAAACCATATGTTATTACAGGCATGTATTAGAAATTATATTATAGGAAATAGAAGACACCGTAAACTGTGATATGTCAAATTCAGATTTAATTAATATTTTTCCCGGTGTGTTTTACTGGTATATTGGCAGTTACCTGTATTGCTGATTCATATATGAATCAATTTAATTTATTTGTATACAAATAAATTAAATTCTTTCCTTCCCCAATTCTTTCTCTCCGTCTCTAGCTTTCTCCAAAACAATAATCCCAATTTGGAGGTGTAGTGGTTACCATGGTGATGTGTGCAAACGGATAATGGGGCAACTGTTAACCTTTGACTGGTTAAAAGCCCCAAGCTGAGGGAGGGGAGTGGGCGAGAGTGGTGGCGGGGGGTTGCAGGGAGGCACACACACACACACACACACACACACACACACACACACACACACACAGGGATGTCAGAGAGAAAGGAAATTCACACTCATTTCCTCCGTGTGGTTTCGGTACAAATCAACAACATCCTGTCCTTTTGTGAATCCTGCCTGCCCTCATGCTGGTTTGTGTTTCAGAGTAGGCGTTATAACCCCCGCACCCACCCGTCTCCTCTCCTCCTTTTCTGTGTTTTTTTTACACTACCATAGAAGCTGTAGTCATACCTCACATTGTTGCAGAGGAAGGAAGGGCACGTCCTTGTTCGCAATAAACGGCTTTAGATAGAACAGGAAAACAAGCGCCCATTATTAGCCTAATTGAGCCTCGGCCAGTGATATGAAAGGGTCACCGGATGGTTTCGCTTGATATCGATGATGGACTGATTAAAATAGAAACCAGCCTCCACACTATAATATTTTATTCATTAAGCCAACTTGTGTCACATTCCTTAATGGCTTTGCTAAGATGTTTTGTTTCCTAAAATGTAGGTCATGACTGCATCTTCGTGTTTTTCATCACAGTTGAGGCACCCATTAATCAGCATCGAAAGGATCAGATTTGCCAGCAATGAAAAAATAAATGAATTCATTGCCGATTTAGCCCCCACACATCACGCTCCCGCTCCCTCATCTATTACACAAAAGGACCATAATCAAGTCTCCTTTAACATGTTGCAGGAAGCGAGAGCTGCATAGATAGATAAATCAACAGACTAAAATAAAGCAAGAGTGGCACCACAGCAGATGAGCCGACTCTTTATGTAAATCAGTCCTGACATTGCCCTTGTGACCAAAAAAAAAAAACCCCACCTCCTCATTCCCTCACCCCCTTCTCACACACGCCTCATTCGCCATTTCTTCCCATTCATAAAAATCTCGGCATCGCGCCTGCGCAATGCCATTCGGAGTCGTCCCCATTCATAAAAATGTAACCTCCGCATTTCAGCCCTCCCGAGTTGCTCTGCCCTCCCATTCACAAAAAAAAAGAGGAAAAAAAGCACAGGCATCTGCGCAGTGCCGTCCCTTCCCTTTCCTCTACCCTCCCATTCATAAAAAACTCGCTTCCCTCCCCCTCGGTGGTTGCAACATCATATCCAAAGCTCTGCATCCACAACCGCAGTCGCCTTTTACGCACCAGCGAGTGGAGAATAGTGCAGGATATCTGCTCTCCTTTCGAATGACTTTGCTCATATCACATCCAGACATTTGGACTTATCCTTACTCAACATTTGTGGAGCTACTCACTCGCTTGGACTGGACTATAGACTGCGCGCAAACGTCGTGCGCAACGAAGAGATGAGAATTCTGTCCTGAACCCAGAGTAAGTGATCACCTCTGGTGTTTTGTCATCGTTAAATCTTTCTAACTTGTGAGCGTGTCGCTGCACAGCCCGACTCTTTCGCCCCCTTTCCTGCCTGCGCCTGACTCTCAATCCGCTGGATCGCAGGCACGAAAGCGCTCCTTGCTAACTCTATTTTGCAAGAAGCCGTTTCGCCGACCAGTGTTTGCACTTTGTGTAAATATTTAACCACCGATTTCGTACCAAAGGCAAGGTTGAGGGCGCAGAGTGGGGAAACAGCGTCGCGTTTTAAAGCGCGACTTATTCGCAACGCCACTTTTTTTTGACAGCATATGCATATAAAGCGTGGCTATTTGTGGCTTCCCTTTAAAGCCGCTGTCAAGACAAAAGCCAGCGGAACAGATCCATATTTCAATCTCTGTTGAAATCTCCGTCCCCTATGAAGACTGTATGTTGTAGCATATCTCGGGCGGTTCTGTTGCGTGTCTCGTTCTCCGCCTGGTTGGTGCACCATGTCGGTTGTGTCAGGTGTCTTTGCCATTCGCTTTTTCATTTCGTGCGGCTCACTTCTTAGAAAATCAACAAATATGTCTTTAATCCGTTTATTTTGGTTGACAAGAGCGATAACGTCCGGGTATACGCATCGAAACTATGCATGCAACCGCCGCCGATTAAAATTACCCCTCCACCGTCTGTCTGATGGCACACAGTATACCATTTTCAACATCAATGTCATATTTTTCTCAATATACAGATATTAGGAGTGATGTGTTGAATACGTGGTTACAATGCCTATATAAACATGCTTTTGGAATATATCGAGCGTCCGCCTCCGGTTTTATGACTCAGTCCATTCACATATCGAAGGGAGGGACGCGCACGCACGCAGGCACACACACGCACTTGAACACGCACCGTTCCGAATTGGAGCTCATAATGGTCTAGATTTGACGATCACAAAAGCTTGTGTCGGTGCCAGCAATGTCGCAACAGGTTTCTCAACCAGGCTTCTGCAAATCCGAGGAAAAGGGGAATAACACGAGCCGACGGTCAAGCAGAGCTGTGTCGACTACTGAAGTTGTTGTTTTTTTTTTTAACATGAAATAGATCCTCAATCAGCAGTAATAAAGCACAACACGACAGTTTTTAGGTCCTTGGAAAATCCAGGTTGCCTTGACAGAATAATCCGAACCATAATGCATTTCATGGTCTGAATGAGGTTTTGTGGGCTGTTTTGCAATAAGCTAACTAAATACCGCAGATGTGGGTCAGTGGAAATGTCGGTCGGGCTGCGTCGTTTGTCTTCAATCATCTTATTGTTTTCTGTGAAGCAGGTTAGGTATTTTCCGGCTGCCGAGAGTTCGTCGATGAAATGAATGATGAAACTGATTTCATTGAGGCTCATCATGACTGGAGCGCATTGATTCATGCTTGCAACACCGAGTGCAGCCACCAGCTTTCATTCACAAAAAACCTGCAGTTCACAAAATCAGACCCATTCACAAATTGCCAGAGAGTCCCGTTTTGTCTGATTCAAATTTGTGTTTATGTACATACAGTATATTGAGAGAGATTTACAACTGACACAATTATAGGTAAAATTGTATTACTGTTGTTATAATGACTGATTCCAGCCAACAACTTAATTTTCTTCGCTTCTTGCGTTCATTTTGGGTTTTTTGAAGTCCCATTTCTGGCAGTCTTAATTCTCTCTTTGCTCTGCCTTGTTTTGCATCTTTGAGTCTTTTGCATGCAAGCCCTGCTCTCTGGTGCTCCCTGCTCTTTGGAAGAGAGGCGACGAGAGCCCAACTCCTATTGTTCTAATGTCAAAGTTAGAATAGAGGAGGTTTGAAACCCTGTTGGTATTCAGTCTAAAGATCAAGATCGTTTGGAAACTCTACATTCAGATTATTGCAGAAAACCAGCCTTGAAAGAGGTTTTCGGTTGAGAAAGCTTTTGTTTTAAAGATTTGATAATTGTCTTCGGTAAAGCAAACTATGTGTAATACATCAGTCAGTTTAACATGTCATCCGAGGAGTTGATCTAAAATCTAGTGATCCCTTAGTCATTGTATGTATTATAACATTGTATGTATTATAATTGTAACAGAAGCAACGCAAAAGCAGCAGGAAATTGAAATTTTACCATGGACAAACTGATAAAAACAACAACATGACCCTCAAATAAACATTAACATGTGTGATTAAATACAAGGTTGAATACATGCAAAGGATGTTTTCTTATATCATGTCAAATAAATTAAAGACACATGATCACACTGTTCTTTATGGCGAACCTGGCTGCCATTCTTCGGACAGTTTTGTGACATATTGACGTTGTGTAAAAGATCAAAATCTTCCCTGTCGCGCTTGATTCTTAATATACTTTATTTGTGGTTTCAGATAAGATGTTTAGAAAAAAAAAAAAGAGGATCAAAGGGGTAAAAGAGCAGGAACTTAAACAACAGCAGATGCAACCGGTCATAACTGTCTCTTGTGTGTCTGTCTTTTTGCAGTTTTGCTAAATGCTGCTTTAGAGTGAAGACGTGCGAGGCACCAGCCTACACATGGAGTCCAGGGTTCCCCACCACATCCCCGGCGTGTCCTCCTCCCTCATATCCCAGCCCCTGCTGGACAGTCGAGTGCCCTACGGCCGCCTGCAACACCCACTCACCATCTACCCCATCGACCAGATAAAGTCCTCGCATGTGGAGAACGACTACATCGACAGCCCTGCCGTCGTCTCCCAGCAGCCCCCGAGCCAGAAGTCTGTGAACCGAAGAATTAATTGGCTTGGTCAGAATCAGGAGGCCTTCCTTGGGGCAAACCACAACCATCATCACAATCACCAACACCAGCACCACCAGCAGGGCAGGTGCGAGCCCCACTCCCACCAGGACACCACCACCCACCCTTGGATCTCCTTCAGTGGGAGGCCCAGCTCTATCAGTAGCAGCAGCAGCACCTCGTCTGATCAGAGGCTGTTGGACCACGCTGCCCCCACCCCAACAGTGGACCACCACCCAAACCTGCAACCCCACCAGGGCCCCGTCAACACAATCACAACCCCAACTCCAGGCTGCTTCTCTTCCTCGGAATCAAAAGTCCTCACCTCCTCGTCCTCTGCTTCCTCCTGCGCCTCCTCTAAATCGCTGGACCTCAAGTCTGCAAAGATGCCTGCAGGAGGCGTGTGCACCACTGGAGGCCAGCAGGTGTTGGCGCTGATCCCTTCCTCCCCGGCCGAGAAGAAGCACCTCCTTCTTTGTGAGCACTGCGGGAAGTGCCGATGCACGGAGTGTACGCTCCCCCGGACCCTACCCTCTTGCTGGGTCTGCAACCAGGAGTGCCTGTGCTCTGCTCAGAGCCTGGTGGATACAGCCACCTGCATGTGCCTGGTCAAAGGGATCTTCTACCACTGCACCGAGGATGAGGACGACGAGGGCTCTTGTGCCGACAAGCCCTGCTCGTGCTCCCAGGCCAACTGTTGTGCACGCTGGTCCTTCATGGCTGCCCTTTCAGTTGTCCTGCCTTGCCTGGTCTGCTATCTGCCAGCTACAGGTCTGGCCAAACTGGGACAGAAGTGTTACGACAATGTTAGCAGGCCCGGCTGCCGCTGCAAGAACTTGCAGGGTAGCGTGAGTGCTCCTGTTTGTAAAAACGGAGGCGTGGAAGCAAAAGTTGGGACGCTAGAGAAGCAGCAGCAGGGATCATGATAGTGGACCAAACTGGCTAGCGGTGGCCTTGCTAAGAATTGGACAGGACCACACAGTACTTGCTTGCTCTCTATGGATAGGACAATCCAACACCAACCCCTTAAACTACCCCATTAATCTACTGGAAGGTGACTTATGTAAAACAAAGGTACTTAAATGGCTTCTTGACCTATGTTGGATGATCAAATGGGGCCTATTCTCAGAGAGTTGGCTAGTATGAATAGCTAACAGGCCCTCTGAGATGTTTTTATTTTGTTTGTTTGTAAGAGTGACACAAGAAGAAGAAGAGACAAGATTGTGGGACTAGTGTTTGTGTTGTTTCGCAAAGATGGCTGAAGGCACAAAGTCATTGTACCTCTCTGCTGCTCTGTATTTCTCAACTAATTTGGTAACGGTAACTAACCAGAAGCTGGTTGCTGATCCTCGGATAACATAAAAGTTATTTGATGGAGATAAATATCTGTACGCTCCCCACCACCCCCCAAAAGCACAGCCCAGTGTCCCTCTGTCTGAACAAACACAAAAACGTGTGATCACCTATACTGGGGCTTTATAATAGGCCACTGCAAGAGTGAAACCACCACTTACTCACTCTCTCCACTATTATGATGAACACCATCTTATAGTGTCGCCATTTTCCCTCTTTTAGCTTAAAGATGCTAGCTTGGTAATGCTAACATTTTATCTCGAGGCATTAATCTCCACGGAGGAGCTGGAAAGACGAGCCTTTGTGAGACTTAAAGATATTAGTAATTTTCCATAATTCTTACTGTCTTGTGCATAAGCAGTTGTACAGCAACGGAGAGAGAGATGGTCACTTTACCGTGTGTTTCCTGTTTTTGGGGGGTGAATCCCAGAGATTCTAAAAGTTGTTGAATGCTGTTCACCAATCACCTCAGAGGTAATGCATGTCATGACCTGCATGCTCTAGTCTAATGGTTAGCCACCATGCTAGAAGTCGATGTGTCGTAGAGAAATTGTGTAAAAAAAAAGTACACCCAACCTTCTCAGGGACTGTTTCAGTAATCCTCTCTAGAACTTGGCCTACAGCATGTTGATTTCTAAACTGCCTCAGAGCCTGGTCTACTTCCTCTTTGCACAAGAAGGCAAAGAAACATTTAGGGGCAAAAAGGCAATAGTGAATAATTTAAAACAAGTAAGCTAAGTGAGCGACAAACTGGCCAGAAAATAAAGGTTTCCAGAGGAGAGGGGATGCAGGTGATAGAGAGTGAAGAGAAGGCATGGCAAAGTTGTTGTTGTGTTTATATCTAGTCAGCCTTTGTCGAAATCAAACCTGCCACTTGCACAACCTTTTTAGGAAGACGCAAAACCCTCAAAGGATGTACTAAAGCACAGTATTAACCACCACCTCAGCTATCTCACATTACGTTTGCGTGCACTACGTTTAGTCCACACACCCCAATCCCCCTCTACACACAGTGTCTTCATTAAAGTCTAATCATGCTGCATAGCTGCGCTAGTCAGATAGTCCGTCTTTTATTCTTAAAGTCTATTTTTGTGGCTTGCATGATGTTCTTAGGACTTTGCCAAAGGAAGCTAGCGTACAGTAGCTTGTTTTCGCTGTCTGAGTGATCACAGTTGTTATGCACATTTGCCAAATGGAGTAGACGGCAGTTTTCTTAAAGGCATTCTGACCTTTAATACAGATGGCCTTTTTGGCATAAAGGCAGACTGTCTTTGTTGCTCCATAAACACACACCTCTTTCATGTTGGACCCTTAACTTCCATTAGGGCGCCTACCTTTGCTCATAGCTGTATTTGTCTTGTTGCACAAAGCTAATATCACACAGGAAAAAGAGAAGAAAAAAAAAACCACACACACTGTCCTTAGTCTTGAATGTATGAGGCAATATTTTCAAACCTAGCAATTCAGTCCGAGAGAAAGGTGCCAAAACTGAGAATGATTGTGTGACTGGGCAAAGGCCTAATACATGTAAGTGGGCGGCAAAAATCACAAATGTTTTGATGATATATTTAGTAATAGAGCTATGCAGGTGAAATGTTATTTGCTGTAAATAGTTTCACAACATTTGTGTTCCTTAGAAGAGACTTTTAAATGTCCTTGAAAGATTGCATGGTACGTTATAACTACAATTCAGTACAAAATATATAGAGAATATATTAGATATATATTTTGAGGGTAAGATTGAGATGTTTTTGAGGTTGTGAGAATTTAAAAAAAAAAAAAAAAAAGGAGGGAGGGTGGCTAGAGGAAGGTTTGGGAAAGGGTAACAAAAATAACAGGTCTTTCTATCACTAGCACTTGATTTAGAAAAGTATGCCGGGCAATAACAAAAAAAGAAGAAGAAAAAACTCCTGCTGTTAATGCTATCCATGGCTCATTAGCAGTCGAGAGGCTAAGCTAATTCCCTGGTTCCTCTCCGAGTCCTACAGACTGTGGACTCATTGAATCCACACAGGGAACACAATCTACCCCTATCCGGATCAACCCATTTCCTGCTGTTACTGCTCAGTGTCTCAGCTCTCTCCCCTCTTTTTCTCTCTCGTGATTTTTTCCCCCTTCCTCTCTTCCCTCCTTCCTCTCTGAGAAATAGTCCAACAAAACACCCCTGGCCTTGATTGACAAACACAGCTGCTGTGCATAAACTTGTCATACCACAGAGACGGGAGAGAAAGACAAGTCTGTCTCTCTTTCTCTCCATTTCTCGTCTGTTATCCCCCCGTCTTTGTTTTTCCTCTGGATTTTGTAGATCTGTGCCATCTTTTTAATCAGTGGACCTCTTTTTCCAACAGTTGCTGCCTCTCTTTTCTTTTATTACGCAGCTCTGTCACTGTAAGAGTAATACTCTTCACTTCGCGTTAGCTTTATACTTTTTTTATGTGCTCGCTGGCCTGTTCAAGGTGTGGAATAATCATTCAACAACGACAACTCAATGATTAAAACATTTTTATTCTTCTCTTTTTTTCTCTGCTACAATGCTGTGACTTTTACACACCCACACCCCCTTTGTGTCGCTTATTTTGCGGGCACAGATTTATTTTTTCAACCCAAACAAGAGGAAAAGTCTCATACAGCTGGGTGATGATACTCCATTCATTTATGCCTTTGCAATGTCAATGTTTGGGATTAAGAACGAGATCTGTGCTTTTGTTTTGTTTAGATATAACAAAAAGAAAAAAAATCTCATATAAAAGGTTCCCTTTATAGATATTTATTTTGAAGTTCTATTTTATATAGTATTTATTTAGATGGCAACTTTTTGTTTGTGAAGAAAGCTTATGTCGAAAAGGAATGTACATTGACAATGGAAATATATATTGTTAAATATACCAGATTGTTGTGTCGTTACTTTTGTGAGTAGTTTTCACCAAATTAACACAAACACTCACACACTCTCACACACACACACACACACACACACACACGCACGCACGCTTAACATCAGAATGACTTGCATCTAGCAAGACATTAAGTGGGATTTTGGACAAAAAACACTCTTCTCATGTTGAGATAATTGTATTAATCAACGCTTGATAAGGCAAAAAAGATCAACATGCTGAGTAAAAGTTTAACTCCTGCAATAAGCGTGCACATGTAAAGTGCATTTTAGTACAGAAATCCTTTTTAAACAGCTTTTAACGTCTCCGTAACTATGCAAGATTATGAAGATACGCAAATTACTAGATGCTGATTACTTAAACTGTTAATCATTTTCTAAGACAACATTTACGGGCTTTAGTTGTTTTACATCAACACTTCAACTTCCTGAGGTCCCCTGCTTCCTGTGTCTGAATAGATTGCTCCCTATAAAACACTGGTAGGTCACTGAAGGCCAAATAAAGCAGCGTCACCTTAAACTGAAAGAAAACATTACATAAGCAACAGGAAATAATTCCACGACTTCCTCTGGACGATGTAATATGAGACAGATGGTCACTTCATATTAGAGCGTATGCTTGATGACTGCTGTGTTTGTGTGTGTGTGTGTGTTTAACTCACAGGTTAAACTGAATTCCTTCTAGTTTATAGGGGTGGTCTGTTATAATCTGGATGTGTAACATTCCTTTCTTTCCAAAGCACCTCCTTAAGAAGCTGGAGCACACAAAATCTTCCTGTTACACACACACACACACACACACACTGTCATCACCCCCCATCCCCCAGCCCACCTGTGCTGCTGTTACCCCGAGGCACTCTTCCTCCCCTTATGCCCTTCCCCACTATACGCTTGTTTCCTGGGTGTTTACCCGAGTGCACCTGGGAGAGGAGAGTGGAACAAACGAACGACACTGAGTGTGCGAGAAAGGTAGAGAAGAGACAGCTAGAAAGGAAAAAGAAGACATAAAAAGAGCAGTGCAGTGTTGGCCTTCCAACATCACATAAAGAACATGTTTCCGCTGCAGAAGCCCTGCAGGCGCTGCACTGTCTGCTCCAACAGGTGAGATCAGGGACCAACCTGCCTGTTTACCTGCCGGTCTGTCAGCACCCACCTGGAACAGCACGCACACGCACATACACACACAAACACATGCATTTGACTTCCTCCACACCTTCATTGTCATCTCCACCCCACCGGTCCACATACATATCATCAACACAGGAAGCTTCAGCACAGGCAGGTGAAGGAGAAACCATTTATTATCGGCTAGTATCGTGGCAGACTGGAATCACTGAGGAACCAGTCCTGGGTCCCAAACTGTGCATGCAGATAATTACTTGTGCTGTGGTTTGGCCAAAAGGATTTGGTTCACCACAAGAGACAACGCAACCAACACCCACCAGAAAACAGTTGAAACTAATTCTTGAATGTTTAAAAAAAGCTTCTAGTAGGTCAGCCTGCTTCTGCATGTTTGTGTTTTGCTTCATTTGCAGCGTTATTGTACAATGTCAAGAATAATGCCGTCACACCCAGTACACACACACACACACACACACACACACACACACACATCAGATGTTGTTACGGCAAAGTATTTCTGGTGTGCTGGTAATTTCTTACAATGCAGACATTCTCAAACCCAAGTATGGCAGTGTTACATGAATGAAGAGGGGAAAAGTGCTTTAATTATTATTATTGAATGAGCTCCATATTTTTCTTTATCAAAGAGGCTGTATGGGATAGAAAGAGAAGTGTGTCAGTGGCCCTCAGGCTAGATGGGACTTTGCTCCAGTGAGGCCACATGTGTGTGTGTGTGTGTGTGTGTGTGTGTGTGTGTGTGTGTGTGTGT
>NW_022280076.1:1089657-1194125 GCF_004355925.1 Anarrhichthys ocellatus | reverse complement strand
GTGTGTGTGTGTGTGTGTGTGTGTGTGTGTGTGTGTGTGTGTGTGTGCGCGGATTGGACCATCATTACATTAAGTCCCACTGAAAACAGAGGTTGTGCTGCGATATTGCAGGACAATGAGATCATCAGGTGCAACCTCCAAGCAACATAATCTGACTTGATCCATCTCATGTTTGTCTTCTTATTCGCTGCATTGCACGACCGGCAGAACGCGTCCTGCTAAGTCATATCGCTGTACATCGATGTGACCCGAGATACCACCTAAAGGGGCAAAACTCCACTTTCCAGCATTAATCTGCATTTGAGTAACATATGTTGGACCAATGCTGTGAGGCCGTGGGGAAAACCACTTGCCAGTTTCCTGCAATGAATGATGTTTCCCCTCAGCTGGTCTCTGAATCCGTTTGAGATTTTCAAGAAGCTAACAGTAATTTTGACTTTCCACCACTTATGTGCTTCAAGTTAGCTCAAGTAAATCCCCTGCAGTTTGCTGTTTAGATGACATATTGCAAAAGCAATTTTCACATCTGGTGTAAAGCTCAACCTAACCCCTTCGGACCGACAACCCCCAGATGCACACACAGACAAACACTCCTCTATTTCCCTTTTCCTTTCACCCCCATTCATCCCCCTCTCTCTATTTCTCTGTTTACAGAACACAATCTATGAATGCAGATAGATATTTTTTTTATTAAAAAGATGTGACAATTTGGCGATCTGTCGTTGATACAGCTTTGGAGTTGTGGCGGCAAAATTAGTGCGCAAGAAAACAGCATGAGTTGTTGTCTGTGATTGACAAAGTTATTGCTAAAGTCAGGATCAGCAGTGGGATCTTTGACTAGCACCAGACACAATGATTTGTAATTTTAGCAGTGACAACTCACTCTGTACATGCAGGTTGTGCAAGACTTCAAGCTATGATTAGTCTCATCCAGGAGAGGCCAGAATTTCGGCAAAAGAAAATGCAAATGAATGCAAGTTTCCATCAAGCGCCCACTTCCGGGTCTGAAAAATGAAGCAAAGGCTTAAGTGCCAGAAGCTGCAGTTCTTTGAATGGCCACTTGAGGCTGGCTCTTAGGGAGAGTCAATCCCCAGAGGCCCCTGTGTTCAAAATGCCCAACTTTACAGAATAAAGAAACATGTTTACAGCCTGGTGAACATTTTTAGTCTATACAGGTAATTTCCCCATTCAAGCCTGATAGCTATCATTAGCATGAGATGGTAACTAGTATTTGCTATGCTCACAGTACCCGGCATTGCAGGGCCTCGCGCTTTGCCAGCTCCACCCTCTTGTCCAAAGATGGTCACATCTGGCTCCAAAAACGACAACATGGCAATGGCCAAATTGCAAAATTGAGAGAAAGGGTTATCACTTGGCTACCATGACACTGCTCCTTTGATGTTTTTATGTGCAAATTGAATGGGGGCATAAAGGAGACTTGGTTGCCCTGATGTAGGAGCAGAATGATGATGGCAGGTGAGGAGGAGTTTATGTCCGTGTATATATGCATATCGGTGACTGTTTGAGGGATTCGTAATGCTCCGACACACATGAGATCCAGCGCAGGTCTGCAGGAATGCACGCTCTTATATGGGGCAGACATGGCAAGTGGACGCTGTTTGGAAATGGAACCCCTGACATTTAGCCCTGCAGATTGCAAAATCATGTAGACTCCCACCACACACTCACACGCGCGCAGATGTCCAAACACACACAGTATCTCCTCCTCTGCCCCCCTCCCCACTCTTTACTCTGTGGAATTCAAAAATAAAATGAACTTAAGTGTGACAGGGTTTGAGCTGCAGGAAAAACACACATTTCAACACTTGGGAAGTGACGGAGAAAGCGGAGAGGAGAGGAGCAGGAGCTACTTGGACAGCCGAAGGTGCGCAAGGAGCAAAGGAGGAGCGGTTGTTTGGGATTCTGAGAAGCTTGTCCGATTGAATGTGCATGCAGTTCTAAAATGGTCAATGAGAGCCTCGGTGTGCTTGAGCTACAACCGTAGATATTAAATTAAAAACATCTAAGTTTTTCATCAAAAAAATGTTAGCCTTGACAGCTGTTGTCAAACATCCAAATAGTTTTCACTTCCAGTATATCGAAAACCAAAGCGGTGGCGCTGCAGCATTTTTTTATAGAACAAAATATTTCCCAGTTCACGGCTTAAGTGTTCCTTTAATCTGAAGGAGGCGAAAGAGGAAGAAAGACAGAAAGAAGAAGAGAAAAGAGAGATTAGCCACGATTTTTAGTGCCGCAGTTGCCTGCCTACCAGCAAGTCAGCCAGGCAGTCAGCCTGTCCACCATGAAGCCAGTCACCCAGCCAGCAAACAAGCCAACCGGTCCATTTCATTCTGTGGGGCCACTGGCATGGGACCAAGTAATGCCACTAAACAAAGAGCTACTGTCTTGCATCACTTCCCCTCAGAGAGGCCATCCAGGCCGCAGCCTCTTATCACCAGGCACTGCCAGTCTGCAGCACACAGAGGCCTCCACCACACCGGCCTCTTTACTGCTTTCTGTTACAGCCTTCTCCCATTATACCGCCATTATACTAACCCTGTACCCAGGGGGAGGGTTTTATTTCAGCTTTCAGGAGTTTCGACAAAGGGGCAGCACATAAAAAGAAAAACAAATCAAACCCATCAAACAGCATTTCCATTTCTTGTCAGTGGACTTCATGACCGCAGTGGTGTTTTTAAAACTTTTTTAAACATTACGGGCCTAAAAAAGTGATATTCTACTCTATTCTGTTCTATTGTGATCCTGTTATTTTCTTATTGCAGAAGTTAAGCAGTGAATGTCTGGAATCTTAATAGGCAGCTTTGCTCCTCAGTCTTGATAAGTATTCTGCCGGTGTAGTTTGATACTTCCTTCCATTCCACAACCTGTGTGTGTTGTGTGTGTGTGTGTGTGTGTGTGTGTGTGTGTGTGTGTGTGTGTGTGTGTGTGTCATGGATGCGTGTCTGTTTTCAACAGGCCCTGTGGCGGGGGGGGGGGGGGGGGGGACATGTGTAAAGGAACAGTTGCATTCCATTCAGATCCTCCCCTCAAAGGGAAAACACACACACAAAAAACACACTCATTCAAATCTGTACAAAGTAAGCTTAGAAGAACACACGAACCTAGACCTTCTCTCCCCTCTTTCTCACTCCTTTCCTTCTCGTTCTCTCTTTTTCAGAACAACAGCGGAGGAGAACGGTCCCCCCGAGGCGTCGGAGGGGCCAAAACTGAACCGACCAAACTTGGCTTCCGACCCCGGAGCAGCGACACGCCCCCTTGGCGGCAGCCTGCAGTGCATTCCTGGTGAGAGCATTGTCAAAGCCAAGCACTTCCTCTGGAGCAGGGCCAGCCCCACCACAATAACATCTCATACATTTATCTCTTGGCTTGAGTCTCTTACACTCAGTACTGACACAAACAGAGAACAAACGCACATGTGCATACATAACAAATAAACTGTGTGTACATGTGTGCACATGTAGAAAAGTATTGCAAAACACTGTTTTGAATCAGTGGTATATGTAATATGCTCTTCATCTAATCTTGTTTTCTCTTTTTTAAAGTGAAGCAGTTACACAGACTTTTTCCCTCTCACGTTTCCACTAGATAGCAAATAGCGTCACCTTCATCCTCCCCTGATGGGATACAGCCGGTACCCTATCCTCCTCGGCCTCCTGAGTCTCTTCACACGGGCTCTCAAAATGATTTTTCAGGGTTGAGAAATTTACTGCATCCAAGAAAAAAAAGTGTGCACCAATTATTAAGTTTTCAATTCAGTAAAAGTCTATTTCAGTCATTTTTATACTTGGTTCATCTCTTTCATGGCAAGTCAGTTCAAGTATGTAATCATGCAAAAAAAGAAAAGAAAACATGCATAAAAAACTAAAGAATGATCCATCATCCCGCTGCTGGGCTCATTTGATTTTCAGTGGATGTATTTTCAGATGTTCTCACAGTGAAAACTATGATTTAGGTTGGTTTCTTTGTGGCTTCACAGGTATGGCAGTTAATTAGAAAACTTTACAGGAAACACAAGTAATTGTGAAAGCTAATATAGCGTATACCCATTTGTTTGGGGAAGAAGAGAAACAAACTTTTGGACCTTGTGAGCTATGAAGTCTCTTAGATTTAGGCTATGTTAATAGTTAGTCTTTATAATTATTCATGTCAGAAAATAGTGAAAGGTGCCCGCTTTGATTTCACAAAACCCAATATGATGTTTCAAAATTGCTGTTAGTCTTTCCTAGATTTGGCGTGTCTGCTTGTCTGTCTGTGCTCCAGCTTTCTCTTCCGTCAGGACAAATGCAACAGGAGCGAAACACACACAGAAAGAAGAGGGAGAAACAAGGAGAGAGAAAGACTTATGTAACAGGTCTGACTTCACAGGAAGTCAGGGCCATTGTGTGTGTGTTTGTTTGTTTGTTTGTTTGTTCCCTGGCCTGTGTATTTCTAGTATGCAGTGTGAGTGTACCCATTCATGTATGACAGTGTGTTTGTGTGTGTTTGTCAGCTTTGTGATCCACAATGAGGTTTTATATTGGACTCAGGGGGACGAATTGATGTCCAGTTTGACTCTTGCTTCTCAGTTCCGTGCGTTAGCCGCTACAAACATGCAGTCATATTCCCGTATAATATGGGGGATGGTGTTTTTCATTATACGGTTGGTGTTATCATATTCAAAAACATTGGTGTTGGTCTTGAGGTTTACTGAAAAACGGTGGGACTTTTCTCTGCTGTACTGAGGCTTTTCCTTAAAATTGTGGGTTCGAATGCTGTCAAACTAAAATCTCCAGCACAAACGAGGACAGTTGGCGTACATGAATTCTCTAGTCATAGTGACAGCCCACATGACCAAGAACCTCTGTCCGCTCACATTTATAGGACATGAATTAACTTCCAGAGACTCAATGACCATAACTGTCACTGAGGCGAGACCCAGAAGAAACAAACCCAGACATCACAGTGGACACACAAAGCATAAATGTGAACTTCATACACACACACGCCAGCCTATAAACTGTGCTTCATCATGCTATAAAGTAACTATGAATGCATACACGCATGCACAACACTATACTATGGACTCCCTCTCACACACCCTGGGGACTTGTAGAGTTTAGTTGTGAAGGCTGGATATGTTTTGATAAACTTACAGCAGCTTTGTATTACAACAGTGGTCATGCCAGTGACTGAAATAATGATGTTACACACATCTGTTACTTCACTGAATCTGCCAATTCGCTCTCAGGCTCCAGAGAGGAGAGGAGAGACCCTATACTTTATGAAACGTTCCTCTTGTATATTTCACATCTTCTTCTTCAGCCGATCTCTCACATAGCTCTGCCGTGAAAAACACTCTGTCCTTCCTGTTAACATACATCTGTTTAGTCAATATCATGAGCAACAAGGAAAATCACCACAGCAACCCACCAGAAACAACTCACCAACTCTCACACTGGCTGACCTATAGGCAAAGAGAAAATAAGTCAAGTCATGTTTTCTCAGATGTGCGAGAGTTGTGTGTATTTGCATGTTTAGGACTTGAGGGTGGGGTAATGTTGGCATGTCTCACCACGGTTCAATGTTTCCTTTTAGCTCTGTTGGCCCTCTCTTGTTCCTGTTGGCTGACCTTTTCTCTTCCTGTGAAGTTCCTGTCATGCATTCTCTGCTCTCGAAGGTCACAGATCTCTCAGCTGAAGCCAGTTGTACTGAATGATAGTTTAGAAGGAGGTGTATTATCCCAGAAAAAAAAAAAGAACATGGTCATGTTGAATTTTGTGACGAAATCCTTAAAGGGAAATTCAGGTATTAATTGTAACCATTCTGACTGAAGGCTCATTTATTTTGCACCTCCGTTGTAGAAATTCCTAGAAGCTGCTAAAATAAAACGCAGAAGATTTCAAAAGATTTAATCTCCCGACTGCCACCGTGGTCACATAGACAGCAGTCACCTCATACATTATTGCCATATAAGGTCATTTTTATATCTTGTGTTATTCCATAGCTCAATGCGGTCGAGATCAGAGCTGCCACAATGTCAGGAACACAGCCTCCGATTGGTCAACAGACCCAACCCAAGGCATCAGAATTGGTGGTGGTCAGCTAACAATAACTGTTTTCAGCATGAAAAAAAGTTTATAAATAATCAAAAAAACATTAAGTGTTGATTTATCGCTATGGATTTGTATTACAAAGTCTCCAAAAAGACGCTGCAGTTCAAGGCTGGAATACAAAGCTTCTGGAAGGGATACGATCGCATGCTGCATCTCAGAGGAATTAAGGATTTCATATACGACATACTTCCACCTTAAGCACACAATATGGCAGGCTACAAGTTATATATTAGTGTAGTTGTATTTCAGCATTGAAAAGCAAATTGATCCGTTCAGAGAGAAGACCATAAATCAAAGCGCAATACAAACGCATCCAAACATTGTAAATTGGCACAGGACACAGAAAAGGTTGCCCTTCTTGCTCTTTGTGCCACATATACAACAGAAGAAAAGAAATCCCCACCATTACAAAAGAGGGGTGTATGACTGTTGACAGGACATCTCCAACTGCAAACAAGGTCAGCAGTTACTCTTTGCATTATGAATTTGTAGACTATGAAGGTGTAATACCTGTAAAACTTCCCCCGAGCCTTGAAAATCTAATTTTTCGTGCATGAAATCATCCTTTATGGGTGTCATCTGGAGTGAGCACACAGGGCCACATAGTGATGCACGAGATAAGTGGGCTCCACAACACGGAAGAAAGCCTTTAGGGCATGTGCAATATTAAATTGACAACCTACTCTTTTAATCTTACTCAACAAAGTGCTCTATCCAGCCGCCAATCAATAGGCCTCAATGGACAGAACCTCTGAAAACACAGAGAGAGCGCGAATGAATTACAAACCCTCTGGATTCACTCTGTGCCAGCCATTGTGAAAAGTGATTTAGTTAATGGTTTCCAAGAAAGGGAATCTCTAGGAACTACAGGAACTAGTTTAGCTCAACCACATAATCACACTCAGGTTCATGCACAGACGTACAATTGCAGCCGAATGTATATTAGCAGCAAGCCTTGTAAATTTTGTGGCAGTGGTGTGAGAAGTGGTCTGGCCTGTGAAGCCCTGTGGCCGGGAATACTACCCCTATGGCTCTGTGTGTGTTAGCCAAGGATGTGGTTTGTCTCACCGAAATGCTTACGAGACGGATCCTTCAGACCCCCCCTCTACAGTATCTTGCATGCATGTGTGTGTGTGTGTTCGTGTGTGAGAGAGTGAGAGAGTGAGAGAGAGAGAGAGAGAGTGAGAATCATTCAACAGCCGCTCCTCCGTCCAGGAGCATCGGATATTGGATTAGTGTGTTAATCTTCCTCTCGTTCTTTTCTCACGTTCCTCTTCCCTGGGTCTGTGTGTGTGTTTGTGTATTTGTGTGTGTGTGTTTGTGTACACTCGCCTTCTTCAAAACCTCCTCACAGACCCGATTCATCCTTTCCTTTCTTGGCGATGGCCTACGGTGCTGTAAACAGGAGGCCCAAACGTCCATGTATGTCCACGCTGCCATCCAACTATGAAACAGTGCAAGAAAAATGCAAGATGCATTTTTAACAGCTGTTTTTTAGTGAAGCATCCATAAGAAATAATGAGGCATTTTTAAGTGACAGATTAGCTTTCACTGCTTAGAATGAATATTTATCCAAAGACGAGGACAAAAAAAAAAGAATTGCACTTGGTATTATTGTAATGTTTCCTCTAACAGCCATGTAACCGATGTTGGCATCTTACGCATGGAAAAGACATCTGTCTTACTTCCAAGCTTCAAAAATGTTATTTGCACTATATCCCGCCTATACTGTCATGCCAGAGTGAGTATTTATTAACTTTTTGTGAATTTTTTCAGCAGTATGTCACATTTGGCACGTATGTTCTTTATCCCAAAATCTCTTTAGTACAATGTTTTAGGGAAATCTGCAGTCTCAATTCAGGTTATATATATACACAAGGATTGTTAAAGCATTTTTATTGAGGATTTTTCAAAAGGAGCTTTAATGTCTGAAGTCTGATGGGGCAAGCAACAGTTTCGCACATGAAAACTGTGCGTGCAGAACTATGGTAAGTATGTTATGTCAAAGTTGAACCTTGAAGTCTATCTGCAATCTGTGATGGATTTTCACAGCAGGCCATTTGGGTAATAACTTCACCGTTTGTCTTTGTATTCTTTTCCTAATAAGTTTGGCTGATTTCCAAAAGAGAGACTGGAGCACACTGATTGATTTGCAGTCGTTAATAAAGCAAACAGATCAATCTTTTCAACACCACTGAGTCTTCATCAGAGTCAAAATGGACAAAGACATAGGGCAACTACATGTACTGTCAATATAGAATATGGGATAATTGATCTTAGATAAAACACACATTATACAGTACTGCAACTTTGAAATGTAATTAGTTCTTTAAATTCAGGTCGTCATTTAAGCCAAAAGGTTCTATTGTGTTCAGAGCATGAATCCAGAGGTGATCTTGGGTGAAACCAGTCGGATTGAGATTGTTGTTGATTATTACTATGTTTACTTAAAAGCCAAATAATGAGATGGAAGTAAACAAACTTGACATTACAACAGATGCTCTGTTTTCTGTAGCACTGAAATTCACACTTTTGTGGCCTTCATATCAGATAGACATCTTTAATTGTTTGCAATTTCATGTGTTTATTATACATAATACTTGGAGGGGAGTGAGTGGGTGACAGACAAACAGAGAAAGAGAGAGTGAGTGAGGAACACTGAGGGAACAGAGACGGAGCACCTGCTCAGTGACCTCGGGGCCCAGACAAAGACACCTCTGTCCCACAGTACAATGACGTCCGGGACACTGGAACTTCCTGTGTCTGGTGGGACGACCAAATAGCACAGCAAGCTAGCGGTTGGTGTGGGCCGATTCTATTTACACACACGAAGCAACGGGCAGTCATCTCTCCAGAGAGAAACATTTCTGCACAAGTTTTAGTTTTAAGTAAAATTATGAATTTTTCAGGGAAAGTGGTCCTTTGAGTAATTTTAAAATGACTCGCAGATTGGAGTCTGAGTAAGATGATGAATTTGCTTTTTCTTACAGATGTTTATGTATTTTCATCAACATGAATTGATATAATCCTTTGTGTTTTAGATAAAATGCAGTAAGAGAAGACAGGGGTCTGGTGCAAGAAACAAAAGGAATAAGAATCACCGTGAGCCACAAAAGTTGACCGCCCCCCAAACTTTAGATGCTAAACTTGAGACGGCCATCGCCATGGAAACAGCTCATCGGCCATAGAAGGAATGTAGCATTTCTCAAATATTGTAGTTACCAATAGGAGGTCAAAATGACAAATGGAAAATGTTGTGAAAATGGTCACATTGCATTAAAGCTTACATCAAAGGACTATTTTCTTCTTCGTCTTCGGCCTCAGAATGCAGCTCAGCAACACGGCCGCGATATTCAGTGTTAGGTAATTGCCCATCACCTCAATGTCTGTCTTCAAATCAACAAACCCGTACTTGGATTTTTAGAGCTGTACAGTCCAAGGAAATCAAGGCATAACATTCATGATCTCCTTTCCTGCTAACAGATTTGGAAATATATTTTTAACTGTTGTTGTTTTTGAAGTGCTGCAGCTATCGTTGTAAATCACTCACATTCAAATTAAATAAACATTTGGAGCTTACTGGTTAGCTGCCTCCAATTTTAATCAATAAAAGAGAGAACAACTGCAGATTTATTCCTTATTTTAAATACTGCTATTTGACATGCAACAAAATAATGCCCAGGTCTACTTTATTTATGTTTAAAGAATACAATATATTTCCCTTCATACAAGCCAATCAGTAAACCTTAAGTTAATAAAGCAACTCTGTAAATGCAGAGATGTACACAAAAAAGGCCATTATATGACCAAAAGTGAAAAATCTATTCTATGTAACTCTAAACTTAATAAACATTGTATGCATCCTGACGATTTATGTTACAAAAAATGATGTTACCCTAAAAGGCGGGTAGACTGGTTTTTAGTTAGTTTCCACCACAACAGTGAGTACATGTCAGTGACTTGCAACCTTGCAGATTTTTTTTTTTTTCCATACATTCCGACTCGACCAAACCCCTGTAGTAGCAAAGCTGTGTCACAGTCATTATGGTACAAGATACATGGGAAAAGACCAGGGCACTGAGCCTCGCCGATAGGACGACGTGATTGAAGTTTGATCCTGGCCACCAATTATGTGGTTGCTATGTTTCCTCTGTTGCTACCCTGGTATCTTCCTTTCACACGCCTGAGAGGAGGAGGACGAGGGGAGAGGAAAGGACATCATAAACGCATGTTGTATGTATAGGGGAAGTTAAAAACATATTGTTGTTGGGGCTAAAAATTTGGAATTTACATTACTTAACATTTTTTGTCTTTCTTGCACTGCATTCACTTGATGAATTTGAAGTTTGGTTTTTAGGTGTCCCTCCTTTCTGTCTTTGTTGAAACATGTTGGCTATACACACTAGAAACATGTAGCACCAGTTCATATTCAGTGATACGTGTACTCAACAGCAAAGATTCTTGCTACGAAGTACAAAAAATCTATTTAATTTCACACCTTCAAGCACATTCAGAGCCGCTGTAGAGTAAGCAAAGGTGTAAATACTGAATAGGTATTACAATGTCCAACAGTCCTTAAGGATCTTTACTGGTTCCCCTTTCTAATAAGGTGCCCAGATCAATTATGAGCCAAAAACCCAAAAGTTGTTCTTAACAATAGATTATAAAGGAAATAACCAATATAATATAACTAATAAACCTTTAGATCGTGTCTTATTAGACAGGGTAATAAATGCTCTTTATTCGCATAGTCTTGGATTGTAAAATATTTTAATTCTGCTCACTAAGTGAACAATTTTTTAACAATTATGTAATTGTTAATACCTTACCTTAGTTCTCCTTAGCAAAGCATCCAAACATACAGAATGCATAGATGTCATATGTGTACAGAAGGGCACTGTCAAATCGATCAAACTCCAACGTATAGAAGGTAATGTATTAAAACAAAAACTGGTACATAAAACGAAGATAGATGAAAAAAAATGCTTGGTTGTTTGTTTTAGTGATACCACTTCGAACTCCTTCCCTGCTCAGATAATCACAGTTTGTTTGACACAAAGAACCACAGAATTGCACAACAAATACTTAAAATTGTGGAGGTTTTGGCTTTTTTGCAGGCTTACACGATCCGTGGTTTCTCAGATACCATTTCTTTCCATCCCATCTCAGAAGTGCCAAACCAACACAGACCAATCAAATCTTTTCTTCAC
This sequence comes from Anarrhichthys ocellatus, assembly GCF_004355925.1. Lineage (NCBI taxonomy): Eukaryota > Metazoa > Chordata > Actinopteri > Perciformes > Anarhichadidae > Anarrhichthys > Anarrhichthys ocellatus. The sequence continues at coordinate 1,182,802 of NW_022280076.1, read as the reverse complement.
CTGATTTAACCATATTATTTTTCTAAGGCTTCTTATATTGATACAATGGCCACAGAAATGCAGCTCGTAGGTATTTTGACAGCAACATATATTTTATTAAGCCAATTCTGCACTCCAGCACTTTGAATTCTAAATGAAATACTGACGTGGTGTTTAAGTAATTATTTTAGGCTTTTAATTTTGTGATATTTACATCCACGTCTGATGAATGGTGCAGTCAATTTAGCCACTTCAACCCACTGTCCATCAATTCTATGGTGGCAAAAAGTAATTGCACAAGTTAAAGGAATAGTCTGACATTTTTAGAAATATATCTATTTACTTTCTTGCTAAGAGTTAAATGAGAAGCTTGATACCGCTCATGTTAGTATGCTAAATATAACACTGTAGAGCCATCAGCTTAGCTTAGCATAAGAATTGGAACAGCAAGCTGATCTTTGTTCACAGGTAAAAAATATAATCAACACCTTTATAAAGCACTAATTAACACCTGTCCTATCCTGTTGCAAGAGATACACCAATATCGGATATCGGGCCAAAACTGACTCAAATAGCCGGACTGGGTATCGGTAACAATGGGGCCAATCAGTTCAATTCTTTGTTTGTATACTATAAACTTTATATAACAACCGAGTACATTTTTATCTACATATATATTTGTTAGATTTTGTTTCACAAAGTTAGGAAAGCAATGTTTAAGTCAAGCCTGATGTTCCCTTACACATAAAAGAATGATCCCAGTCTCCTCCACGCCGTGCAGCATACAGCTTATTAATCAAACACTGGTAACACATCAGAACTTGGTATCGGACAATAAGCCACGGCACCACTATCGGTATTGAGACTGAACAGTTGAATCGGTGCATCGCTACCTTTTGCTGGTGCAAAAACCAATATGTAAAAATAACCACTCCTGCTTTTAGGGCAGAGTTACGCGCTTATTCACAGTGCCCCTATTCTGACTGGAAAACTTGTAGAGAATGGAGAAGAACTTATACAATTTCAATACTTGATTGTAGGAAACAAAGACTGAGAATAACAAAGAAAACTCATCCACTTTTCTGTGACCTTAATCATCCTGTGGACAAACGGTTTCCTTGATTTAACCTCTAAGATACGGGCATTAAATCTTTGCGGCATAACTAGTTATCTCCTCTTATTCCTCTCTTGCTGTAACAGAAGGAGACATCCCACCCCCCTTTAACTGTGGAAACCTCGGGACACAGAGTCCAAGCCCACAGCCCTCTCAGAGTATCAGAGCTTGTAATATTGCTGCTTAATGAGGGAAGAAATAGCAGTGGTTACCCAGTTGGTCCGAGTCCTCTTTCAGTCACAGAGTGTACGTGTTTGTTTGTCTGCACATGCCTGAATGCTCGTGTGTGTGTTTGTGTAGCAAGCACGACTTAATGCTGTGTGTGTAGGGGGTAAATGAATGTGATCGTGTTTATTTGCTGGCTGTGTGTAGGATACAGGAAGCCCTGGGGCCCCAGACTCTTGCAGTTTGTTATGGAGTGAGGAGGAGGTGTGTGTGTGTGTGTGTGTGTGTGTGTGTGTGTGTGTGTGTGTGCGCACGCGATCGAGCGAGACAGTGGAAGTTAAAGCCATGTCTGCCGTCTATAACTGCTGGATATGGAGTCTTAGTGGAGCCAGAGCACGGTGTGCGCACACACACACACACACACACGATTTGAAACGTATAGTAGTGATTTATAGAGGCCTAATGATGCACTCAGGCCTTGAGCTGATTCATCCCTTATGTCAAGTCTTACAAAGTTTTCATTTTACATCTTCTTCTTAAATGACATGAAACTGGACTCTAGTATCAGCTTAACAGGCACCGACGTCTCGTTTACAGTGTCAATATCAGAATCCACATAAAACCAGTGCTAAATAGTTTGTCTGAAGTTATGGTACATCCTGCAATGTCTGGACTCCACAAGCAGAAACTTTTTTTTTTTCTCCTTACTGTCACTTAGCACGTTCCGGACGGTGCTGAGAGCTTTGCATGTTTTTAACCACTCAGTGAAGGCAATAAATGTTTTCTCTTTTTCATCACAATCCACGGTTGATGGGAACAATTCTGAAAAAAAGAAAGGTAATGTCGTAATAACTGAATTACGTTTTTTTTTAACCAACAATGAATGTATCCGGCAAGTCGCAATATGCTCATACTATATGGAACATATCTGCAAATCTTTCACGGACATATATTTCATTTGTTTTTCCAATCATATCCACTTATCCTTTTTATGGATATTTTTTTGGGCAGCACTTGGCTAAGGTTAGAGAAAGATTATAGTCCGAGCAAGTGAAACGGTCAAAAGCACAAAACATTACGCATTTACTTTAATGACAAGTGATGGAAACTCGGATCTTCCCCAACCTAACCAAAGTACATTTGGTTCTTAAAAACTCTTTAAACGCCCTCCATCTACACCAGGACACTCCCTATGACTTGCATGTGGTACAAAAACGTGGCACTTCCTACTGTTCACTAAGAGGAATTTTGCCACTGAATATACTATGGGCATTGATTATGTTTCCTCCAAAGTAGCAAAACAAATTGGTGTTATATAAACACAATCTCAAGGGACAGGGCTGCAAATGGATGTGGTCTTGCTGGCTTCTCCAACTGAATAATTAGTAAATACCTCCAATTGGTAAATAACTCTAGATGTAAAGCTTGTGTTGCCAGGTGGCAAAGGTGTATCTATTTTTAAAAGGTTTTGATTTCGATGGTCAAAAAGGCTTAGTGTGGTCAAAAGAATTACAAAAATGAATTCTTAATGTAGATGTGGCCCAAGTCTTGAAATACAGTAAAATCAATAGCTTGTTTTACGGGTATATCAGGACATTTTATTCCTTATTTGGAGATCTGATTTGAAATATGGGTAGAAAGACATCCAATAAAGGTCATAGGTGGATTTAAATCAAAACACACATTTCAGAAATACTCTAACTAAACTCCAAAGATTTTTTGTAAAGCAAACTGGATGAAGAAGGCCATCCTAGAACATCTAGATAGACATATAATATAATAACTTATCTAATTATTAAAGGGTTAGGTTGTTTTTTTAATCAAATTATTTTACAAATACCATTTTGCCTTGCTTGTTTTGCAACACAATGAAAACAAAAACTCTCCTCTCCCTCTCTGTTTTCGCCTCCTGAGGTTTTGCTGCAGTTTCCTTAAGTAATTTGACAGTTCCACCACATCCAGTTTGGTTTCTGGCTGGTGTCTTGGCTGGGAGCCCCAGCAGAGCTTTTTCTGGAGCCTTCTTCTTCTTCTTCTACCCCCCTGCTACAGCTCAAACGTGTGGTTTCATCTCTGAGGGCCTCCAAAGCACATGGCTGTCATCCCAGTGGAAAAGAAGGACAGAGCAAGAGAGGCAGAAGGGTGTGGAAAGAGTGGAAGGATGAAAAAGAAAAGGAGAAAGAGGTGAAGAAACTGTTCGGAGGAGAAAAAGACTGAAATGACCAGTGACGGACATTTGTGCTCTGCGCAAACAGGCCAGAGAAAGTCTTCATTCTTCCTTCCGTTTCATCCCACCTTCCTCCCTCCACCCTGCTCCTCTCAAGCCCAGGACATAAACACCAGAAAGCCAAAGAGTCTGACCTGAAGAAGAAGAAAGGTTTCATTTAGCAATGTGTCCTTGTGTTCCCTGACCTCCACTAACCTAACCCCTGTGCTTTATAATTTGACGCTGGACCTGAGACAGAAAACACTCCTCGCAGCTCGCAGCTGAAGGCTTTTATTGAAAAGTGTGTCTTTTCATTGTGCTGATGCGAAAACAAAAAAAGATTTCTGATGTTTAGTTTTAAAAATGTCTTCAGCAATATTCATTAGCAGCGCATACTGTATATCAGATATCACCAAATGGCACTTTTTCAAAATAGTATATTTGTCATCGTCAAAACTCTAGAACTCTACAAACTCGTTGTATAAAGTCCCAAAAATAGGTTGTATTAGCGAAAGGGTTAACAAGGAGAAATAAAATAATAATATTAACCAGCTGGAAGTTATGTAAAGAACCCTAATGAGTTTTATGTTACAACTGTGAGGCAACTTCTAGATCAATGCTCAATTGACAATACATCAGTGTTCCTGCCCTTTAACTAACCTTAATGAAGACGTTGCCTTAACCAAAAATATTTTTTCCAAGAATTTGTAGAGAGACAGAGAGAGAGATAGAGGCAGATAGGTGAAGAGTGGGAGAGGGAGGGGTAAGCAGGAAGTAATAGTGTAAATTCTAAGCCTGTTCTTCTAGTTTACAGTCCAGCCATAAACCCACTGTCATGTCTGACTCGCAATAAACATTATTTATTTCTTTGTTTATTAATGCTTCCTACTCCTCTCCCCCATGTTTCTGTGTTGTTTTTTCAAAAGAGAGAAACTAATACGAAACCCCACTGACAAAGAGGCCCAGCCAAGTTTAATGTTGAAACATTTGGTGCAAGATTAAAAGTAGGGGTCGGGTATGTTCATGTAATTATTTTTTATGAAACAAACACGAGTGCTTGATGTGGCTTCGTTACATGTGGTTCGATATATTTTGTGTTTGTGGAATGAAAAGCTGAAGTTTCAAAGTGCGTATTAAGCAGATTTAAAGGCCTCAGGACAAAAAGTGAAACTCAATGAGGTCAAACTGCAGACCAACGTCTTGTATCACTTACAATGTCCAAGATTTTTTATATGCACACATGGAGAAAAAAAAAAAGACGACATCTTATCCTGTACAGATCAACTTTTCTCCCGTCTCATGCCATCAACATTGTTTTTAATCACATTTTTTAATACAGTTCTTCATCTTGTCTGAGACTGCATCCAAACTAAGCTGGATAAATTCCTTTTCGCATCCTTTTCTCATCAATGTCACACCCAAAAACAGATGCACATGTATGATGAATATGAAAAAGCCAGCCCCACAGTTAAGTGTGGCTGGAGAAAACAACAACGTAAGCCTGCTGTGTACTTTTGAAGTATGATTAAAACCTTTCATCACTACTTTAGTAAGTTCATACCAAGTAACCAAGGCGAAGGTTTTGGACCACCGTCCACATTTTGACTTTGTCTGAAGCTATAAGTCTTATTTTCAAAACATCTTGGTTGCCCTGTCACAACATCTGCAAACCTGGGTTGGGTACCAATAAGCCACCCACTGAAAAACACCAAAGAGACGCTATAGTCCGCAGAGACCCGGCAGCTTGTTTTAAAATGTCAGAGGCGGGATTCCTTAATGACATGTTGTATCCTATCCTAACAGTAACATCCTCCCCACAGGGTAAATAAAAGCTCAAAGTTAGTGTGTGTGTCGGTGTGTGTTTGTGATCAGATAAAGATATATGATCTTCCCCCCTCAAAAGGTAAGAGCCTTCGGTGACACACATGCACAGCTCATGTGTTCAGAGAGAGAAAGACAGAAATGTCCATCCTCATGAATGCAAGTACAAGAGGGTGTGTGTGTGTGTGTGTGTGTGTTAGTGCACATGTGCATGCACAGCAGATAGCCTCTGTGGTTATTTAGTTTGAGGTGACAGCAGGAAGGAAGGCAGGTTAACGAGCTGCCGGCTTCAGGCACATGGTGGTTACGCAACCCCAGCCAACTGCTCTTTCCCTCACACTCAAACTCAGATAGTGCACTCACCTGGGTGAGGAAACGGACGCACTCACAAGTATGCAGGCACATTCGAGGGCTCTTACACCAGCTGAATGGGATTTTTGACTCTGCAAGATACTTGCATTAAAAAACAAAACTAATCGTTTACTTTGTCTGATGTGGATGGTCGCTTTAAAGGCTTCTGTCACAAAATACAAAAAGAAGAAAACAGCGTTGCTAAAGCTGGATTTGTGTTATGTTGATTTTTAGCCCTCGGGAGTCAACCATCGCAACACTAGCTGGCAGTCAATCAATCCAGGTTGTGCAGTTAACGCATAAATATTACAATTTACTGGCACATACAGGTGATCATCATCAGCATAGCAGAAGAAATTGATTCCATGACTGCGTTAATTTGGCCAAGAGGCCAAAGAGAAGAGCAGAGGGACAAGAACGGAGCCCTGAGGGACTCCATATTTCACTTCGGAAAATGTAGATGGAGTATTATGATGGAAAACACACTGTGTTCTTTCAGAGAAGTAAGACTTTAACAACATAAGACCCAGGCCAGAGACGGCAAGTTCAGTAAATCGAGTATACAATGATCTATGAGATCTAGTAGTAGAAGCACAGAGGTGGAATCTGTATCAATATAAGCCAAAGATTGTTCAACACTTTAGTAAGTACAGCTTCAGTGGAGTGGCAGGCCCTGAAAGTAGAGTGAAAAAAACTGCCCGTCGACCGTTGCTAATACACTAATGACTACAACTGTACTGTAAATAGTCAGAGACCCTGGGTCAAGCTGTGGTTTCTTAAGTAGAGGTTTAACCACAGAAATCTTCGAAGTCGTGGGGACCATTCCATTAATAAGTGATAATTTAACAATATTCAGCATTGTAGGTCAGAAATCTTTAAAACGTTTAGCTGGTTGGGGGTCAAGGAGGCAGGTGTTCAGTTTAGAAGCTAGAACCATCTTAGACAACTTTTCGAAAGAGGCAGTCTAAAAATTTGTAGACTAAGATTCAACCTATGAATATTTTATTACCAATTCTGCAGAAGCAGTTGAAGATGAGAAACTAATTGTAACTTATCCAATCTTTCTTTTGCACAAAAAAAAGCAGCTCACGGAAGGCTGCTTTTGAGCAAGTCTGGCTACAGTTTCAAAAAGAACTCAGGGATTGTGTTTATTGTTAACGGAAGAGAAATATGTTGCTTAACCAGTGGACAGCACGCGCCTGTTATTCAATACACACAAGAGGGTTTTGATTTAGGGCTTTTGCGTTCCAATGTCCTGCAAGCCATGTGTTTCTTCGTTAAACTAGGGTGTGGACCTCTTTGAGCATCTTGACTTTGACATCCATCATTAAAATGAATTTAATGGAAATATATATTTGCAAGTATTAGTGTCAAGAAGCCTAACTAGGTGTATTCATAAAAAAAACTACGTTATTGGCAGAGATGACATCAATTCAGTCACATTCATATGGTTGTTTTTTTTAAAGCTAAATGTAAGCATTGTTGCAACAGTCACCGGCTGGCGGGCGTGCACATACATTCTCACATGTGCACACACAGAGCTGCACATGTGCACATGCTCACTAACATGTCTACCAGGTGCAGCATCTGTGATTGTATTTTGTGCTGTGTTGAAACATCCAACCTGTGATTTACAGACTCAAAGGCAAATCACTGAGAAGACAGAAAGACACAGACAGAAGTAGTGGAAAAGAAAGTAGAACTTAAGTATAATTTATAAATATATACGCGTGTGTGTTTTTGTGTGGGTGCGTTTGCGTGTGCACAGTGATGGTCAGTCAAGCAGAAAAGACCCCCCACGTCACCAATTAACACACTCTCACCTTTGAACCCCTCGCCCAAACTCCCCTGAATGGCTCTCTAATGGAGGCCAGACTTTGAGAGTGTGTGCATGTTTGTGTGAGTGTGTCTCCACGTGCGTGTGTCCATCTGGATGTGCATGAGAGCAACAGATAGAGGAAGGAGCGAGAGAGTTTGTGAGTACAAAGAAAAAACAACTCCAGAAAAGTGGAGGAAGTTTACACAGCCAACTTTGCAGAGCTCCAGGAGCTGCTTTATTTATAAAGACAGCAAACCCTCAATACGTGTGTGCGTGTGTGCGTGTGTGTGTGTGTTAGAATTAATAAATACGCACAATTGAAGGCTTCCTGTTATTTAGTGGTGAGGCAAGAGGAAGTTATTTTGTGGTACACTGATAATTTTGGTCAGAACAGCGGGCTATAAATACTGTCAGCGCTACGCACTCTATCCCGCCTTCCTCTCCTCGCTCCATCCCTCCATCACTCCCCAAAAGGAAAAACTGGTGTGCTGCAGGAAAACAAAAGCAAAATAAGTGTGCAGGGAGTTGTTTTTAGATGTTTTACAACATCCCTCACACCACATCTTTCTCTGCTGTCAGGTTCATGGTAAGGAACAGGCATTGTGTGTCAACAAACATGTTCCAAAAAAAAGATGAACACATGCATAGACGACATGTATATATAGCTTTTTATGAATTAAGTTAATTAGAGTTATGCTCAAAGTTTACACTGTGGTGAGTTTGAGGGTATAATAGCACATGTTCATCCTGTGTGCCTGTTCCACATGATAACAGGTGTTAGGACAAAAAAAGCAGGCTGGCAATATAATATATTTATCTTATCTTTAACAAATCCCATGAGCTCATTAATACTAGTAATTCATTTATCCTACATGTATTATCAAAACCTGATAAAATGTACTCCTTGCACAATAAACCTACATTGTTGTCAAAAAACTATTAAAAACACATTGCATGTCTCACTTTCCGTCATTAAAATGAACATGGGTAGTGTAGTTTATGTTAAGCCAAACCCTTATGCATCATTCTGGTGCTGTAAATATGCACTAGTGCACCAAATGTGTATTGATTCGCAGCTCAAAATAATCCCCTACAAGAGGACTATTTACTCCCGTTTGAGAATCATTAAAACTAATGCCCAGCTTTTTTTTAAAAGATTTTGGTCTTTAGTAGGAATAAATGGTCTTGAGGTCACAGACATGCCAGAGAAGTCTAAAAGCAATGATATTTGTTGACAGTAAGAAAAATACAAAAGTGGAACACACCAGCATTATCCTTGAGGGGAAACAACTGAAAACAATTGGGACAAAAAAGCATTCAAGCCATTTAGGAGTCAAATGGCAAACCTTAAAGAAGTACTAAACGCGGTTTTCAAATTCCCTCATATTTGAAGGTTTTACAGTAATGAGGACTTTAGACTTTTAGAAGTAGTTAAATAGCGGAGCACAGACAGGTACAGATGCAGGAACACATTCACCAATATGTACACTCTCACAAAGAAAAACACACGTACACACACACTGGGACACGGCCTGCTAAACATGCGCACACTCGCATTAATACGGCACTCAAAGACGTATGTGGTCACTGCATGAGCCATGCCAGGAAATTCTGTCAAGGGCATGTTAATATTCCAGATGCTTTTGGATATAAACAAGACTCCAAATTGGAGAACGGAAATTCAATTTGAACGCAGCTCTGCGTGGCGATAGATGTTTATCCCTCCCTGCCTATCTCTGTAGCCGGATGGCTGAGTGGCCACTTAGTGTTTACCTATGATAAGGGCTTTCTGTTTGACTACCAGTTAAGCTCCAGTCAACAGAGAGGCCACAGTGGGGAACGTAGTTTAAAAAAAAAAACTGTTTTTGGTACCGTACACTCCAAACGTGGGCCAAACGAAACAATTTCTGTTGTTATCTTATCAACCTTTTGGTGCAAGATCGGTGTGGCATTTCCTGCACAGGATTGCACAACAAATTATACAAAGATTAGACCTGGAAACTTTAACATGAACCTTTAACTTGGGATTCAATGGCTCTCAACATGTCGACAGCGACCTGGCGGCTCATATTTAATGGTGCTAACGGCGCGTAGACTGTATATAAGAAGTGGAGGTAGAGTCATCGTGATGGCACCCATTGGTTTGTGAACTGTGCTTTTGAAGCCTTGAGTTCTGCTTTTTGGCCATCACCATTTAAACTAGCAATTGAGACCATAAACTCATGTTTACAATGTTTATTGAGGTAATAAATCAATTGAGAGGTAGGAACATTTTGTCAAGGACTTCAAAACAATCCGACTTCTTTTTGCAACCATGCGAGTCGTCCCCTGATGGCCAGTTAAGAGAATGCAAGTTTAAGGCACTTCCGCATTTCACTAATCAGAACTGGAGGTCGCCGCAGGACGAACATTACCCCCTAAACCTTTATGTAGTTCGCTGCTATATTAATGTTCAAAATGTTGAATACAGCTCCTTTGATTGAGTTCAACAACACAATTCAAAACAAAGGGAAATGCATACTAAGACCATGAATGACAGTAGCGTGTCCGTTTGTGTCGTTGTGCACGTCATGCACAAGAATAGCTATTAGCTAATGCATACAGTTAGTATGTTCACATACAGGTCAGCAACTATTGATGTTTAAACGCTGATAGTTTTTCATGTCTAAAATGTTAGCATGTTATCATGCTAACGTCAGCATTTCAATATTACATAAAGGTATGTTCCCAACTAGTACCTCTTCTGGTTCTAAACAAATAGCCGTTGCCACAAATGTAAAGCACACAACTTCCTGCACTGCATTGTTAACAAAGACCAACTGGACATCTCAGTGTTTTGAGCAGGAAATGTCAGATTTAGCCTAATGCATATAGGAAACAGTGATTGCAGCAAGGAAGACATTCACTCTATATGAGATATGTCATGTTGTTTACTTACAAAAAGGAAAGTTGGGAGCTTATCTGCTCGCTGACTCTACGGTTAACCTCTAATGTTTTGCTGATGTGTTCTTAGGCAAAGACATTTTGGGAATGAACTCCCCATTGAATGTTTGGGGTTAGACATCTGCCACCAGGAATCCGATTCATAGTTAACGCTCAAAAGCAGCCTCACCGCACAGCTTTTTTTACGGCCATGCTTTACAGGTTGTTATTCTGAATGGCCTATCGTCATTAAGGACAAAACAAGCACAGCTCAGAGTTTATGGCGGGACCACTCAAGTCACCAATCCACAGGAAACTGCACAAAACCCGTCGTGGAGTGGGAGTTGAAGAGAGTAACAACAAACAATTCCAATGTGTACAATAGTAAGCTTAACTTTAACTCTTTTATCCTCTGAAATTTCTGTAAAACATAGCCAACAGTTGTGATAACCAGTGTTACTATTCCTCAATCTTTTCCAATTTTTTGTTTTATTCCTGAAAAGATCTGTTTCCACTCTGACATCAACAAATGGTAGTTGTAACTGACAAGTGTTCACTGTGTGATGATAGTATCATTCTTCCCATTAACGCTGGTTTGTCCCAGGACTTTATCCCCCGGCAACATCGGAACTCACTGTTTACCCATCCCATAATAAGGCTCATTCAGCTGAGGATATCTTGATTAGGTCTGCTGAACGTCTGGTTCTCATTTAGCATGGAGGATGGGGACACAGAGAAAAGAAGGAAGGAAGGAAGGAAGGAAGGAAGGGGGTTAGAAAGGGAGAAGAGGACAGAACAAGAGCGGCGAGTGCGCAAAAAAAAAAAAGAAAAGGAGGCGACTGCCTGGGAAACAGAAAACGATAAAGAAAAAAGGTAACACTGTCTTTTAGTGAGATTTTGAAATTATGATAAAGTTGATGTTTACATTTATACATAGTAATTCACAATGTTCCCATTTTCTCGTCTGACCTACAGAACTGATTTGGGGCAAGACAATAATGTATTAAATGGATTTATGCTGATTTTTCGTATTTACATGGCATAACAGTTTACCTCAGTTACCCTCTGCTATAATGTGGCACACTCATGCTGACCCTGGGAGAAGTTGACTTAGTACAACAAACATCTAATGAATTCGGGGGTATTTGGATTCCCTTTGGGTTATCCTTGAAAGAACTGCATGTCTCCCTTTCCTGGCAAATCCCTCTGCAAACAAGAACATGAGCAACTAGTGAAAAGTTTCTTAGAAATCTCAGTCAACCTCTCTTATCCAGCTACAGTATACATGTCAGGTGTTTTACTTGCTTGTGAAACTGTTTTGATTCTGCTGACATGATAAGCCTGTACATGAAACAAGTGGAAGCAGCTGGAATCCATGATGACATCAGCTTGTTTTGTTCGACCAAAATCCAAAAGATATTCAATTTACAAGCATACAAAAGAGAGAAATCTGCACAGTAACATTGGTGAAGACCAAGCCAGAGAATTAGTTCTTTGCTTGATAAATAACTTTTAACAATTAATCAATCATCAGGATCATTGTCAATAAAATTTGCTTCAGCTCGCTACATGCACCCAGAACATGACCGTGTGCATGTGCATCCCCGCTTCATAGGATGAAGTCAACAAAATGAATCCAGCAACGTTGTTGCATCAGAAAACGCTGGTATCAGATTCACATGCCCTGCAGCTGTAATTCTACTCAGCAGAACACAGACACACACGTATACACAAATACAGCCTGTCACACACACGTATGCACTGAGACATGCGTACTAATGCAGTAAATGTATACGAGCGTGTCAACAAATATGCAACAGAGAGAGAGAGAGAGAGAGAGAGAGACCATGTTTATGTGACAGAGTAGAGTTCATGTAACAGATAAGGGACGGTAGAGTCAACAGTACTGTAGATAGCCTGCTGATAGAGTGTTCCGGAGCTTCCGCTGCCCTTTGTTTACCTACTGATAAAGTGGATCTGTATGCATGTGTCTGTGTGTGTGTGTGTGTGGATGTGTGTGTGTGTGAGCGCATGAACACTTGTGATTAAGTGGGTGTTTTCCATCTCCCATTGCGCCACAACCAGGTCACATATTATATATCCTTATGGGTGTGTATGATTGGAACAACACTGTCTCAGATTTTGTTTATATACACAACTAATTTGTTTTGAGAGAAATATATTTGCCTGGATTATGTTCTGTCTTAACATTTTTTTAAGCGGAACAGTTTTTAGACCCTACACGAGTAGTAGGCAGGTGGTCGGGGTGGAGAGACACGTGTACAAATCACAGGACTTTGATACCAGAAACCGAGTCTATATCATATCAGGATCTCTAGGAGACAGTTGGATCGGCTCGTGCAAAGGTTTCTTTTTTATTTCAGTGGCGAATCTGACTAAAATTTAGAATATTCTGAAAAATTGAATATTTTGGAAATATCTCAACAACTATAAAATGGATTGTCATTTAATTTTGTACTCATTCTACCTGGAAGATGAATCCTAATGACTTTGGCGATCCCCTGACTTTATTATGAGGTTGACATTTTCTCAGCTGTACTTTGTGTTTAGTGCTCATTTCAAAATGTTTGCATGCTAAATCAATAAACTAAGATGGTGAAAAGGCTTAAGCATCGTTGACCTTAGCATGTAGCTCAAAGCACCATTGTCCCTATAGCCTCACAGAGCCACTAGCTCTGTTCGAACCAAAAGTCAGCAAAGCTAAAAGCATATTTGCACATCGACACTCTCAGAGTAAAAGTATTACCTGCAACCACTTCCGGAATTAAATGTTTAAGTTTCAAACATTCATCACAAAAAGCCCTGGGGTAAGAGAGGCCATTTCGTAACTTTAAAAAAGGTCAAAGGTTCAAGTTACTCTGAATTACAATTATAACACCTGGAGACAGATGGCTACGCCCACTCAGTTAAAAACTGTACACTATAGTGCATCACATGCCCAGAGACAAACAGATTTAATTGACATTAAGTAACTAACGTTTCTTTGTCAAGCAAAACCATAAAGCTCCATCGGCGTTTTTTAAGTGTTTGTAAACACTGCCTTTTATTGGCTTTTGTAAAGGCCATTAAGTGCAACTTCCTCTTAGCTGGTAAAGTACATATCTCTTCTGATTTATCTGTGAGGGGAAATTAGGTTATAGTGCAGTGAGACAAAAAGGAGAGTAGAGAAAATAGGATAACACAACACAGACAGACAAATACAGTAGGTGAGATTCATCAGTTAGGAGGAAGAGCTATAGAGCTGGAGTAGAGAGAGACAGACAGTGGGACAGACAGGCAGTTGTTGTACTTTCTTCTCTGCAGTCTCCAGCCCAACACAGAGCGGAGGAGTCATGCATCAGTGGAGGAAATTGGGAATGTGAAACATGCCAGATTAGAGAACCAATCGGAGGGCCTGCAGACAAACTCAACGGCTTCAACCATGGGAAAAAACACACAACCAGACATGCACAATCATAAACGTGCATGTATGCACACACAACCGCTAAACCCATTCAGATTTTGGGCCACCTGCTGCATTCCACAGCCAATAAGTCAGCTACTTAAGGAGCCAGCTTTTAATCAGCCAGTCAGTCAAAGAGCCAGGCACTAAAGCAGCCATCCATCCCGACAGTTAATCAGCAAGACAACTAACCAGCCAATCTGTATACCAGTCCGTCAGTTAGAGAGATTTACTACTTAAATAATTTGCAAGCAAGCTTCCATTTGCAAAATCTGATTATGACACAAAAGACATCGGCACGGAGCGACACCAAGCACAGCAATAGCAAAAAAAAGTTTGGAAGTTACTTTAAACATGGAATGATTATTTCTAAAACATGTCGGAAATTACCTGATCGGAAACAAAATGCAAACTATGGCAGACTTTTATGTAGAAGGGACAGATCCTTGGAGACAGTAACAAAGGATTTTTAGTAATACTACAGATGTGAACTAAGCGGTGGTCAGCCTGTCAGGTGGCCAGCCAGCCACCCACACACACCCAGACAGCCAGGGCAAGACAAGAGCAGAGGAAGCAGTTATTATGGAGGAAGCCAGGACGTCTCTAAAGCCATTATATGGCCCTCAGAGAGAGGCAGTCAGAGGCAACACAGCTGACTGGAGCGCTTCAAAGCAGGAAGGAGCCCAGCCGCCATCTCCACCAGGAGTTTACAGGGTGAGATGGGGGCAGGGTGAGCAGGGTGGATGAAAAGAGACACGAGGATTTGGATGTGCGATGGCTGCACCTGCTGCCACACAGCAGATCTAAATGTGGCTACACCTCCTGCACACTCCTTAGTTTTCTATAGTTTACACTTAATAGTTAATATCATCCTCATTGAGTTTGTTGACCTTTTGACCAGATGCACATTGCATATGCATCAGCAAACAGATAAATGTTGGCAGTATATTATTTTCCATTTGTAGCACACACATTTAGTTCACGTCTGTAGTCACACTTCAGTTTGTCTTTAGATAAGTTCACCTCACTGTCAGTCAACGTATTTGTTTGAGTTACCAGTGCTGAGGGGGGCCGCTGATTGGAGGAACATCTTCTCAGGTTGGACCAGAAGATGCACCTCAAAAAGCATGGCTCTTAGATACAGGAAGTGGCCAATCAGAATGTACCAAGTGCCCGCACATCATGGGGGGGAATGGGGTTTCTAGATTTGTTTGTTTCTAAGAGATTATTTTTATTTCTTTAGAGTATATCAGTTTGTTGGTGCTTTTATGTTGACGATTTCCTAAATAATTATACTGATAGACTTGTTCTGTTTTGTTTTATTTGTAATTTATTTGATAGTGTTTGCCTTTCTTTTACCCCTTTGTATCAAAAATGGTCTGATCGGCCATCATATACACATTATATTTCCTTCTGTGTTCAAGTTGTGAGGTTTAATTCATCTGTTCAATTCTATTCCGTTTGTTAAGTTAGCATAACCTGAGTTGTGTTTTGTTTGGCTGACCTCCTTTATGGGCCCAGAACTTCATTACTTATTTTGTCAATTGTTTGCTTCCTTTTTGGGTAACTAAAACCCTCTTTTTGAAAATCCACCTATGACTAATTATGCTTCACACGAAGATAGCAGATGATTTTATAGAGATTGTTTTTACCATAAAAGGTGCTGAAATGATCTATAGAGCTGAGGATGTGTTAATTAAATTATACATCTGTGGATTCATCCCACTTTCACATTACATTGTAAATATAAAACCATTGATGCAGTTTTTATTGTAAAGTAGTTTCAATGTGTATGTCAGAGTAAACGGGTCTTTCCTTCTGGAGAAACCTATAACCACCAGTTGAAACATCTTTGTTGCGAATAAACATGAATGCAAAAACAATCCAGCAGTCAAATTCAAATAAAGTGTTGAGATACTGTTGGATTTCTTTTATTTCCTCAGTTTATATTAAGTTGTAATGATTGAGTTTTCGTGTGGTGAATGATCTTTCTATGTTATGCTGTGGCTGCCCCAGAGTGACCTGTTCCTGACACATTTTTGCAAAGTGTAGCATTACAACGGATGAGAAGTATGTAGGTGTGTAGGTGGGAATGCCTTTACCAATGTACCTCTTGGATACATCTTTTCCATTTTTTGAAAAATACTCCATGAAACTTTAATAATGCCTTTGGGGAAGTTGGGATTGTGCAATAAAGGCCGACGTAAATTTTCTTTATTTCCTCGTCACGCTTCTGTCATTTTATCCTCTTGATCCATGTTCCATCTTTCTTTCTTGCTCCCCTCATCCGTCTCCCCTCTCTCTCTGTTTTTCCCCCGCATTAATATTTCCTACCTTACCCCTCCCTTCCCTCTTTACCAGTCGCCCTCACCGCCTCCTCCTCTCTCCAGCACCTGTGCCCCTGCGGTGGGGGAGTTCCGGGGAAGAGGAAACCCCCGAGGCAGCCAGGCACCTCACAGATGGTTAGCAAATTACACCTTCATTACCTCTCCTTTTCCTCTCTTCCTCTGGCCACTGCTTCACAATGACTCGCTGTTCCTGTGACTCCTCACATCTGTTAGCGGCTGACCAGTCTGCTCATAAAAGTAGCACATATTTAGGTCGTTTTGGATTATGAAACCTCAACACAGCTCTAATCTTATATTTGCCAAAATAGTTAATGTACAGCAGTATAATCATACGTTGTAAAGCATGTCTTTGTTAACCTCGAAGAACAAGGTCTTGCTTTATGTCAATTACTCAATAAATTGTTGTACAAGAGGCATATAACAGGTACAAAGACATGACCACATAAGGCCCAGGAGGCATTATATAAGGTGCAGTTTGCAGTTAATCATTAAAAGGGCTTGTTTATACGCTGCAAAAAAATGACAAGCCTGACATGTAATTGTATCATCCAATCTTACCAGCAGTTTTTTGTTTCTTCTTCATTGTATTATGTTATTGCGCAGGCACACCGTTTTGCTAATTCCAGTCAATTTAACTTTCTCGACGGTAATGTGCCTTTAAAACCATATCAAGAACCTGTAGTTGAATTTTTCTAAATTGCCTCAAGACAATTTTTTTGTGTTTGATGTAATGTCCCTGAAAAATGTTAAATGTTCCTGAATAAATTGATTTTATTGAAACCAGAAAAATCCTGCAATCAATCTGACACAAGTGATCAAACTATAAGATATCCTGAGATAAGTTCCATGTCTCGATTTTTGCCCAGCACAGCAGTTACCACAGGGATATGTTGAACTTGTGTTATGGTTTGCCAGGGAACAGTGGAAACAGAAATCATATTTTGTCAGGAGTAGTTTCATGCAAGGCAACTCCAGAATACTTTGTTACTAAATCACAGTCATTAGTCATATTAGGTAATGATTTAAACAATATCACCTTTCAAATAGTAGGATGATTTACGAGAACAATGATCAGCTTTGAGCTTTCTCTTGGCTCACTCTGATGGCTCCACTTCTGGACAGATCTTTGCACGTCGTCTCTATTGGACTGGAAAGTCAATGTGTCAAAAAGAGAGGGGAGGTAAAATTTAAAAAAACAGTTTGATAGAAAGATGCTCATGGGAACCGTAAAATTGAGCTCCAATCATGATTCATTGGGGTCTGATATATGACACATCAGCCGGAGATGTCTGTTTTTTTGTTATTTTATAGAGTTCGACGATGTGTCTCAAATTAAAGTTCCAAAACTCTGTATGATTTTTTAAGACTTTCCAGACAAACCCAGTGTAACGTAATCCTGTGCGAGGCCGTGTGGGAGCCGTGTACCCCAAACACAGAGGAGAAAGTTAATCATTGACGGACCCGTTTCTCTGCAGTTTATAATAACGACCACAGAACAGTGATTATAAAGTGAACTCAACTACAATTACTTGGTTCATGACTATTTTCAAATATCAATCTAAGAACATCTCGGGTAAAAAATAGCATTATAATCATATAAAATATATATTTGTGTTCATTACTCAATATGCCTTGCAGATCAGCATTTTTCTGGCTTTTTAAATCCACTGTTTGCAGTGAGAAGCTTCTTCATTGAGTGTGACAAATGTTAGGATGCTAACATGCTAAACAAAGATGGTGAGGACTATTGTTAAACATTATTCTGGACCTACTAAAACATCAACATAAAGCATTGTCAAACCACATTTGCACATCAGTATGGGGAGATTCTACACTTTCATTCCATGACAGGCCATGGTGGGAGTATTTTGCATAACAGACCATATATCACTGTTCAGGGACATTTGAACCTTTTTAAGGTGCTTATTTTACATATGTATATATACAGTTTTTTCAATTATACTTCCAGTGCCCTTACAAAAGAGGACACCAAAATATCAACCAGTGAAACTCATTATGCTGATACTTAAATAAAGGTGCTCTCCACATAGTATACTGGCACTGTATCGTATATTGAAGTATAATTCCCTTATAGCTAATAAGCAGCCCTGCACATTTATTTGTATTGATTATTAATCATCAGACAGAACATGCGGACACAGAACTTAACTTATTCACCTTTCCAAGTTCTCCTAATTAAAGATCAGCGGTTTAGGTTGCTTAAAGTCTTAGGTTACCAGCTGTTTGTTAATTTGTAATGACCACTGACTTACTCACACACCCTGTCTCGTATTTCCATGCCTCCTCCAGCCCAGCGTAAAAGCACAGGGCCCGGTGCACCCATTAGTCAAGCCGAGGAAGGCATGGAATAAAAACGAACGCACCGCACACACGCATGAGCAAGTAAAGCCCCCACCACCCCCGCCGGTGAGTTTCCAGGAGGTATTTCCATCATGTAAAATGTATGTCCCTCTCACTTCAGCAGATCTCTCCATCCTCTATCAAGAAGGGAGTTTTTTTCTGTTTTCAGCTCTGTGTAGTGGACCAACTGAAATGGGTTGACAAAAATCACTTATCACTTATTTATATTTTACTTTACATCTTGTAGCCAAATCCATATTTGTCATCCTCATTATCAATCCCCGTTGCTAATTGTTGTCCAGCATTTGGTTTGCTTATCTTCCCACGTTCTGCTGATTTTTGGGTCTTGAAGTCTTTAATAAGATCTTCTCACTTTTTTAATTATGGTGTGATTGTGTATATTACATACTTTACTGTGCAAACCAACTAATCAGACCGATATTGATTATTTAAAGATAACATAATGTAATTTCCAAGGCCGATGCTGGATTGAGCACATTTACGGGAGCGAAAAAATCAAAGGGAAATTATTTCCTAACAGCTACACTCGGCAGCTCCGCACAGCAGCAAGTTTGTATTTATTTCATGTGACGTCAGGGAACTGAATGCAGTATAGTATAGGTTGGCCAGTCTGTGAAAGACAGAAGCTCACATGTGGCTATGCATTGTAGCTGCACTGCTATGCAGCCAGTTAAACACACTTAAAGGTTTAAGACAGCAGTTGGCCTTTGAGGCTTTCACTGAGATACATTTTCTTTAATGGTTTCACTTCGTCATTAGAGATATCTGATGTTAACACCATCTGCAATATTGAAACTCAAGACTTAAGGTGTTATTTATGGTTGTACCGTCCCATCAAATAATAATAATCCTGTGCAAAATGTTATACTCATTTTCATATTTGGTATCTCCTAAATTCAAAATACATTTCTGTTGGTTTAGACAATGAGTTTTTACTGACTGACCCACCATCAGGGTTAGTGGGTTTAAGTGGTTAAAAGTCGTCCTCATCACCTGCATCGTTACAGAGAGAAGCTCTTAAAAGGAGAGAACAGACATGGATGAGACAAAGCAACAATGCAGCGGCGGAGAAGCTGTGGAGGAAACGGAGAGGCAGACGGGAAGATGGAGATAAAGGAGGGAGAGCCCACAGCAGGCCAGAAGTCCTCCAATGCAGTGGAGTAACAATGAGAGAGGAGAGAGTATGAGTCATACACAAACCCCTCCCTCTTTCCATCTCTGTCTCTCTCCCTGACTCCCTCGCCCCCTACCAACACCAGCCTATACCCCCCCCCCCCCCCTCCCCCCCCCCTCCCCTCCTGCCTACAGTGCCGATGTAGCCCGGTTACGTCGATCCTGACTCATTCATTCAAAGCAGAATCTCAAGCCTACTTTTGTTATACAGATGAAATCGTGCTATACTTAAGAGACCATCGCAGCTCTCATTATAGTGCTCTGACATACTTTACCGCTCTGGCTGCCGGATCCCCATTCATAAAAATGCTCCAGTCTCTGAGTATGTGCAGAGGAAGGAGGACTCACACACACACACACACACACACGCACACACACGCACAGACACGCACACATCTCCAATCCCTTATTTGGTCGTCTTGTATAGCTGAATGGGCTGTGGACCGGTGTGTGTCACTGCAAGGGTTTGGTGTTTAATCCCTGCAGCGGCAACCCACACCGAGTGTGTGAACCCGTCGTACTGTAACACTTTGGATGAATTCCTGTGAATGTGCTCCATTTCTCCTCTATCAAATGTGGCTTCCCCTTTGTGAAGATTCACCTCTATTTGGCTATTTCTCCCTCCTCACATTCCCTCCTTCTCAACATTCTTCCTCCTCTTCATCCTCTCTCGATGGAGCAGCATCTACCTCCATGTGGTTAGCTCATCTCCTTCTCTTCCTCTCCTTCTCTCTCTGGTTAGCTCTTCTCATCTCTAGGCAGTGAGCTTTGCAGGCAGCTAATTATAGGCCACGCTGTGGAGCGCAGGGCCGGATGTGACAGCATGCTGTGTTTGTGCGTGTGCATGTGTGCTTATGTGTGTTAAGTTCAGACATATACGTTGCTGTTTGTCTCCTCACATGTCTTCCTGCGGATATGAGGAGTGTGTATATTTGTGTGCATGTGTTCATGTGTTAAAGTTTTAGCCTCTGACAGTTAATATCTTGCTGGTCCTCCCTTCGAAACATTTAAGAATGTATTCCGTCACTGAGGGTCCTCACAAATATAACAATACGAAAGTGTGTATGTGTGCGAGCATGTGTGTGGACGAGCCACTAGCAGGATATCCAATCCCAGCCCCTCCCACACTGTACTGCAGCTCTGACTCATACAAGGTGGAGGCAGAGACAACTAGGGTCTGATGACTGGCAAAGAGTATGCACACACACACACTTATATGGTCTATATAGCAAAGTAAACAGGTATGGACAGTATATATAGATTATATATATACATATATATATATATATATATATATATATATACTTATGCATACTACATATTGCACTGTGCATACATTCGATAGACATAAACAAAGGCTAAATTGTATCGTCACTTTACAACATATATCTATTTATAGCTATTTAGGATCATTTCAAAAGGTCATAGGATAAACTTAAAATTGATTTATTCCATGGCCACAGAAAATATTCGTGCCTGATTGCCTGACAGGTGTTTAAAATAATATCAGCTCAAGCATAGTTCCGGTTAACAGTTTAAACACGGTTCTAAGTCAGTGCACAATGTATATTAATTGCAGGTAACCACAGGAACTGCACTGCTGTGTTGCACTACCATTACGATCAACTCTTACTGGTAAAACAGACCTAATTATGAGTTCAACTGTCTTCAACATTTGCTGTCGTGCGAGAACTCACATACGGCAAGGTACAGACCGGTTTGAGTCCATCACAATTAAACATCTCGCGAGCTAAAAACTTGGGAAATTGGGAAATAAAGCATCACTACCATTGCCACTTCAGGAACCAACTCCTGAGGGCAACATCTGGCTCTTCAGTCGCTATATGCAATATGTTCACCAGCTCGTCACTAACTTTGCTGTTTGGTGATGAGCAGGTTACGTGCAAAGGATTAACAGAATGATTGCAGTTGCTACATCTGGAAAAGAGGTTGAAAGAGACTTAACTCTAAAGATGTGGGCAGTAAAACCAAAACAATGAGCTGAAAGATGCTAAAATGCTCCGTAAAGCTGAAGGGGAACTGCAGTGTCATGTGATAATTCTGTGTGGGTTCATCGCAACAAGCTGCACATTTCCCATTATACAATCTTTATATTGTCAATAGAAAAATACTGATACACTTGTAATAAACTGTTGTTAGTTTATTAAAATTATTTTATTTTATTTTGATAATTTGAGCACAATGTCTCTTTTTGTCTCTGAAAGTGGCCATAAGTCAGTTTGATACTGCACACAGGGATGTTATGTATATATATATATGATATAGAAAATAATCAGCAGAGGAAACACCTACTGTATAACGTGGATACATGTCGACAATGACCTAATTATCACCAGAAATATTTGCAGACTCTAAACCATGTGACAGCTCACCTTCACTGTCTCATGCATTCATAGTTTCCGTAAAGCAGGAGATAGTGACACAAAGAGGAAGTATCTGCATAAGGTAGGAGGTTGTGCACATGGATTTCTCAATGCATGAAACAAGTTTGCATTTATTCATACATTACACACATAAACCGGTGTGGCTGCACACACACACACACACACACACGTGCACAGACAGACGGATAATAGCAACAGCTTCACACGTAAAGGATGAGATCAGCAGTCAATGTGTATCCATTGAGATGCCATGGGAACTCTCTCTCCTCCTCCCTCTCTTTCTTCTTTATCACTCACTCTTTCCTCCACTCCTGCTCTGCGTCTGCTCCATGGCTTCCTGTGTCATCCCCTCCCCCACCGCTATAAAAGGAGCGAGGCCTGTTCATTCATGCATTCAGCCAGTCAGCTGAGCGAGGAGAGAAGAGGGAGGGAGGGAGGGAGGGAGTGAGGAAGGAGGGGAGACAGAGATAAAATGAGGGGGGAGGAAGAGGAAGAGGAGGAAGGCTTCCTCCCTGTGATGAATAGGTCACCTGTATTACATCACTGATGGGGGATGGAGCGATAGAAAGGGGAAAAAAAAAAACTAAAGGTTGGACAAAAAAAGACCGGACCCCTCCTTTACTTCTCTCTCTTCCTCATCCTCATCCTCTTCCTCTCTGTCTCCTCCTCCTCCTCCTCCTCCCTCTGCCCTTCTCTCTCTCTCTCCCCTCTCCATCACCCCCTCCCCACCCCATCCTGACAGTATGAGTCACAGACAGACCAGTTCCCTTGATGCACTGCGGAAACGTAATGTGACGTAGCCTCCACATCTCTCCCTCCCTCGGCACATGCGTCCCTCCATCCCTCCCATTCATCCGTCCGTCGCTCCCTCCCATTCAAGCATCCTCCCGTCATAGCACAGCAGTTCTCCATTCACAAAAAAAGCCCTATAAGCCGGGACAGAGGGAGAGGGCAGGTGGATTCACACAACTCGAACGAACACAAACGTCTCACCCGAGAATATTATACATTTCAGTAGAACAAAACACTAAATTATGATACAACTCTGTAAATAAATTATCAGCACTTATACCGTGAAAGCTCACCGAATAAATACGATAAGAGAAACTGGAACTTTAGCTAGTTTCACCCTTACTTCTGAGTTTAACCATCACTGTTGTGCACGGTTTATTGTTGCCATGGTTACAGTGTGCATGTGCAGTCAAATGTGAGCTAAATTTCCAAGAGCACTGACTTGTAACAGTAATTAAACCGTTGACAGGAGGTATGTTTGAGGTGTCCGAGCACGTGACAACTCAGAGTCAAATGCAAAGTACAATATGCAGGAACACAATACAATACCAGTTCTGCGTGACGCATTGCAATAGGTGGCAGCCAAGAAGAGGATGTTATAGGAAGTATAACATGCTGTGTGATTTATCACAACAATACATTTGCAATAGAATACAAGACATTGAGTGCAGTAGGAGCGGAGGGAAGATTACAGTCACAGCTTTTAACCAATGATCTACAATCGTTGAGGCAGAATTGAATAGTGTGTGAAGGCAAAAAGAAAACCAGGTCTCTGACGTCACCACAGGATGAAGTCATGGACAAACTCGCCTCTCTGTGTCTAATACAGCGGCATCTTATCAACGACTGGCATTCACAGACGTTCTGCAAAGTCAATAACACTGGCAACACAACGGACCTGCGTTTTGTGACATTCAGAAACGTCTGCAGAACCTAACTCGTTAGCAGTCTGCGGAGGTGAGTGGTAAAGTGAGAAACAGGGGTAATTTTTCACGTTATAGACTAAATAGTGCCACACAGCAAGACATATATAGGGAGAAATGTAATGACATTACATTAATGTCAAAGGATGATTACCGGTAATACATCGAAGGGACAGTAAACCATTTGTGTACGCTGCAAAATCTAGTACATTTGATACATTTCCAGTAAAGGGCGACAGAAAAAGGCCAGAGAAAGCATATTTTATTGTACTGGCCTTTGACATTGTGTTCATTTTTGTTATTCTGTTCCACTAACTAACTAAAAGTCTCTCTTTCTGCAATTTAAAGGTATTGAAAGGTGAGTTTGGTTTAATATCTGGATGTCTACGGCACCAAGCAACTCTAATTAAATGTTAACATTCAGTGTTTCTCACCAAAATGCATGAAATGTGTCCTTCACAGACATTTTCTTTATATTTTTAGGACATACAGCAGCTGCCTTTATGCATTAAATTGGGACATACTACTTCGTCATAACATTGCACCTTAAACTTTGACCCTCTTGCTCATATATCCGCTGCAGAAGATTGTGGGTCAGAATAGCCAGAAATACAGGCTGGCTTGCAAACTGCGAATGGATGCAGTAGGACATCCTGGTATTTTTGGCATATACTGCATTTGACTAAAAAATAAATGTTTCTGGCATACTAAATAGTATGGTAGTATGGGTGTTCAAATGCACAATAACTATGTTAGCTAATCTTTACTTCCTTATTTTGGCGCAACACTGCTTGTTTGCATGTTTGCACCACCAGCATGAAACCGGTGGCACGTATATTGAGTCTGCCATATGCATTACAAAGAAAATAGCCATGCTTGAAAGCATTCCTTTGTAGCATTACTAGTGGTCAAACACACCAGCGAGTACTTTTAAACTCACCCTCCATCTTTTGAAATGCTGAACCTTTAAGCAGCTCCCACCTTCTGATTCTGTGGACTTCCAGTAACTCAGCCAGGAGACGATTCTTATCATTACATGTCGCCTCCTTTAAACACACACAGACATAAAAATTGCATTTAGAGTTGGAGCTTTCTGTGACTCTGAAACCCTGCTCGTCTGATACCCTTTGATTACATCACTGCACATATCTTATAATGGATGAAATCACTTAACGGTCACAGTGGTCAGAGACAAACGCTTCCGCAACTTGATTGTGATTTCATGAATGAACGGGTGACATTCAGGTGGTTGGCTGAGGAGAGGAGCTGAGAAAATCTCAACGTACAGTATGATTCACCACAACAAAGTGTTAGGGAGGGGGTAGTGATGTCATTGGTGATGGTGGGGGAGTCATCTGTGAGTCAGAGAGGAAAAAGAAGAGGACGAGATGGAGGGGGAGGAGAAGGAGGAAGAGGATAAGGAAGAGAGGGAGCTCATGGGGAGGTGGGGGAACCTGCTGTGTGTGACCCATGGTAACAGGCAACGTTGGCCTGTGGATGAGTCACCACTGCTTTACCAACCTCACACACACACACACACACACACGCACACGTGCGTACACACAATACAGAGGGACGCTCACGTCATTCGCCATGACACACATACAGGTAAAAATGACATCATAGCCTGTTTTTTGCCATTAGAAGCCTGCAGACTTCCAACATAAACACGCGTTGCCTATACGCGTTGGGACGCTCACGCAAGCACATCCACATATACGCACACACGTGAATACGCCAGAGAGAGGAGGGGAGGGTCAGGATGACTCACACATCAACGATAACACCCCTCCCCCTGCCCCCAATCACACACACACACACACACACACACACTGAAGAAAAAGACGGACATGTCATTTGGATGCAACCCACATCCTCCCCACATCCTGGGAAACCTCCCATCTGAAACTCAGACTGACAGCAGGAGGCTCTGACCGACTGCCGTTTGTCTAAAGTGATGGGAACTTCTGGCAGGATATTCTGTCTTAGAAATAAATAACGATGAATTCAAAATGTGAAAAGTTTCCGGTGGAACGCCTGCAGCGGCTTTTAATTAATCATGTAAGAGCTCATCTGTTGATATCAATTCATTTTGGTTGAAATTTGATATCTTGGTATAATTTCAGTACAAGTGAGAGTGTGGAGGAGATGGTCATCGCTAGTATATCTCAGACCACATTTCCCAGAACCCCCCTTGTGTTAACAGAATGGATCTTTTTAAAGCCGAGCGTTTTATCTACGCCTTACCGAGGACGATAAACATGTTACAAGTGATTTTTCCACCGGCCTTTCGCTCGTTCCACCATCTGCCTTTCTGAGAAAACTAAGGCAGCTTTAGCTCCATTTGAACAGAACAGTGCCCTCTGGAACTCTTATTGGCACAACATGCTGGTGCTGTAAACTGATTATTGCTGTATTGTTTCTCATGCACTTATTTTAACATGGACTAAGACCGTGATTTGGTTTTTATATGTTCTGTTTTTGTGCACACGCTGTGCACTCCCTTGTGCACTAAGGGAAAACAATTTCCCTTAGTGAGCAATCTACGTGATCTGTGTGGCAAAGCGAACACACATCTGATCCAGGGTCACATCACGTGAAACGTTCTTGTCTCGTGCAAATCGGTGTCTCTAATTTGATGTATCCCACTTGTCCCATGTATGGGAGGGATTTTTGTTTTTAACCTTCATACAGCAGTAGTAGTTTCACACCTGGCAGCTGCTCAATATGGCCATTATTGTGCTGTTGAGCAACTTTAGTGGAGCAATTTAAATTCAAAGTGCCTTGCTCTCAAGCCCAACAGTGGAAGTTGATGAGCGAGGTATAAAAAAAAAAGAGAAAGTGATGATCATGCAACACAATCCTTATCGCTCTCTTGCCGAAAGTTAAATGAGGAGGTCGATACCACTCTGGTGTTTGAGAGCTGTATCCGTCTTCTCATTCAACTGCCAACAGGAAAGCAAGTGTTTTGCCCAAAATGTCAAAGTATTTATTTGAGCCTGAACAAAAAGAAAAAATATCAAAATCTATTTTTCTGTGTCACTAAAAACCTTTTTTTATAGAAATCTAAAATAAGTCTTTTTCAGGTATGAATTTTGACATGTCACAGTAGAAAAACAGCAGTTGTAAATGATAATATTACTGATTAATAGCATCAAAGTCTCACAAGCATTTATTTTCTGCAGAAAAGGTTTTAAAACAGCCTGCAGTGTCGTACCTACCTGGTGACACAGCCACAAAAAACACAACCTCCAAACAAACTTGAGTAGTGATTATGTTAGTCTCCCTATTGTTTTCGGACTACAGGCTTTTTGTCTTATCGTATCACTTCATCAGCTATTGTAAATTAAAATTGTTTGCACAAAAAGTCTATCTAACCCAAGCCAGAAAAGTTCAGCATGTCTCTTCGGAAAGATGGCTCACTCCCAGGCTCGCTGTAAATCAGAAAGTCTCCTCTTATCTTTTGATAGCTAAAACATGCAAGCAGTGCAGGCACTTGGCTAGCACACATAATTCCCATCAATTACTCCAAGAAATACTTCCGTCTCTGTAAATCGAGGGCAGCTGACAAGACACAGACAGCTCTTGGCACAATGGAGTTATTTTATGAATGACATCTGGATAACGCGAACACCTGGACTGGGTGACCCTGCTGGAGCAGAGGAGGAATGACGTGACAGAGGGATTCGAGTGGACTGAGGCTGAATCTGTGTACGATGATAAGGAATTTTGTTGTGTGTGCTTTGCCAGAATTTACAGCTGAAACACTGTCAGCGATTCAACCCGTCTGCACCTGGCAAAATGAAGTTTGTTTATCCAGGGTGCTGTGGTGACGTGGTGGTTCAGTGGACTGTAGTTGATGGTCTGGAGGAGGACCTTTAGCCCTATTTGTCTTATTCTCTCGCCTAGCTTTACAGGCTGTTTTTGCTGAGAGAAATCGAATAAGTAAAAAAAAAAAAAAAAGATTATCGTAAAAATACTCATTTGTTTTCTAAAGCTGAGACAGTTTGAGTTCACATGTTTAGTCCCAGAGCTACTGCACATCTGCAATTTCTGACCAACAGCTGTTTCTGTTTTCTCCAAAGTGCACAGTGCATAGGAAGAAATGACTTCAGGAAATGTGATTTTCAGAAAGCAGTGGTGCAGCAAGTCAGAGGTAAACAGCAGAGGAAGTGTATAGTTTATAGGGAAGAGAAACATTTGTTATTAATGTCACCCGGCATTCAACAGTTGCCTCAGCATGCAGTCAAATTCAGTTTCCTGTCATCTAATCTTACCACTTTTCTAAAAAAGCATGGACCACATGGAGTGACTTCACAATTAATATCCACCTTAAGACTGTATTTTTGCAAGCATGACAATCTGGTTTGCTTGACTCCTTTGTTATTCTCTTGAGAATACTGTAATCACATGCTGTAAAATAATCATTTCTAGTGAATTGAGAGTGACATTTTCCCCTCTGTGCCCTGTGAAAGATGACCTGAAAGGAGCTGTCATGTCAACTGAGCACCACTAGAGGCCAATATCCAACCGTGCTGATATGACACTATACGTGACAGCAAAAGTTTCCAGTGAAACCAAACCCTGTCAGTCGGTGCCACATGTCTTCCAGGTGGGGTGACCTTCACTTCCTGTTCCAACTGCAAGGAAAAACACTGCTGACATGTATAATTAACCGCCACCAGCAAATCATCTCAATTCCTGTGCGCGCTCACTCACACTCTCTCTCTCTCTCTCACACACGCACACACACACACGCACACACACACCTCCTGCATGTTAAATTTAGCATGGCTAAAAGTACGTCTCATGTCAGTAACTGAACGTCGTGGTCAGCTCAGCTTCCTCTCTCTGTGGCCGAGGACTGCTGGATCCGCACCTTTCTGAATCCTCCACACACCAGACACACTATAAAACACTTCACATGGAAGACTGCTTTCTGAGTGAGGTCGAGCACAAATTAAACTTGATCCAAGCCTAAAACAATTTATCATCCACTGGGAGAATGTCATTTCTCAAATCCTTGATATAATCCTCTAATTTGGGTAGTTTAGAGAAAAATAATTATTTTTCGACCATGTTAATCTGTTGATTCTTTGAAATGCGTTGCGTTAAAGTGTTCCTAAAGTCAAGCTACACCTGAACGCAACAGCATGGAATGACTTGACTGCAATGTTTGTATGTAAATGTTTAATAAAATCCAGCCGTGACAGAAATATCTCCTCCCTTTGGGTAATATCAACAAGCGTAACTGAGAAGAAGTGGCATTACTGTAACCTGAAAACTTTTTATACAGGGAGCTTATTAACATGTAATAAATAGCTTAACACCAAAATTAACTTTTTCCAGTTTAATTCCAAACATTTTCCAAGCCAGATATTGAAATTCTTCTAAAAAATAATCATTCCACTTCCACTACAATGAGGATGTACATAAAAAGAATGACTTTCAATAATTCATTGTTGGGTCAAAGAAGAAAATAACCTCTGCTCTGAATAACGTATTCCATGTTCTTTACAGGGCGGTTTTTCCAAATCACTTCTGTCAATACGATCTTTTCTTTTCCTCATTGGAGACCAATGAGGGCGTCTAATTGCACATGTGAATGGAGTGACAGACTATCAGCTTATTCCATTCCTCTCACTGGGTCCTTGAGCAGGGCAGTGATCCCCAGCCTGCCTCTCTGCTGACATACATGTGTTATATGTAAGGAAACAACACTCCTGATTACAGTGTGTGTAAGGACCATTTCTAATTATATGAGGGGAAACATGGCCCTCGATCTTCTATACCACCCTCAAACTTTTCAGCGCCTGCACCACAACAAAATCTAATCATTTTCCGTTTTCGGTCTTATATTATCTGAATTACACACTATTAGTCACGCATTAGTCAAAAGGGTTAAAAGCACATTAAACTGGTACTTGAAATATATGATTTGAAACCGAGTAAATCAACCCATAACCCCCAAAATGACCCACTGAGTCCTGGGGCTGAGAACCATGACATCATCTGAAAGAAGACTGGTGAGAGAAAACACAAACCAGACTGCCCCCTGGTGGCTAACAGGAGAACAGCTCATGCTGCTGCTACCAACAGGCAGTAAAACTGTAAATAAGGCATTCATTTATACATCACACACTTCATAACTGTAAATAGCACTTGACAGTTCACCACTAACAACTGAAGGATTTTTACAGCATTTCACTATTTTACACCAAATAGGGGACAACAGTTGTATTGTCCAAATCATGTCAAGCAGAGGGGGAACGTGTCGTTTTCTCCCGTTGTGATTGGATAAAACCAGACAGTATGTTTCACTGAAAAGGGGGAGAAAAATTATGATGATGAAAACTGGTGGATTGTGAGCTCAGTAGATGAAGAGGACTCGGGTGCGGGGCAGGGTGGAGAAGGTGTCGGCCATCTTGCGGATTCTGGCATAGTTGATGAATCCTCGAAGGAAGAGCAGAAAGCCTGGAGAGCAAAAAAACAACAAAGGTAAAGTGAGACACAACTGGAAGTGCCATAAAAGGGAGTTGTAATTCACTACAGTAATCTATTGTTAATATCAAAATATTGATTGTGATTATGAGAATTTAGTTAATTTATTTAATTTTAACTTCCCACTTTGCCCCTCTATGTGCTGTAGTCAATAACAGGATAATTAAGACTCTGTAACGTACGAGACCTCAACACTGCTGCAGTGGAGCTCCACTGAGCACGAATGTGTCACAAGCAGGACAAAAACATTCGATTCTCTATTTGAATCACTCAAGTTCAGAGGTTGGCTACTTACCCAACACCAGGAACACCCACCACAGCCAGTACTGTCCATCAAAGTAACCGGGGAAGTATGTGGAGAACTAGAAACGCAACAGAAAGGCAGTTAGAATAAGACAACCACTACGGCAACAACATGAACACACCAGAGTGTTTTGAGTTGTAAAACCACATTATATGCGTGCGTGTGTGTGTGTGGGGGGGTCTCCTTGTCGTACCCTGACTATGAGAATCCATTTGATTAGAGAGAGGCCAAAGCCTGAGATAGCCCCATAGCGGCCGGCTGCTGAGGTGGTCAGACAGAAAGACAGGAAGAAACCGATCCAGTTGAACAGGAATGCCACTGGACAGAGAGGAAAAAAATAAATTAAAAAAAGAGCGTTAGACATGTCAGCAAACATTAA
Source organism: Anarrhichthys ocellatus (assembly GCF_004355925.1). Lineage (NCBI taxonomy): Eukaryota > Metazoa > Chordata > Actinopteri > Perciformes > Anarhichadidae > Anarrhichthys > Anarrhichthys ocellatus. The sequence continues at coordinate 1,151,758 of NW_022280076.1, read as the reverse complement.
AAACTGTGAAAAGACGGGAAATTCACTCATTTGTATCTCAAAAAAGAAAAAGATGTAATTTCTGCACAAATCTAGGAAGAGAAGAGCCGAAGGATGAAAGACGATGATGGGAGAGAAAAGAGAGACAAACAGACGAGTAGGTGGAGTAACTAACTGAAAAAAGTCAGCATGAAGATGCCGTCATTTCCTATCCTCAGCTGATCGGTGTCTTCGAAGTCGTCTCTGGTCACAAAGTCTTCATCCTGCGACAGAAGAAGCGACAGGGGAGCAAAAAAAAAAAAGAAGAAAAAAAAAAAAAAAAAAAAAAAAAAAAAGAGCCGAGTTATTTAAGCATTCACAGAGCTTCACCACAGCCAGGCAGTGGCAGAGCTTCCAAGGACTCTACTTCTATCAAACTATTCCCAGTCAACAAATCAATCACTCTGATAAAGCGTGTTTATTTCAACCAATTCAAATTACAAAGTAATGACGGAGATCAAAGCGAATTGAGCACGGGCAAGCACATGAGTGGAAACCAAGCTCTGCTCAAAACAGAGTAAATACAACACAAACAACCAAGAGACCGATGTAACCACCACAACACAGCAAGCCCATTTAACACCATCAGTGTCACATTATCCACAAAGGTCTGGAGTCAGTCACATTCAGTGTAGGAGAACCGGTAGATCAACTAAGCACTACAGCACTCTGAATACACAAACACACACGAAGGGTGAGGAACCGAATACATCAACACGGTGGGCACATCTGCGTTCCCCACACAACACATACTCTCCTCCCACTCCTCCCAGTTACCTCCAGTGAACTGCGAATTACATCGTCAAAAGTCTCCAGGCGCTCCCTGTGCTGAGCCGGCTGCTGCTGCTGCTGAGCGCAAGGCAGCGTGTGGCAGAGAAACACAACAGCAGCAAATCAAACAGGAGGGCCCCCACATGCAGACAAAGTGCAACGCATCACAGTGACCACTAGAGGCCAGCAATGAGCTGTCTGAAAGTCATTTCTAAAAAGGCCCGTCGTTTAGTTTCTGATGGATAAGACGGAGAGACTCGGTGGTGAAGATTGCACACGGGAGGTGAGATTACCGCTGTTGTTTTCTAACACTCCCTCGGGCATTAAATGCAAGTTAATGGCAAGTGAAAATGAAAAAGACAGCTACACAGTAACTGGAAACGACAAAAAAGGTTCCTGCAAACCAATGCTTTGTCTTTATAAAAGAACATGGCTATCAAAAGGATTACACTACCAAAGATGAACAACTGAATTGTAAAGAGAAGAAGGTTTTTGGCTTTGGTTTTTAGTAACATGTGGTTGCAGCAAAACAACAACAGCTTGAATGGAGATTTCACTGCTTCCCCCCCCCCCCCCCCCCTTTTTTTAAATATAAGGCTTATTTTTAATCTGTAAAATATGTCACTATAACACTGTAAAATACTATAATAACAACTAAAGCACCGGACATTAGATCTGTATTTTAACAGTATGAAATCCAACTTCATTATGTGATAGAATATCAAGGAACTGGATCGCTCTTCAGAACTGCAGCGATAATTGTATATTAATATATTTGTATCTTTTCTGGATTTAACTGCTAAAATATAACGGTGTCACCAGCTGATAGTATTCCCAACTGCAATAAATTCTCTATTAAGCTACGTCACATGTTGAATACCATGTAATGTAAACCCTGCATCAGTACAGAACATGTTACAGGGTGAAGCTCCCTTCACGTTTCAAATGCTGCACACATATTTACTCAGATTTTACTCAGAAACAAACTCGGGTGCAAAGTGCACAGAGGGTAGTTCAGGGGGCCTGGGAGATTGAGGCATTAAGACATAGACTGTGGTCATTATGTGCAAAAATATTACTGAATGTCATTTAATCAGAGATAATAAATGTCACGTCGGAAAGACAAATAGACCCGATCATTACTGAAGACAGAACAAGAAGAGAAAAGCTTTCCATTGCAGGGAGCTAAACACTTCCTGCCTTGCAGACAACACAGGAAGTGTTTGGGCACACAGGAAGCTACAGTGTGCATAATGAATGTGACCACAAAAAAAAGTGAGATACTCACTCTCCCAGTTACCAGGGGAACAGCAGTCTCAGTCTTGGTTCTTTCTGCCTCGTCATAGGAAGGCAGCGTGGTCGCTATGCTGTACGATGGCGGCTTGGGGAAAGCTCCGTCTTCCTTGTAGTCAAAGTAGGCTGAAGGAGAAACGGCACAGTTTCACAAACTACAGGTTGAAGTTTTACATCACTCGTCACCGCACGCAGCTCTGCAAGTGGAAACGGGCTCAAGACGTGGAGGTGATCCACATTACAATAAAAGGGCTGCTTATGCAAACGAGACAAATCTCTACGGGGTGAGAATGTGCTCATAGAGCAAATGTTTGACTGCTGTTCTGGAAGAGGGTTAAACATGTACGAGTCAGCTATTACATCCCACAGAGAGGCCGACCGACGGTCACGTTCTCCCAGTTAGACTTGTATTCATATCATATCGATAATTAAAGCCGATCAACTTCATAGCTTTGAATCAACACCTTCAGTATTTGGATCAAGAAAGCTCGTGAAAAATAAAATGAGCTAAATTTAGAAGGCTACAGCTGTTATTTGAGTGTGTCAGATACATTTTGGTAAATATAAGTATAGGATTGGACTCAGTATCATCAGATACCAAATATTAAAGCATCGGACCATCCCTGAAGGACTAATTTATTTCTGACCCGAGTTGTTATTTATTTATCCTTTTGGTGCGGTATACTGCAGTTATAAAGATATCAATATTAACACCACATACAATGCCCTTGTGTTCTTTCTGTAGTCCACCGTTATGTACTGGCTCAAGATATCTTAAAGCGCCGTGTTTCCTCCGGTTATCTCCACGAGCCACCATTGCAAATCCCCTCAGCACCAGGGAAACATCTGGATGAGTCACGGTCTTACCGGCATTGTCCACTGTGATGCTGCTGTATGGAGGCGGAGCGTCAGCTGCTACCTGCGGACTCTCCTCTGGGTCCTCTTCATTGGGCAGCTGTGGGAGGAGGAACAACCACATCCTGGTTCATTTACAGGCTCACAGGGAACCTTAGGTGCAGGCAAACACTGTTAGCTCCGTCACTGGTACAAAGTGTTCCAAGCATGTAGAACATTAAAAATGATTGCTCATTTCTGTCTCTTATTAAAAGTTGGACACACGGGACTCGGCCACTTACTCTTGAATCAGCTAGATTTTAAAACCGAGATTTGATCATCAGCCAGGAAAGACCACGGAAATAGTGCCGAATACCAAGCGGGAAGTCAGGCTGTCCACCAAAGAAATGCTTAGTCGACTAACACTCTGTGTCTCTCGTGGTCCTATAGTTTCCTATTATTTCCTATTAAGGAACTGTAATCCCACCATAAGATTACATTAGAGGGAAAATGGGGACAATGGCAACTTGTAACTGGCAACTTGTGCATTTCCAAATAATTAACTCCAATCACTCTCTAGCTTAACCCAGTGAGTCTCTAAACCTTAGTTGTTTCCTGTGAAGATGGAAGTTTATTTTGAAAAGACAGTATGCATGTAACAAGCGAAAACAGACTCATGTTGCTGGACTTTTGCAGGAAAAACGCACGAAAAGTGAGGAGTAATATTTCGTAAGATATCAATAAAACGGGGATGAATTTATATCATTGTATAAAGAGAGTGACATGAGAAGATCAATCTCATGTCTGTAAGTTAAATCAGCTATAATCACTCTTTTAAAGTGATTAGCGACTTGTCTAAAACATTTAAAAATGGAATAACTTCAATAGAATCATTCTGTACACAGAAGCTACATTCTGATACAATGTAACTTCTTCACATTCTATTAGAATGTGAAGAACTTACATTCTGATACAATGTAACTTCTTCACATTCTATTAGAATGTGAAGAAGTTAGAGTGTTGCCTTTTCTTTTCTTCCCACAAGAACGTAATTTTGTCAGGTTGATAAAAAAAAATGTCACTTTACTTCCTGACATTATTGCTACTTTACTAGAGCGACACCTCTTTCATTTAATCTGTGGTTAATATTAAAAATATTGGTAAGTGCATCTTTTAATCACATACACCAAGATGGAGGAAATGTTACATACTGCCCACTATTATAAGACTCGAATGAACTCCTTTCATTTGACATTTTCCTTTATTGATGCAAATAACACATTGTCTCGTGGCTGCCAGACGACAACCAGGTGATCAAACTGATTGATGTTTATTTCTGTTGCAATCATTTCCTGTAAATTCCTCTTGAAATTAACAACTGATTATAAGGTCAACAAACCAGTCTACTCATTTAATCTTTAATAAGTAGGCTACAATAAACCTCGCTGAACAGGTTACCCAGTGGATTTAGATGACCATCAAACACGCCCACTCGCTGTGCAGTGGGTCATGTGCCACATCCAAACACGGAAAATGTTAGCGTTGGTGTCACGCCAACAGCCATCTTCCACCCGATTGAAAATTAAACGACATGAATCGCAAACAAATTCCACCTAATAGACGATAATCACAATGAGATCCGTTTTCAGGAAGGTGACACCGTCAGACACAATTGTTTGTCATCGTCTTTAACAGCATATAAAACCGACGTTAACACGTGATGTTACATCTTTTAACGCGTTAGCTGCTAGTAACCGATAGTGTTTCCATACCTGCTGATATCTGCCGCTCGGTTCAGCCATTCCGGTTGTTTGGACGGTTGGGAATCAACAACAGAGAAGAGGAAGGAGCCGACGAGACACCAAACGACTACTAAATTATATAACAGTACAAACTGTAAACTCAGTCTTCGCGAAAACGAAAACCTCGACTGCACAGCGGTCGCACCACAGCCAAGCTACAATTTGTTAGCATAAAACACAAGACTTCCGGTTATCTTCTTTTTTTTAAAGATAAAGTCCAGAATGAAAACTATAAATAGTAAAAACGCTGAGTTTTTTGTGATGTACAATGTAGTCTACATTTGTGCTACTATATATATTCAGTCCATCTTTATCGTTAAGAAATGTTATCATTTTTGTTGAAATATGGAAAGTTCTGATGCTTTTATTTTGAAACCATAACCGGATAATCTCTTCTTCATTCCTGCCAACTTGATAAAGGTCTTGCTCGCCAATTGATTGACGTCATTGGCCACAACAAACCCTTTACCGCCCCCGCTTGGAACAAAGTGAAACAATCTATATCTATATATATATAACAAGTTACTGACATAATCAGCTAGGAAAGTCTAACCGCTGGGGAAATTTAAATACTAAGGAAGATTAAATACTGAGTAAAAGTCATTAATCATCTGTGGTGGATGAAATACTCAGATCCTTTAGCAATACCACTGAAATGCTCAGTTTAAAGTAAAAATCCTGCTTCAAAAATGTACTGAAGACAAAAATATTAGCATCAAAATATAGTTAAAGTATCAAAAGGAAAAGCACTCACTTTGCAAAATGCAAACAATCATGTTACTGTATTATAATTATTGGCGTATTAATGTGTTTGTCATTTTAATATTGCAACTGGTAATTGTGGGGATGATTTATATATAAATGTATCATTTGAATACAGAAGCATGTAGAGAGAGAGAGAGAGTTGAGAAAATATACTTTTTTTTCAGGATCAGCAATAAAAACTATTTCAATTTGGTCTTGTAAGGTTTTATTGTATCTTTATCTAAAATAAGAAGACAACAACAACACCTGTCACACTTTGTGTGTATGCTCAAGTGTTGGAGAAGTTATGTCTCAGATTGATTACTTGTCAAGTTACTAGGTAGGTTTCCGGTACTTAAGGAGCACAGGGTAAGTGGTGCCGATGTGCTTTTGGTTGTAGTGGTGGCAAACGATCTCCACGTCGTAGAAACTGAACTGGACTTTGACGCGCTCGTTGGGCGAGGTGAGGAAACAGAGGGTGTAGAGGGCGAACTCAAACTCGGGACTGACGCCGATGAAGATGCTGCCCTTGGGCTTTATACCGTCCTTCCAGCTGAACTGTAGGGCCAGGATGTGTTTGTTCTCGTCGGGCTGCAGTGAGAGAGAGAGAAAAAGAAACGGCAGGTGATGAGTAATATTGAAGATGATGGTGTCCCTTGGGTCCAGTGCTAAACTACAGGAGACTCCTTACCATGTTTAAATAGAAAATGGGCCCGAAAATGCCCAGAAATTTGCATTAGGCTCGGGTTAGAAAGACAGAATACAGAGAGCTGGGCAGAGTGAGAGAAGGCAAAACGTGGTCATAGCAGGATGTGACGTTTCTCATCACCGTGCAAGAATGATGATGTGAGCAAGAGATTAGAGCAAGACTGCAAAGAGTGCAAGTCAACTTGGGAGGAGTCGAGGAGACGAGAAAGGACAGAAGAAAGATTTGTCAGATATGCAATACAGATACAGCAGTGCTGAACATATATTCAGTCCCCCATCGAGGTCCAACTTAAAAAGTAACAATTACACCGTACCTGGGGTGAATTTGCATTGACGCTGTAGCCTTTGTAATCGATGTGTCCCAGCTTCTCCTGCAGGTAGAGCTGGATCCAGTTGTGAAAGCCGATGACAGTCCTGCCTCCTCTCGTCTCTCCAACAAACACATGTTCAAATCCAGAGGAGTCAGGCCTGGTGGGAGACACGCAGACACATTGGCTGATTTGTTGTCGAGCCGATGTAGTGTCGGCTCAGTTCATTTAAAGGCAGATGGAACTCTAACCTTTGCGTCTTGGCATCTATTTAAACGACTAAATTGTATTAACTTGTGTGCCATTTGGACAAAGTGTGGTTCTTAGTGGCTGTTTCCTTCCTGAACGTGCAGCAATTATGCATTTTTCAGCAGTTCACTGCGATGCTGACTGGATGTGTTAGACAGAGCCAGTTTCTCACAGTAAGAAGGTTACCACCGTAGTGCCAGATTCCACGGGTGAAGTTATATTTAAGTGCTGTGCCAGATTCCACCCACTTGCTGGATCCTCTCCTCGCGTAAAGTTCAAACCAGATCCTGTACAGCTGCTCCTTGAATTGTGTCTCATCCTTTGGAGAGAGGTGCTTCTCGACCAGGTATTTATGAGCTAGCTGCAAACAAACAAGAATTTATTTGTGAAATGTTTTCATTTACATTTGAAATGTCTCAACAACTATCTGATGGATTGCCAGTAAATTTTGTGCAGACATTCATGGTTCCTAGACAATCAATCTTACTGACTTTCATGACCCCCCCTGACTTTTCATCTTCCACCATCATCAGGTGAAAAACATACCACCTGCAAAACTAATGATATCCCCATCAGCCTCTATTGTACTTTTTTGGTGGCAATAATGAGTAAATGTTAGCATGCTAACTTGCTACATTAAGATACAGTACATAGTGAACATTATACATGCTAAACATCGATCAACTTGTTAGCTTTGTCATGGAGAGCATGTTAGCATGCTGGCATTAGCATTTAGCTAAAAGCAAAGCTGTGTCTGTGTACAACCTCACAGAGTCTGTAGCATGTGTGTAGACTAATTCAATCATTGTGAGAGTCAGTTTAATTGTATTATATTATTATTTAAAGGGTTATTTCCAAATGTCCCAGCAGGTACCTTCATAGTGGGACTCTGAATGATGGAGTCCAGGAATTTGTGGTTCTCTGCCACCTCCTCAGGGGTTACAATTTCTGGCTCACCGGTGTCACTCACATAGTTATCTAACAGGGAGATAAAGGCTGTAGAAACAAACACAGACACTCTTCAATAAGGGATTGTGTTCAGTCTGGGACATGGATATAATGACAATTATGAAAGCTGAAGCAGGTTGCCAGAGACCATGGAAAATCCTCCTTTTTTTCATGAGGGCAGCTGCCTCAGAGTGAACTCTGATTAACCAACTGTTACATAATTCTCCAATAACTCCTCTGTTACACAGCATAAATCTGCGGAAAACATCCTGAGAAAAGAATTGTCCGAATGAAGCGTTCTTCAGCAGTTTTCACTCGTAGGAAGATTTAAAGAAGCCAGTGGTTATAGAGGAGCATGTTTCTGCACCCAGCGCAGTGAACTCCACATGCTCTGTGGTTATGCAACATGCCACTGTTCGTCATAAGGAGATTATGAGTAGATGAAGAAGCTTTACTCTGAAGGGGAGGCGAGGAGGAGGATGGTATCAAACTGGTAAACAGTACAGTGGAATGTGTGAAGAGATTACGTCAATTCAAACATTTTTGACGCAGCATTTGCGTACGATGAAGAAAGGATAATTCACTTTTAATGCACTTACCTAAAAAAGTCTCCTTTTTGAAAAGGTTCTCATCGACAAATGTAAACAGAGGATACCCGGCTCCGTCATTGTTGTCGTTGACGCCCATGCTGTCTCCAGCTTTGCCCTGCAGCAGGAAGAGAACCACTCAAACTTAATAATTGGACTCGTACATGTATTTATGGCACATCTCAGATGCTTTATTTGCTTGCTTTCGTGCACTGCGAATGCCGTCGGAGATACTTTTGCAACACGGATGCACTGCCACAGTGTAAAACAATAACCAAACCACCTAACAGTAAGAAATATATATAAATACAGGTGAGAAAAGCTGCTACATCAAACAACAGAACCAAACATAGATATCAAAATGTTCTGTTGTCTAATCTGAGCTGGCAGTTGAGATTAAGACCACATTCCCCACAATCCTCATTGCTCCCTGTCACATGTTCTTTACCTCTCCAGTAGGGTTTCTCTTTTCATACTAAAGTTGGAAAGCACATACAAAGTATATAGTGTATATATAAAGTATATAGCTTGGGTATATAGGTTAATGTCTTCAGCACCAACTAAACTACACATAACAAGCTGTGAGCCATGGCTAATGAAGGCCTCATGTCTGAGAGTGTGTACGTGTGGTGCACCTGCAGAGAGATCCTGTAGTCTTTTCCAGGTTTGAACCTGTTGACGTCATTGTCCCACAGCTCCTGCACCATGGCCGACAGCTCTCTGTCACTCTCTATCATGATGCGACCGCTCCGTTGTGTTCTTGGTCCCGCAGTGGATGAGCTATGGATGGTCTGGTCCAAGTGGATGTCTGCTACAGGAGAGTTAATACAGCTTGGTGTTAACAATGGTGGACAGTAACAAAAAGCATATTTACTCCATGAACTAAAGTACAATTGAGGTGTACCGGTACTTTCAATTTGATACTTTTTCGGTTTTTGTACTTTAAGATAGTTTACTTGACTATTTCTGACTTTTTAGTTGTTTTTTAGTTTTGTTTTTACATTCATTTCAGAATTTTTATCTGACTAATAATAGAAAGCCATCGTATCAGAAATACCACAGTAAAAGTGCTTTTAGAGTTATTTAGCACCTGCTTCTTAGATAGACAAATTGATCGATAAAGTTTTACACACAACTGGCAAAAGGCGATCATCAGGTTACTGTGTAGTCCACAGCATTGTAAAAACATAGTAGCTTCCCCAGCCAGACAGCTCATCCATCCAGCTCCAACATCACCACTGCATTCCACAAAAACATGTCCGACAACAGAACATCCACGACACCGAGCTCTGGGATCCAGGCCCCAGGCCGCTTCCCATCAGCCACCACATCAGAGATCCACTGACCTTATTTCCTTTTGAGTGTCGTCCTGCTGTTTGTGGTTCGGAAAAAGGAAGGAAAGAACGAGTGATTTGGGGGTTCCTCAGTGTCGGTCAGGTGCTGCTGCTTGTGGTTTCCTGAGAGCAGGTGTCTTTATGGGCATAGTAACAGTTCAGTCAGTCAGTCAGTCAGTCAGTGTGTGGTGAAAGACAAGCAGGGGCTGGAGGGGGGGGGGTCACGGGGCAGGGGATGGGACAGGACAGGAAAGAGGGGCCATTTTAAAAGGGTTATCCCCTGTCAGCAACTCTAGCCAAAGGGATTACACCATGTTGTCGTCTCTTTTCAATCTCAGGCTAAAACGTGGGCCCTTTGTTTCTTTAGTGTTGCATTGTTTCTCTTACTGTCACAGTGTAACCTCTGGATTACAGGGCAAATGTGGGTCATGTTTCAGGTAACAAGGTGTTCTAAAAGCTCACTTAAAGCACGACACAGAGCTCATTTTTTCTTTTTAAAAATTCTTTTAAATTTTTTTTAGAAAATTCTGTCGTGTTAACATTTCTGATTTTGCAGTTTCATTTGTCGATCTTAACTCTTGATATTTTACTCATGATTCTGTGTTTCTTCCTGGCATGAAGCACAAACCTAACGAATTTGACAGCTATACTTTTGTGAATGCAGTTTCTTCGTTATTCAACTTTATACCATTGGCCTAACTCGTGTGTCTTTCGGTCACAAGTCAAAAGAGTTTCATCGACAAACTGTAAAGTGGGAACATTTATTTTGACAAAACTTATGCCCAATGAATTTTAACAGAAATCTGCAGGTCCTGTTTTCACGTTTCTTACATGAGACATGAAGTGACAGCGACACTGAAGGGAAGGAGATCCGTGTGCATTCTAAAGCAAATGATTGTCTTCATAACATACCACACCTGCATCCATGTTTAATGCAGCGCGGAGCAAATCATTCAATGTTGATGAACAGATTTAAGGGTTCAATTTCAAACAGAACTGCCTCCATCAGACCGACTTCTTTTTGATCAAATGCAAACTAAATATATATAATAAAAATAAATTAACATTATACAAAATACTTTTGTATCTCTAGACATTATCAAGATCATACGGCCTCTCTTTGACACTTAACTTTGGCAACATTCAAGTAACAAGTTGTGCAAAGGAGGGTGTGTATCGGGGTTGTTTACAGAGTGAGGGTCTCCGTTCTCACACCTCAGTCCCTGAACGACTCAACACACAACATAATCCCAATCCCAGGAACCCCATCAGAGGACCGACTGTCATGAATAATTACTGCGGTGCCCTCCGTTAGTCTGTACGGACCAACTATGAAACCCTTTCTCCCAAAACCAATCTCATAAAATTCTTCTTTCCAACAAGCCTGATTTCAATCGTATCACGTGCAAATGCGCGTTTCTGTAAATTAACTCATCATGAAAAAGCAAATCCTACCATTCTGGTAGTCAACCAACAAAACCTAGGTATTTCTGTAATTATGTCCGTGATATTAATCCACAGGTTTTTCCTATATTTATGTTAATCCTGTATCATGTGTGTGTGTCTCAGTTAGATTTTTAAATTCACTAAATACAACTGGAAGTTGGTCTGAAGAAGAGTTAGCGGTTAGTTAGCGTCATAGTTTTGACACACGACAGAGAAACAGCCAGCGGGTAGATACTGAATATGACAAAGAAGAGCAAACATAGTTATTCTTTTTGCTGCAACGCTCAGTTGATAGCGAATAGTAAGCAAACACCTCGACCAGTGGCTCCAGTATCACCTGTTGATCATTACTGTGAATGTCAAAACTCATCATGAAAAAGTCCAATTACGGAGCGAGTAGATATCTAGACCTAATCTAGAATACAGTAGAGAAAGACTTACATTTCTTTTTTTTTCTCTTTTGAAATAACAGTCCAGTCCTATGACATCATCATATCTAAAAGATTCATTACCACCAACAATGTATTCTTGATGTTTTTAAGAAAAATGTCCACAGTTGTTCCTCCATTACTCTGAGATTAAAACTAAAAGGGTTCTTTCCATTTCCTGAATACCTTATGTACATGAAATCTGTCATTATATTAAGCATGAACAACTGACACACAGACATTGAATGTTTTATACCCAAGATGCCTGAAAACATAATCTTGTGGCACCACGGTACATGTTGTATTTGCACTGGTGTGCGCTGACGCAGGCATAGTTAGTGTCACAGGTGAAGTGATGGTTTATGGGGGATAAAGTGCATTCCAATGGAGCATACAGCGGCTAGGTGCGGCGCGGGGGTCGTCAGTCCTCCTCATCGCTCCAGAAGGCATCGTCTTCATCGAGATCCACACCTTGGAAGAGTCTGCAACAGAGAAAAGAGAGTTCAGACGTCAGAGATGTACACTAAGCGTCGGTGACTACTTGGCTGGAGTGGTGAACAGAGAGAAGATCACTCACTGGTTGTAACAGAGCGACTGTGGGTTGTTAAAGTGGCTGTACGGGTTGACTTTGCTGAGGAGGCCCAGGCACAGCCAGCAGAAGTATTGTTTACAGGAGGTACAGGTCATCTTATTACAGCCGTCCGCTTTCTGGAAAGACACAATGAACATGGGGCTCTTCAGGGACAGTATGGAAGAGATGATAGCATATATACAAGTAGAATAAATGTTTGTTTCATTTTCTAAAGAGGCAGCAGTGCCCCCTGGTGGTGAAGTCACAGCCCGACCTGTATATTGGTTCCACAGCGCGGGCAGCATTTGCAGTTCTCATTGAGCCAGTCTCTGCTGAAGGACTCTTCCACTGCTTTCTGGATCACCCTCTTCCCGAAGCGTTGCTCCATGAACTTTTTCCCCACAGCGGTGGCCGACAGGTACTCGTCTCTGAGGTTACGCAACTCATCTGTCGAACGAGGCAGGAAACGGGGACAGAAAGTCAGTTGTTGACGTGAATAAAATGTAACTCCTCAACCATCTTTCTGCAATATTCCACCATTGCAGTACCTGAAAAAAGTACTTTTTGACGTGTGTTTAGCTTCCAGAATTGAACATTACAACTGTACATTTTAGTTAACAGTCACAGTGATATCTAAAATACACCATCCAATTAGTATTAAATATTGCAAATAAGTTAATTTCATGAGAGTCTTAACTCTTTTTACCCAAAGAGATTATCTCAAAAATGTAACTTTATCAATCCGCATAACTGTAGAGCATTTAGATAGCTGTTGTTGTCCAACATAAAGTGCCAAATAGAATGAAACATGACAAAACAGGACTAAGTCTCACATTCATACAGACATGCAGTACATCAAGATAACTTGATACTGAATTTAGAACAAAAAAAATGCCGAAAATATAAAGTAACAGTTAATTAAACGTGTTAGAACCAGATCCAGAACATAAGTCTTGTATTGACACGTGTAATGCATTTCCAGTTCCATTACCTGCAGGGATTTTACAGTGGGAGAGGCCGTGATAGCCCAGCTTGCACAGCGTGCAAAAGGCGTACTGGCAAGCCGAGCAGATCCCCATGGTCGAGTCCGGCTCCACCATAACGGCGGTGGCGCAGGACTGGCGGGGACAGTAGACCACATCTGCCATGAGGTCCAGACTGGACTGGAGCAGCAAACGGTCATAACGGGCAAACAGCTCCTCGTCCACCAGCTGCTTCACCTGAGAGATGAAGACAGAGTGATACGGGTAAACTTAGATCTTCAGAGAAGCTCACAGACACACATCGACTTTGCTGCTCTTTTACCTGCGATGGTGTGGCTATGGAGGTACATTTGGGCTCAGGGCAGTTAAGGCACTGAACGTTGCCGTCCCGTATTTGGATCTGGAAGTATTCCGTCATGCAGGCCTTGCAGTAGACGTGCTGGCACTCCTTAAAGCAGAGGCAGTTTGAGCCCAGCTTCTCCACGAAGCAGATCCCGCAGCCGAACACCTTGCTGTCGAACACCCTCTGGCGCTGCTCCTCGTCAAAGTCCAGGAGCTGAGGTAGGAGGTCGGCCCGCGGGTCCATCACCAAGACGGCCCGCGGGTCCATTTGAGAAGACAACGAAGACTTTTCCTTCTTCGCTTCCCTTTTCTTCTCCTCCACGTGTTCACAATGACTCCCACTCTGCGGCAGAGCTGAAGAAATAGAAATTGATAAACATATTAGTCACTGAAAAAAACAAAACTACATTAATTTAACAAATCACACACACACACACACACACACACACACACACACACACACACACACACACACACACACACACAGTACCTGTGGCTGCTGGGTCTGTTTTCCTGCGCTCACCACACGCCTTACTTCCTCCCCTGATGACTTCAAGAGGAGACTGGATGCCCAGAAAGTCCAGAACCTCCTCTTTGAGGAATTGGATCCACAGGAAAAGAATCACACAGCCTTGGTTCTCCTCATACAGCTCGTCCAGACGTCTGCACAGGGAGCTCATCTGAGGAGGTACAATGGAGCAGATGTTGAGAGTGTATGAATGGTAAGGAGACAATAACTCCTTTTTCAAGGTGAAGCCACTTGCTTTTTCCTTAGTCGATTCTCAATTTGAATACTTAACCAAACCTGTACAGTGACGTAGTGATCCTCACCTGTGCTCTGGTCATCCATTTAGAGCTGAGAGTGAAGACCGGCGAGGACGTAGATGGATAGTCTGCAGGAAGCTCAAAGTTGAGCACCAAAGGAGGTAAGAAGCAGACGTAATACTCAGTGGGGTTCTCTCCTGCAACACACAGAGAAGATTTTAGTTACATTCATAGTGACAGAGAGACCGATACATGTGCCGTCATCTACACAATAGACCTAAGGCAAAGTGTGAGAAGTGCCGACTACATCTAACAGCTCAGTGACAGCTGTACCTTTGACAACAACTTTGAAGTCAGGCGGGAGCTCCAGACAGAGTTGGATCTCTCCCCCCTGTGCAGACTCTGCCTGGTGGAACTCCTCTTCATCGTAGATACTCGCTAAAGCAAGCAGCTCATCCTCCTGGGCTTCCTTGTCCTCGGACATTTACATTCCTAAAGAACGATAACAATACAAGCAACACAATGATGTTAGCCAGGGCCAAACTACCACACATCACATACCGGTTTATCACGAGCTACTATCAACACCTTGTCTAGCCTGTCATATGTTGATTATTTAGTCTAAAGTTAGTGCATTACCATTTAGTCAAAGCAGAACGCTAGCTACGTTAATGGTGTCGCAACTTCGCCGTCACAGAACGTCAGCTTGCCTTTAGATAACGTAACATTACAGCCTGTGGCCTCAGAGTTATTAGCACGCTAGCTAGCAAAAAGTAAACTTTATTAATTTTAAAACATGGTCGATATTATTCATAAATGTGTATCTCGCCAAAATAAGATGCGTGTTGTTTTTGGACACGGGTAAAACTGGCAAACTTTCCCGCCAACATAAAAGTTAAGCTAGCGAACTAGGAAACTTAAGTTAGCAGCAGTGCTAAGCTAGCTAGCAACGTTAGCTGATGTCAACAGTGACTATGGCTACAGTCTCTGTGACAACATCAAACCGTGGCAACACTGCTTCCGTACTTCTGAGCTAAGCTACATCAAACTAACATAAGTGCGGTGACGCAGAACATATGTGGAAAAAATAACGCGTTTCTCACCTTTTCAGACCAAATACTAGTGAGTCCTGCCCTCTGACTGGTGCATGACTGGAGGCAGTGTGGGTGTGACAGCGATGCCTGCTGGGTGGTTCATGCACTGCAGGCTTAATTCATTCAAACCACGCTAATAGCGACACATCCTTTCATGTTTATTAATTAAGGGTATTTTGTATTTGAGTATTTATTATCTTACATTGTAGTATAAGTTAAATCATTGACGCCAACTTTATTTAATTAGTTTTATTATATTCACATTATCAAATACCAGATAAATCCAATATTAAATGCTTTCCTTGCTTTATTATTATTATATTTGATTACTGATTGCATGACTTAGGTCAGCACCTGACAATTATTTTGACGATTGTTAAATCCTGTTTTATTTTGGAGTTTCCTGTTAAGCCCTATATGTTGGATCACCTGATTTGCAGGCACCTGTGCCGACTAAGGTATGGTTCAACTCCCTCTCTCTCTGCTGCAGCAGCACCTCTGTGGTGCCCGGTATTTGGTTTTCATATATTTATTTTAATAAACTTACATGCATTAAAACTTGTGTCAATTATTATGTTCAGTGTTGAGCGAGCCAAAACATAAGATGTTGTTTATTCAGCCATATATTCGCTCAATTATTTGTGAAAATAGAAGAAAGAAAACTGGTAGTGACATTTATGAAACTGTGACCAGTGCATCATCATTGTCTGTCCTAGTACACTTTACCTATTATCGTATCGTCCACTAATAGCAACAAATGTCTATTCCTTTTATTTTTTGTTCAAGGTTTATTTTTGCTTTTTTTTGGTGATGCAGCAACAACAGCAGCACCCAGAAGGAAATTTGTTGGCTCGCACCATTAAGTAGAAAAAAAAACAAAACAGTACAAGGCTACCAGAGAACCAACGGACCATCGCTTTTGAATGAGAAAAGCCAAACAATGAAATACTGCATGACAGTAACTTATAGTATCTAGTTTCAACATACAGCACACTTAAACTCAATAAAAACATCTTCCTCAACTTTAAACTAAATACATCATAATCCAGCAGTTACAATTATTTGAAGTCATGTACAACTTGGAACAGTCCATGTTCGTTTATCAGTACCTCTACCGCATTTAGAGACACACTGCATTACTTTACATTGTAACGTTGTGTATTACTAGTTTTCTTCTGCACAGCCACTTTGCTCACAATTCTTCAAATCTGACAGACAGTCTTACCTTAAATGTGCTCAGGAGATGCTGAACTAAACAATCTTTAACATAATGGCCATCAAAGCAACACAGAGAAAGCAGCTTCCACCCGACACCGACAACTGTTATGTCGTAAAGTAGTCTATTCATTAATAATATTATGCATTGTATTCATCAAACAAAAAGAGAAATGACATGCCGATGAGGATGGCTGATGAACACGATTAATTAGGGATGCTGCCGTTTGTGTTTTCAGTGTCGTCGATATAAATCTCAGAAGAACGACAGTGAGTAGCAGGACAAAACGGAGGCGAAACTCAGGTTGCAGCTGCAACAGTTAGTCGATGTCCATTTCAGGAAGCTTGTTCTCGGCCGCTCCTTGTTCCATGCCCGCAGATGTGGCTTTGTCTGAGTTGCATGACTGGCTCTCGGTTGCCTCCTGCTCGTTGACTGGCCCATTCTCCGTATTCTCCTCCTTGGGAGGCTCCACCTTAGGCTTGGGTTTGGATACCACGGGGTTACAGGCTGAATAAAGCTCCTGCACAAGGAAGAAGGAAGTATTTGGTCAGAGGAAGATTTAAATAAAGCAATTTCTTCTCTAGCGACCAGGTTCTGCTCACTCGATCAGTTTTTAAATTACGTTGATTTCTACAACCAATCACTAATCTACAGGGAGTGGATTTGGTGAAGCTACCTTCACATTTTCAAGTTGTGTGTGTGTGTGTGTGTGTGCCTTGAATGCACTCTCGGTACCTTAATCTTGGCCTGGATCTCTCCGACTTTGACCACTGGTTCCAGAGTGAGGTCCTGATTATTCTGCTGGTTCATCTTGCTGCTAATCCAGATCATGGCGTCCTTTGCCTGCTTTTCGACCCGAGTCACTTCCAGCTCATCCAGATGGTCGTACAGCTCATCCTGTTGGGAGAAGCACACATAAATTAGGACAACGATTTTCATAAATAACCTCACATAGAACAACATTAACTGTTATTAAAATGTTTAATACAACACCAACATTATCAAACTAAGCAAGCCTTTGGTTAGTCAACACACTCGCTCTCTGTGCCAGGCTACCTTTGCCTTGTACGCTTCAACGATCTTCATGTACATCTGGATCAGTCTGCCGAGCTCCTCAAAAGCTTTTGGTCTCTCCTCAGCTTCCATGTATCGCTCACAAATTGGCTGGCCCATTGTCTGTAGAAAAGGGACGACATCACGTTTAGTCAGAAGACAAAACACATAACAAGGCGTATTCGTCGGGACAAAATAAACCAATTAACTTCTGAGAAATAGTGATATTGTAGAGGATGAAGCTATTCTCCTATTTCAAATATTGAACTATGAATATCAGCTTTCTATGACAGTCACAGAATACAGTCAATAAACATATATTCTAAATCACAGTCATCTTAACAAGCAGGGTGCCTGGTCAATTGACTGCCCAGTGAACCATCTTCTTAAAATCTACGAGTTCCCTTTTGAATGAGAGTATTATTATTGCTGTCCAGTGACGCACTGCGTGCCTGGGTACCTTCAGTTCAGCCAGTTTGTCAATGTACACTTGTTTCTGTTGGTCCTCTCCGTCTTCATACAGCCAGTTCTCTGTGTCCTCCAGCCTCAAGAAGAACGCGTCACGATCCTACATGTCAAACAAGGAGCAAGATTAAATTCACAATGTACAAAAACAAACAGAACAAAACATGAAATAGATTAATGCCCGTTAACGTGCGTCTGAAGTGCGATCTATACTCACAGCCTCGTTCACAAACTTCTCCAGGACCCCGTGCAGTTTGTCCCTCATGTCGTACACATACTCTTCTACGTTGTTCTTTGCGTCGTTCCGCTCCTTCTCTAGCTTATCCTGCATGATCATCTTCCCCTGGAAGAGACACAAGGTAGGTGTTACTGAGTCAGCAAAAGGGCACACACAAAACTCTCGAGGATGGACCAAATGGACATTAAATATTAAATTATATTTGGTGGATGCTGACACCCAAGGAACCAAATTTAAACCTTGTAAAGTAAATAAGTGAAAGTTAAAAAGCTCTGTGGTGGGGAAAAAACAAATCCACCTCCGTTATAAATCTTAAATAACAATGTGGAAAGAAGTTTTAGAGTACGATGTTGTTATTAGGTCATCAGATAAAGCACAGCTGCTATATCATTAACGTAAATTATAAAGTGACCAACAGTGTTTCTTCTTTGTACTAGTAAGTTTCACTCGCACATGACTTAGACAAATACCGTGAGCGCCTGCTAGACAATCGTGGTGATTTTCAGAACATTACCTCATTCTCCACAGAGAGATTTAGTGCGTCATCCGACAGCTGCCCGTGCAAACTGTTCTCGATGGGCAGCTCCACCGTCTTCGTCTTCACTTTGGGCTTCTTGGCCTGAGGGGGCTGGTCGTTCTTCTTCGCCTGCTTGGCGTCTTCTGCTGTCTGAAAAATGAGAGATGAAAATCATTTTAGTCTGTGCAAATAAAACATTTACCTCTGACGTAGCTAAAGGCTGTGGTAAATGTCTAACATGTGCTTCAGTCGATGACTGTTTCAATTATTCTCCACTGGTTAGTAGCCACGTACTGGAAATCTGACAATAACTTTATAATCTCTTGTCATGTTTCCCTTTCTCCATACTTTATTCATTTCTCCTTTCCTTCCTACATTCTTAGCATGGAAATAGGGAAAGAAGGAAGTAAAAGAGGCAGTGTGACTCTGCCACATATAGTATGGAACATGTATTGGCATAATGGTGATTGTCTTAACGTCATGCACAGGGTTACCTCCATCTCCTCGACCTCTGATCTGTTGTCTGCGTTGTCTCCAGACTGGTGTTTGTGATCCTCCTGGTCCACGTGCATTTTGTTCTGACGCACGGTAACACAATGAAAGACATAATAAAGATAACACATTGCATTTTGCAGCTGGTACAAAAACAAAATCAATTTTTTGTTCATACTCGCAGTCTCTTGAGTGACATTCAAACCAGAAGAACACTTATGATGCAGTACTTTGGGGAAAAAGGTGAAACAGTTGGCTCCGGAGGGCAAATGGTGACGAGCGAACCAAAATAAAATGCCAAACTAATGACAAAGGAGGCATCAGTGAGAGAGAAATGCAACCCATTTAAGTCTTCTGGAGCTTGTTAAGGCAAGAACTCCAAGAACTGAATTCCATTGTGATGACATTACTGACTTTATAAAAACCAAGGTGCGGCCAGACTGTGAGCGAGATCTCTGAGGCGAAA
Organism: Anarrhichthys ocellatus; assembly: GCF_004355925.1. Classification (NCBI taxonomy): domain Eukaryota; kingdom Metazoa; phylum Chordata; class Actinopteri; order Perciformes; family Anarhichadidae; genus Anarrhichthys; species Anarrhichthys ocellatus. The sequence goes on along the minus strand of NW_022280076.1, from coordinate 1,132,086 downwards.
ACAAAGCAAACAGCAGAGAATAAAACCTGTGTGTGTGTGTGTGTGTGTGTGTGTGTGTGTGTGTGTGTGTCTCATTCTCTTACACACAGTGCAAATACAAGGAGTACACACACCTCCTCTTCCTTTGCTGGCTGGTCCGTCTCTATCGCCTCTTCCCCCTCAGCGGTTTTCATGACCTCTATGAGCGAGGCGCTCGATACACTGAACATGCCGTGAACGTTGACCCGAACTTTCACCTTGACTTTGGAACTCTCCCCAGATGCCTGAGGAACCACATTGTGGATCAAGAACTGGCCTGTAGGACGGAGAAAGGTGCAACAGTTTAGAATATGTGAGAATACCTTTTTATGTCAAATGCGGAGGGGCGAGGAAACTACTGCTTGGTTTGTGCTTGCTGTAGTAAGGCTGGCACGAGGCATCTTTGTGGCCTTCAGGTCGCGCACGAAGGCTCCGCATGGAGCTTTGGTCGAGCATCTCTGAAATTTTGTAACTAGAACTGAACATCTTGTGACTAAAGGCCGGATAGAGTTGGTTGATTATTGGATACGTGCTCACCACTCAAAAATAAGAGCAAAACAAATCTAACACGGTGCTCAAAGTTAAAAAGTTAAGTGTCTCTAAGTTACTCATAACTGGCACCCTTTGGACTTAAGCTTGCATCGCAAACAAAAAAACAAAAATTATTAACTACGAAAGTTTCCCAAAAACTACTTTTTAAGTTGGAACAGCTTTTTTCATGTGAAGCACTTGTGTTGTTGTGGCGTTGAACCTGCAGTACCTATCGTGCTGTTGGGGTAGGGCAGCTCCTTGGGACTGCTGTAGTAACCTTCAAGGGTGAAGGGCTCCTTCCGGAAGAACGTCAACACTTTGGAAAAGGGAGCCGCATGGTTCTTCTGGAAGACCTCACAATCACTGTAAAAACACACAGCAGGAGGAGGTTTATCAAAGTAAACTCCTGAAAGCTCAAACCCCATGAAGCCGATATCAACACTGAAGTATTGGCTTTGCAGAATCTTGTAAAGCGTGATGTCCAAAGTAAACAGGTGTGATGGACTCCCCTGTTCACCCAGTCAGATTCAAACATGAAGTAAAACAACTCCTTATGTGATGTTCTCAGGGGACAGAGATCTTACCTCAGTCCCTCCTCAGCGGCTGAATTCCATTTTAGAGAGATGGAGTAGGGGACAACATCTGTAATGGAGAACTCTCGGACTTTGAATGCTGGTGACAAGATAGCACACTGGGGAGGAGAGGAGAAAAAGACACGTTATTAAAGCTCAAACTTTTGCCTTGAAGCTGGTTACCATCAAATGTTTGGTGTTTTTTTATTACAAATAATTGCATATAAAATGACAAAAACAATTGAGAAAACCACATGCAAATGTTTTAACACAAATCCTGCATTAACAACAAATAAGTTGTGTGACTTAAACATTATACATGTGCATGCATGTCATATTCCTCCCATTCTACTTCCACAGCTGTCAGCAGTTTGCAGTGCGAGTTACGCAGGTGAGCCGTACCTGCAGAGCACAGCCTCGAGCCACGGCCTCGTCTGCGTTCAGGGTGGTGCTCAGCTCTTTGCCGAAGAATTTGCTGATTCGCTCTTTGATGGATGGGATTCTGGAGGCTGCGCCCACAATCTCCACCGCATAGACATCTTCCTTTTTCAGCTCTGCAGAAACAGGCGTGTTAAAGCATACAGAATCACAGCTCCATTTTCTAATACTCTGATCAAAACATTGTGAGCGTAAACGGCACAGAAAGTTTGTGTTTGTTTGCAGAAAAATGACATTCAGGATTTATTTTCTTCAACATTATATCTTTTGGTGAAAGCACATTAAACAAAACTACTCTGGCACCCAAATATATATTTGTATTATTCCACGGCTTTGTTAAATACTTCTGTCAAGCACTGTGTGTGTGTGCACGTGCTGACGGGGATAGTCCAGATGCACTCACTGGCTTGTTCCATGACGCTGCGAAGGGGACCCTCTACTTTGGTCAGCAGCCCCGCACACATCTCCTCAAAGTGACCTCTGGGGACACATGAAGGGTTATTAATAGACTCGCACACACACACACCGAGTACCGCTAAAAGGCACTTCTAATTATAACAACGCATTTTTTTAAATTCGTGCTTATTTATAGCAGCTCTCTATAATATTCAGACATGAGTCAATGGGGAAAGGAAACTCAAAAAGACGGTAAAGGGATCTTGCATCTCACCTGTTAAGTTTACCGGAAACATCGATGTCATTCATGAAGCACTCAATGTTGAGCGGCAAGTCGGAGGAGTTGGCGCTCATCAGCTTCTTGAGTTTCTCACACTCTTGGGACAGTCGGACCAGCGCCCGGGGCTTGGACTTGACGTCCAGCTTGTACTTTTTCCCAAACTCCTCGCAGAAGTGGTTGACCAGGATGTCGTCGAAGGCCTTCCCACCGAGCTCGGAATCGAACGCTGTGGCCAGTATCTGACGGTGGAGAAAGGGTTGGATGAATATTTCATAATCATAGTTAATGCACAGCTGTATGTCTAGGATGCATGTGAGGAACAACGGAAACAAAATGGACTTTCTTTCACTGGAGTAAGCACTGCTTACCATCCTGCTTTATCTATGCCCACATGAGAAAAGAAATGTAAAACTTTTTGGCAAAAGCTGCTTCATCTTAGGGCTGTTTCATCCTCCCCTCCCCTGAAAACCTTTTCCTAGTATTGCTTTTCAAAGTGGGCACACAAATGATTCATTCCTCACCTTGAGCTTTCCCTTGTTGAAGGCACAGACTGACACCTGGTAACCCGAGTGGCCAACGTCCACGAACACCACTATCCTGGGCTTGTCTTCTGGAGCCGGCAGGTCCTGCTTGTAGATGCCATATGCCAGACTCACTGCAACAAACCGGCATCGTGTGTGTCAGTTTGGGCACACAACTACGCTAACTACATCTGACCTACAGAGAACTACAAGAATGCAAATGCATACAAATAAAATGCTTGCATAGATAACAGTGTGCTTCAAGATACCTGCAGTGGTCTCATTCATTAGCCGCAGACAGTTGAGGCCTGCGATCTGAGCTGCATCCATGACAGACCTCCTGTCCGAGTCAGTGAAATAGCTCGGGACCTGGGAGGGGAAAAACAATGCAGATGAGGGATTTGACTGGAAGCACTTCTAATAAACTAACTGTACACACATGGCATCACTGTAAGGCATTGATAACGAGCCAAAGATGTCAAAAAGGTTCAAACATATCCTTTATTCCTTCTGTGTGAATGATCACTTTGAACACTATTGATGCATGAATGGCCTGAATTATCTGGATGACGTCGACGCGTCAGTTACTCCGGGAGCCAAAACAAAACATCTCCTTGTGGAAAAGGTCTAAATTTAGCTCTTGGCCACCGTAATAATAATAACATCTTATCCATTTCTAGGGCTGATGCAAGCAGTAGATTAAGGGCCAGTGAAAGGAACAGCCTCCCTGTGTGAGATCATTACATAACAGATGCCGTTCGCTGAATTCATATACGGAGCACAGCAAGAAACACAGACCGCTATTCACCAACAAGGAAATCAAGCTTTTAAACACCTGGTGAAGTGCTTAGAGCTCAACATGTCACACGAACAGGTGGCAATACATTTAAACACCTTGAAGTACAGTAAGTAAAGTGAGTCACACCAATGCCACATCTTTAAAAAGCAACATTGCGTGATCCAACAAGTAAATTAACACCCGTTAGACATTTAAAGCCAATTAGCTAAGATGTGTTGCCACAAGAAAAAAGCCAAAGAAAATGAATGCACTGTACTGACAAGTCTTTTTCAGAAGCTGTATAGATTGTCAGACACCCTGCTGAAGCTGTGAAACCGCTGTGCAAATGCTCACCGAGATGACACAGTCTGCTACGGGTTTCTTCAGTGCACTTTCAGCTGTCTCCTTCAGCTTGGACAGCAGCATGCCGGTGACCTGCTCGATGCTGAACACTTTCTCCTCCTCCATGTACATGACCTAGAGTTGAGGAACAGTTGGAAGGTGACCACTCTTGAGGCAAATTGTTTAAATAGCTTATAGATAACTGTAAATAGCTATAAATAACAATGAAAAAGTCCGCCAGTTTCATCATAACAGATTGAAAGCTCCTAAAAACAGGCCCCACAAAAACTTATGTGTACATAATGTGTCATTATGCAATCTGAAAACTGATTTTGTGGGCAACAACAGGTCTTCTCTGATTTGTTATTTCTTCTGAGGATTCACATTAATTATCTCCACAGGGACACACAAACATGGCGGGCTGTGTGTTTACGGTGTGCTAGCCGTACACAAGAGTCTAACACACTCAATCTGATGGCACCAAGGGTTAGCAACATTCATATTTATGCAATCAGCTAATTGAAAGGTTCAGAGACACAGCACAATGATCATTTCTTACCGCAGAATAATTTTACAGGAGATAAAATGCCAACGAAATATACAATAGTTTAAGACAGTGGTACGGGAGACTGTTGTTAGGATAAGAGCACAGAGGACTGGACAGACAGGGAAAGATGACGGAGAAGGATTTTGATTTCTTACGGCTGTCCCTTTTAATCTGGACCTAGCTCAGGACACAGCACCCGGTTGATGAATGCGCTAGCCCATATATTACTTTGATATTTTCTTGTAAATAACTGCATCTTTCTCTCCAGCTAGTTGTGGTTACCTATGTTATCTCTACTACAGCAGAGGCACCGTGATATTCTTCATCTTACCTTTATGCCGGTGGCTCCAGACGGCATCTGTGCCAGGTCGTACACCAAGTTAGACTTGGCCGACTGGACATAAGGGTCTGTGAACGCCCTGCTGTGGAATCGCTTGAAGCTCTGCACCGTGTTACGACAGTTGGTCACCACCTGGACATGACAGGAGAAAACACAATAAATAAAAAGTTTCAACTTTTTCTGCTTTTAATTAAAAGTAACTCCAAAGACGTCAACAGAGCAACTGAACTGATCTTACCTGGCTCTTTGCAGCGGCTCCTATGGACCGATTTCGTGGTCCAAACGATACAACTGAGCTGGAGGACAACAAACGACAATGTTACTCTACAACATACATGCCATCACGAGCAAGTGGTTTGTGTTGTCCACCTATTTGTGAATACACCTCGAGTCAAGACAGATTTACCAATTAAGTTATGCCTACACATGACATGACATTTCTGAGCCCAACACACATAAAAAGGGACAGATTTGTTCCCACGTCTGCAGCAGCAACGATTGCCGTTTTTTTTTTTTTACCCAAGACAGATCATAATATTCTTTCAAAGAAAGCTTTGTTAAGTTTTCTGCCCTTTACATCTAGTGATGTAAAGGGCAGAAAACATGGACATAGGAACATTTCCATAAAACTAAAATTAAAAAGATAAAAAACTATTATGATACTTGTTTGATTAAATATTTAGAAAATCTAAAACATCCCTATCACAAGAGAGCAAACTGATGTCTTGAAATTGCACATTTAATCACTTGATCAAAATATATTATCTCTCATGCCATTAACAAATTAAATAATGCAACTAATTGCTTCAGTAATGACTAGTTTCTTACAGTCATCAAAAACATCAGTATATGCTTCCTATTCATTTTACAATAATAATAATGTCAACAAGTAAAAAAAATGATAATACTGTAAATACATCCATCCTCAATGGCTTAAATATTGTTTTCAGTGCAATCAAGTGCATCATTAGCCTAAAGACCTTAATTATGATAATTTAAAGAAATGTAACATTGTGGGTACAAAGTGTACCATGTCAGAAAAATTTGCTAAAATTAGAAGATATATAAAAAAGAGCTTGGCGACAACCTTCTTTAAAAATGCATTTTTTTAAGCGCAATACAAACAGTACAGTTATATCTTTAGAGCCAACAACTTGCTAGAAATTTCCAACAAGCTGTTGGAAGCTGTCGTCATAGATGAGAACGTAAACGCAAGACGCACGGTTTCCCCACACGGCGCACACCGGTTGGTTGGTCGGGGCTTTCGCCTTCAAGACATGACCGACGGCAATTGTAACGGGTGGGGATCACACCGCCCGCGCGTGTTTTCCGGACAACGGAAGCCCCGTTTTTCAAACTGTACATTAACGACACTAAAAACCCCGTGAGTTTAGCTAACTAGCTGCTTGCTCGATGGGGAGGACCAGCTATGTACACTGGGGATTAGCTAGCGTTAATTCTAGACGGTTCCATGTTGAAAACATTTACACACGTGTAACTAATATACTCCTACTGAGAGGATATGTTAACCGTAGAGTCAATGGTAGCTTGTAAGTAAAGCTGCAATCAACTAGAAAATAAAAAACCCTTCTCTTCGTAAGCCATCCTCTCATAAATCCAATCAATAACACCTGGGTTTAGGTACTTACGGTGTGCATCTGTCGCTGTATTCATTAGCGACTGTCTCGATCCCTCCGGCTCGGGCTACAGCTACATAGCAGCTTTGAAAGCCCAAGTCAAATCCCACCACTGACATCCTCAGACTGTCTTCTAGCTATAACGGTATCTACAGTTGTACAAACACAAATAGAAACGAGTTGTTCCGCTTTAAATTGATGTAAAAGCGTTGTTGCTCTGTGTTAAGTAGAGCAACTTGTAGTCATAATCCACACGGCTGTCTGTTACCGGTGTCTCTGCAGCATAGACATATATACAGTACAGCAGCAAGGTGGTGGAACTGACTTCTCGTCAAGGAGTTATCGCGAGATTTGCGTTGTTCTAGATAACTCTAGACGTTTCTATAGCCATGTGAATATGACCGTTCTGTAATATTCGAGATTTAGGGGGAAATATCCTGTGATTCCTACTTATTAAAAGATAATTTCGGAGCTCAAACCTTTACTGTGAATCCAAATTGTATAAAGAAATCAAGGACTTATAGTTTTGATGATGCCTCGGATCAACTATCGGTGGGAAAACAAAAATAGCCTGTGCTGCACGAGGGTGTTGGAAGTATGAAGTCATATTTTACAAGCCTACCACACAGTTTAAATCTTTTGAGTAAACAAACCACAGCTTTACACATTTTGTTTTTATAATTTTATATCAAACAATATACACATAACACGAAACACAAATGCAATCCAACCTGGACAAATTATAAGAATCTAATTTAATTAATTAATTAAAAATATCATCTAGTTGAGTTGAGTTATTTTAGGCTTTGTGAATCTGTCTCTCTCTCTGTCAGCACAACAACCACAGGAGTACTTTAATTCAGGAGACTCCGTGAGGTCACTGTGCCAAACCATGGAGTCTTCCAGCTCTAAATCCCCCGTAAAATCTCCACTTTACAGGCTCTGCCTCCACATTGTGGAGGACGAAAAGTGTCTTAAGTATAAATATATAAATGCATTAATAAATGATACATAAATACAGGAATAAATGCATAAATAAATGTATGAATACAGAAATGACTAAATAAAAGAATAAATAAATGCGGAAAGTCGCCAGATTTAGCAAGAAATCGTCAATTTGGCAACACTGGGCTGGCCAACTTCAATGTTACTGTGCAATGCAGAAGTAGTATACCAGAAGCATCACACTCCTGTGACCAATCCTGCTTTCGACAGAGGTTAGGACCTCCCACCTCATTAGCATACATGCACATAAATAAATAAATGTAGGTGAACAGATATGTAGAAATAAATATATGATATGTATTTCTTTATGTCCTGTTTGATTATCAACTTTTATTTATTTATCTATACATTAATTTATTTATTTCTATATTTATTTCAGCATTTATTTATTTATTTATACTTTTAATTATTTATTTCAGCATTTATTTCAGCATTTACTTATTTCAGTATTTATTTCAGCATTGAATTATTCTTTTTTTAAATTTATTTCTCTATTTAAACATTTATTTAAGCATTTATGTATTTATTCCTGTATTTATTTATACATTTATTAATGCATTTATTTATTTATACTTAAGTCGAATTCTATCCTCCATACAACCTAAACCTGCTCCGGAACGACCCTTACCCCGAACCTGTCCCTAACCAACTACCGAAAGGGGGCGCTATCATTTTACAGGAGGGGAAAACAGACTTTCGACACAACACCGGAAATTGGTACTTCTAATACCACCGAAGAAGAAAAAGTAAACTGCAACATGGCGACTCCCATGCACAGGATAATAGCCAGGAGGCAAGCGTGAGTATACTTAAGATAAACCAGTTAAAATGCTTCGTTTTCGTCGTTGTGTGAACGTGGTGGTCTTTTAAACAATAATCACATTAAACTCGCCGAGGTTCGTGTTAGATAAAGGAGGTAAAATACGAACCGTCAGGGCTTGATGGAGCACAAATGCGCCACGGTCTTTCTTTACCGATACATCATTTTTATTCAACTGTCGGACTGTTTTCTGTACTCAAACATTTGTTTTTGGGGGTTTAAACTCGTAACTGATATGTTTTAATGAACAAATAACCGGCAGGAGTTCGGGTTATTGGGGATATAGTGAAAGATTATATGTCAAGTAACATCTGTCGTTAACCGTGTGTTTTTTCAAGTCCGTTGAATTAGTTGTATTTTTTGCGTATTATGGAAAACGCATCAAGATAATGTTGTTTCTATATCGATTTATAGCATGTCATAATATAATGTTATGGTATGACAAATCACACGTGTGATGTACTCTCATTTAGATCAAGATCTCATTTACAAGAGAGACATGAGTGCAGCAGCTTAAATAAGAGCGCAGATAAGACACAACGAAACACAGCCAGTCACACACATGCTCATACAAACTATATCACAAACTAATATCACAGACTTCTCTAACACAGTTCAACGTTTAGATTCGTCCTTCCCAGCAGTTGGAAATGACGAGACAAGTTAGTGGAAGTTGAGGTAATAAATTGGATTATGGCAACATTTCAGTTTGCAACTTATACTTTTTTTTACCGTGTTGTTTCCAGAACCATAACTATGAACAAATGTTTCCCTACATTTTACAGAGTAGTTTAAGGTACCCAATCTTAGCCACAGGGATGGGAGATCAGACAGCATTGGTTTAGTAATCTTTTGACAGACAATGTTCTCTGTTGTTTAGGTGTCAGGACTTGTTGGAGAAACATGCACGCACGTACTCCAGAAGATGTGAAAATACAGACTGTAGAATGTTTGATTAAAAAACATTAGCATCTTCAGAAACATTGATATGATTCAACCTTCCAACAGTGTCACCGAGTATTTCTTGACAAACATGCGGCGTCTATCCTCATTCACATGTCTTTTCTTTTATTTCACACAGAGAGGCAAACAAACAGAATGTGCGTTGCCAGAAGTGTTTGGAGGTCGGACACTGGACCTACGAATGCACGGGGAAGCGGAAATACGTGCACAGACCGTCAAGAACAGTTGAGATGAAAAAGAAACTCAAGGAGAACGAAAACAAACCCCTCAGCATTACTGGGTAAGGCGTCTCCATAAGTGCACCACTTTGGATAACTAGCGGTGCACAGATAGGGACTGTGAGTTCACTTTTAAGGTGTACAGTTTCTGGCATTCCATGGGAGTTTTTGAGGAAGCCAAAAGCCTCTCTTGTTCACTTCAAGGGTTAATTTTTATATATTTTTGGCTCAGTAATCACAAGTCAGAACTCTGCTGAACTCATGTCTTTTTAACTATGTAACATTTCATATGATTCATGATTTAATTGGATAATGATATTCATTAAATGAGCTTGTTTTGTAGCATTATTACTTGGAATCATGTGGAGATGTTATCATACTATGATAATGTGTTTCTCGTGTACATCACCATATTTCTCAAGTATTCTCTTCTCATCCCACTAATGTGTTTATCACAAAGTTTAGCCATAACTTTCCAACCTGAATGAAGCTCTTTCTGAAGCAGGAGTGATGTTTAAAGCTTCAGACTCCATCGGGCATGTGGTAATCCTGATTTGACACTAGCTCTGACACAATGTATTGAAAACATTGCTGTTCACACCTTCGGTATCGTTCGCTCAACTCTAATACTGTGAATCTGTCAATAGACAGAAAGTGACCTGTCAGCAGAGGACAAGGATGTAGATGTTTATCGCCATCTAGAGGACATAATGATAAATACAGCCTCCAAGTTACTGGTGAAGAGTATTCCCATTTCTAATAGTTTTCTTTTAATGATCAGATATGGCACATTGGACAACATTGATCACTCAGCTGTGTTTAATGATCTATTTAATGTGAAAAAAAACAGGACCTGCAACAGACATTCCTACTTTATCACTTGTGAATATCGACCCAATTCAAGCTCAGCTTATTGACAAATAATAATAATAATAATATGTCTCTAAGGCTGTTTATTTTATTCTCTGTACAGACCAGGAATTGAAGGACCCAATGAGAAGAAAATGAAAAAGAAGTAAGTACGATTATATGTTTTGGCTCCACACAATATGTTTGATGTGAAACAAGTGCAAGAGGTGCACGTTTCATATGCATTATACTTAAAAATACTTCAGTACTGGACCCACAGTTCTTTTTGGGCCTTTGGCCAAATGACAGTGACTTGCAAATCTATTCACCCCCCTTTGAATAATTTCCTGTTTTGTTGCATTACAACCTGTAATTTAAATAGATTTGTATTTTATGCAATTGATCTACACAAAAAAGTCAAAATGAGAAAGGAAAACTTTTAAAAAAAAACTGAGGTAAGTGCATATTTATTTAAAGAACATGGCACCACAACAAACTTGCCAAGAGAGTTGTAGTGCAACAAAATATGAAAACTGCAGAGAGGGTGAATACTTTAGCCAGGCTCTGTATACTTTTATTTCCAATTTTGGTGATTGAGCGTAATAGGTCGTACAAAAAAGGTTTATATAAGTCTCACCCATCTTGACAATGTAGTAATCCACTACATTTTGAGTTGAATTAGCAAGTAAATTGTATCAGTCATACAAAGTGTTGTAAAAGTAAAAAACTAAAATACATTTCAGGAGGAATTATAAAACCAGCAATAGAGATTATTTTGGACGCAGCTAGATGAATGTTTTAGTCCTAAAGATAGTGCACCATTCATCCAAAAGGCTCCTTGAAAGTTTGGGTCATTCACACACGGTAACACGGTAGTCACATGAGTTTAAGTTTGACTCGGTGTGAGATTCTTCCTCGGAGGGGATGGCGTTACGGCGTTGGGATCAAGTGGTGTTTATGGAAGGTAGATGACCTTTGCAGTGTTACTCTTCCACTCTTCAGTCAAAGTCCAAACTGTAGACATGTTTAACTATTAATGACTGAAGTGTGACACAACAGCTCCCTCTAGTGGAGACTATTGATGACCATGACGAGCCACTACAGTTTGTTCAGAACTGCTTAAAGACCAGCAGTAAAACAATCCAGTATGTCTAATGCCTTCTTCTCACAATGTGTTTGCTCCAAAAGGTCACTTGTGTTAATAATACGTTTTACTTTTTTTGGGGTTATCCTCAGCTTTTCTTTTTTCATGTGTTTTACTGTTTATAATCAAATGAGAATATCTAATGTGTTGTTGAAAGATCCTTTTCACAGCAGACATTTTGACTTGTGGTGGTCGCAACAGCACAGGTGTTACTAACGAGGACCCTGAAGCAGCAGCAGCCGTCGTTAATTTAATTATTTACACCTTTGCTTTTTCTACTTTGACAAAAAGAATCAGTGTGACCTTTTCCACAGCAGAGATTTGACTTGTAGCAGGGGAAGCACAGGTGGAACTAACATTGTGAACAATGGCTTAGTTCCAGCAGTTATTGCTGTGCTATGCAGCAATTAATAATGTTATTAGCTACACCTGTGTTTGTCATTCAAAGAATCTGTTCAGCTGATCTCACTCCCCCCCCCAGACCACTGACTCACATCATCACAGGTTGAATGTTGAGTTGTTCAAAAAATGTCACCAAACAGGCATTACAGCGTATAATTTAGCAGTGGACTTCAGCAGCTCTACAGACAGGTTGGCTCCATCATAAATTATAAAAGACGGTGTTTTGTCATGTGTAATTGCTTAATTTGTTTTGGAGTCGCAGGCCGTGGTTGTCTGGTGGTGGGAGGGGCCGTTGCGATCAGTCAAGAGATATAAGAGGCTGGTGACATCAATGACTATTTAGCACTAAATGTGTCGCTCCCCCCCCCCCCCCCCCCTCATAAATGACAACAAAAAAAAAACAGAGGAAGCCCTGATGGGTGAGACTAATCGTATTGCTTTACCTTTGGCGTGACTACACTGGTTTAAACAACATCCAAAGAACAGAATAAAGAGTACTTTGTTCCCAGTTTGCTCCGGTTTTCTCAGTTTAAGTAACCCAAACAAACAAATACCTTGCAACATCATAGACATCGTGTCATTTCACTTTCAAAGTAGGTAAACCAAGCATGTCAGTGTTGCTTAAGAACAGTCAACAAAAAAAGAAACAGCTGCCAGACTGTAACCGGTACAGCGTGAGGCCTTCATACCAACACACGCTGTTTCTATTCTCTGAATGTATCTTCATGTGTTTCCTCTGCTCTGCTGTTTGCTCTCAGGGCTAAAGATGGTAGCGACAGCAGCAGCGATTCCGACGGCTCCTCAAGCGACTCCTCGTCAGACAGCAGCGACTCCTCTAGCTCCTCTTCAGATGACGGCGACGGCAGCAGTGACAGCGAGGATGACAGCTCTTCCTCAACTTCTTCCTCCTCCTCCTCCTCTTCGTCCTCGGGCAGCTCAGACTCAGGAAGCAGCAGCGATTCAGATCAGGGACCTCCAAAGAAGAAGAAAAAGAAGAAATGAATAAATATGTTGGATTAAGTGGGTGTTCTTGTTTGTTACCCTAAGTAGATTTTAGCTGTCCACTGTTTTTTCTATTTTTTTCTTCCTTCGAATCCATTGTTGGATCTGATTGGACGGGAGACCTTTAGGGCTGTAATACTGCTCCAGCAGTTTTAGCAAAATGGAAATTAGAGAGAAGAGATTTTTTTGGGGGTTGGTCAATGTGTCATGTTCTGTTTTCAAAACACATTTTCCCCTGTTAGTTTTGTTAATGCGATATTTTCTCTTGTTTGTAGGTCTACTGAGGATATTCATTTTAAATATCTGAAGAAACAGATGTGCTTATTCATGTTGAATTTGTGATTTTGTATTAAAGTATATTTTTAGTCAGACTTGGTGTGCTGCTCACAACCTAAATAATACAATGCCATAACTGGAATTCAACAGACCTTTGAGAGCTATTAAAGGATAAGGCATACAAGTTTGTTAAATTTGACACTAGTTTGAAATTAGAGGGTCTGTTTGCGATGAAATTGCAGTTGCTTGTTTCACTGAAAAATAAACTTTGCTTTTTTTATTTTCACTGCTCTTGTAATTTGCCATTGTAATAGGTTTTATTTTGCTAAAGAGAATCGCATAATGACTACATATGCATTGAAGAATAAAATGGTAATCAATTGACTTATTTACAGAAAAGGATATTTAAAAATAAAGAGCATCTCACTTTGTCTGGAATATGATGGTATACATGATGCTATTTCCTAGGTTTGTATAAAAAGTGTTTTGAAATTTTTATTTGCAATCATGAGTTCAATATGTTGCCTCTCGGACTACCGGACCCTGGATGATGATGATTCATTTGGGTGTGGCAGACCACAAAAATGTCCATAATGCCACAGCTTAATCACCACAATATGTGCTACATACTGTATGTGTAGCTTGAGTAACTTTTAAAGTGCATTTTAAACACATTTGCAATTGACTGAAATGGCAGGAAACGATATTTCGTAATGTGCTTGATCAAACACAACAAACTTTTTGGGGAATAGTTGATGGATTTCTTCTATTGAATAAATTGGATCGTAAGTAGCCAACAAAGACTAATCTAATCGGTGAACTCTATAACTGAGAATAATAAAGCACAAAAGACTGAAGTCGATGGACATAAATTAAGCACCACAAAGTTACCATTAATGGATGTGAGGAAACATACATGAACATATGTGTAACTTCATTTACAGTATTTCTAATTAGCCAAAAAGAGACCTGTGACAACTGAATGTAGTAGTCCAGTTGTATATTTATAAATAGATAGGAGAACAATGAAACGCTCTCCATGATTTCCGCCTTGACCGTCAAGTCTGCTACAATCTTGTACTATCTGTGCGTCACATGAATGTTGCATTCCCAACGTCGGAATTAGCATAATCACCAGCCACTAGTGAAACTGCACAGTTCAAATATACATATGGCTCTTTTACGTTTGACTCAACTTCCTTATCGGTGATTTTGGAATCCGGTGAGCTGAATGTCAAAATAATAATTTCTCTAAAATACAAAAAAACAACAACTTCCATGTCATATTTCCTTGATTAGGTGGTCGGCTACACATATTTCCCACGGCAATTGAAGGCAGCACCGCTTGCTGCCATCCATGCATCCAGTCCTGTCTGTGGTACCTGCTGTGCTACTTAACTTAGCAGCCTTACCTATCACTCACTTATGTTCAGGAATAACAACACGAACGACAGATAAAATGAATTTATTCAGTTTGCTACTCGATGCGCAGTTGCGGTTTAGGGAAAAGATGGACACCGTCCATTCGGTGTTAGTGTTTTAGCTGTTATAGCGGTTTGCTTGAGTCCATTTTGCGTGTAAGTGTAAGTGGAAAAAGACAAAGAGAAAAAGAGCTTTCCAATAGCTACAATGGTTTGGGCCTAAAAAGAAGACAAGAGGTAAGGATGGCGAACATCACAGAAGACGTTATTTGGTTATTAACTATACTCAATGGTTATCTGACATTTTGGGAGGATGTTAATTAAAATGTCTGCAGGAAATTTCAATGGTTTCATAGCTAAGCTAGCCGCTAGCCTAGCCTCAAACAACGCTAACATTATGCTAAAGGAAATATGCAGGTATAGTCTTGTAGGTAGCGTGTTAGCTTCCTGCTAAACGGACAGACGTTGTGGCTACTTTTGAGTTCTGATAAACTGCAACAATTGATCGTTAAAATGATGATATCGTTAAACGTTATTTTGTAATTCGTGCGGTGGCTTCCTCGTCCTCGGAAAAAGTGAGAAAGAGATCGTAGTGATACTGTTCATGTGACGTCTGATGTTTGTTTATTTTACTCGTTGACACATCATTGTTTAATATGGTTGTACACAGTTTATAATTACTTACTCGGCATTTGTTAAATGTGATAAAACAGAAGCTGCTCGCATGTTCATCGTGCTTTAATAACTGTTCTGCTCTTTAACTGCAGATGAACTCTTAAAGCGTGACAATTCAAATTCGAGCAACTATTATTTTTACTTGTTTGCAGTTTTCTCTGCCCCATGAACGGGACAATCTAACTATCGTCGGGTTTTCTCACAGTGACTAGCGAAAACTTTTGGTTTGTTGTGTCCTGTGGCCTCCGCACATCGACCCTGCATTTATTAAAGCACATTGGTGGCAGTCCTAGCTGTGTTTTTAAGTCAAACATCACCTAGGAAAGGCAACATAATAGCTGATGTGTCAAAGCTTTTTTTTTTTGGGGTCTAGCAAAAGAACAGCTGATATGCTTTTTCTAGGAAGCCATTTTACGTGCCTCAGTTGGGGGAAGGGCCAGAAAATGCATCATAAAGTCCACAGTTCAGAAAGTAAGTAACAATTAGCAGTATCCCTGCTACATGTCTGTAGTTGGCTGGGGTGTTCGAGGCAAGGACATAAGCAATCGACTTGTTTATCTTGGTTGACACATCGTGGTGGTGGTGGTGGGGGGGGCTCGGTCGTGAACTCATTTATGGCACAACATCTGTAGTCAGGTGGTGGTAGGTTGAGGTTTAGGTCGTTGGAGTTGTGGGAGCAGTTGTTTATGTTGCTTGGAAGTATAAGATGTTTTATTTTGTGTTTGGCAGGTTAAAGCACACTGCCTGTGCTTAACTCGTAGGAAGCGTGTAATGTGTTGGCAATGTATCAGAAACTTTAATTGAAACTGGTATTGATAAGACCCCAAAATCAGCATTAACGTTTGAGAATATTGACCATGATATTGAACAATAAAGGAGACGGTTCAGATAAATCGTGTTACACCAGAGTAAGGGCTCACATCAATAGCTCACTGCCCTTTTGTTTAAATGAAACTGTTGAGATGAGGTGGAAGTATTCGACTGTAAAAGATTGCTGAGTGTTTTAGTTTTTATTTAGGGTAAGCACGGAGGTGCCTAGGGAAATCTTAAGCGGACGTTTTAGGGATTTATCGGCCTTAAAATGAGGTTACTCCCAAAATCGGCACTGTTGTATCATGGGAATTATAACCAAACTGTCCTGTAAACCAGTAAATGTCAGTGTATTTTGGTGGATAGCGGTTTCTTTTCTGTCATCTTGTGCTCCCTCCACTGTGAAATCCTCTTCACTTCCTGTTTAGGTTTTTTGCTCTGTGGCTTTAGTATAACTGTTTCCTCTGTAGTCGAGCGAGGGCCCATCATGCACATGTTCTATCTGAGATGTTATGGTGACTTGTTTGTCCATTCCAGACAGAGGAGTGGTTGCATGTTTCTCTGGCTTTGACACGTCTATTGTACATTGCGGTGGTAGTCCAGTGTGGTTTTTCTAGGCTGGTGTTTTTGGAAAAATGAGCAATACCTTGCTCCAGACTGTTCGACAACAATAAGTAATTGTACAAGGTTGGTCGAGCTCGCCCTCTCAAAACTGAGTATTCCTTGTCTGAATAAACCGCATGCTTTACAATACTCCTTTATCCTGTTTATACCACCTCCAGCTGAAATGTATTTTAATATGTGAAGTCAAAAGGGAATCGTAGCGATCATCCCGTTCGCTTATTGTACGGATGTTATTCTTCTCGTCAACCTCACCAAAAGTAAGAGCTAATTGTGTCTTCAGCGTGTGAGTTTATAACCAAATCTTATCTCCTTTTTAAAGAGACGCTTGTGAAAAGTAGGATGTTGGAAGGCTTTTTCCAGAGTCTGTTAGTTTAATAAGCCCAAATCTAATCAGACATCAGCAGCTCTTTTTTTTAATTTTTTTTTTATCCCTCAGTAGTACTGTTGCTCACACAGCAGAAAAATGTGCTACTCACTGTGTCCTGACCTCATGCATCTGTTCTTCAGCTTTTTGTTCTCTAGGATGTGAGTTAAGCTCTCGTGTGGCTCGCTATATAGTCCAGTGGAGGTGAAGCTCATTAAGGACGTTTCATCTCACAGACCTGGCGAGCATGTGCTGTTAGATACTGCACTATAATATCGGTGTGAACGTTACAGCATCAGTCTTACACTAGTGTAACAGTAATGCCTCTAGTGAAGGGAAGTTAAAATGTGTTTTTCACGAAGGTAAATCGTCTGTGATAAGCGATTTCAATTGGAACAAATATTGCTACGCTTCTTAAGAGTTAAGAACATTTATGAATCGTGCAATTCAATCAACTAGTCTCTTCTTTTACGTTCCCATTTGGCCACAGCTCGTATCAAAACACACGTTCTGGTGAGTGGGGAGGTTTATTTCGAGGTTGGGAGTAGTAAGCTCTATGTTAGCATGTTTCTATTTGTAGGCAGGCTGATATCCCAGTGTCAAATTTAGCCCGGACTGCTGTCTGAGGAATAAGATTGTGACTGATATATGGAACACTACACATCCCTCTGGACTCTGTTATCCCATGTGATGAATAGGATCGACTGCATGTGCTGTTTGCATGGTGCCTTCAGTTTCTGATATAGTCGTGTTTCAGCTCGGTACTTTCAAGCTTTCTGAACAACGATTCATTCATGGTTCTCGGGCGAGTAATGTACTGTTAAGGGGAGTGTTTCATGAATGCTTCAGGCTAAAAGAAGACCTGATGCAACAACGTTTAGGGTGGATCTGTTTGACCAAGGCTAGAGAGGTTTCACATGCCAAGTGCTTCTTGGCATTACATCACATTTATGAGTAAGTGAATTCAAAGTATATACAACGCATACATACGAAAGCTTTATTTATACGGTTGCTTTATACTACTTTTTTGCAGTATAATCAAAGAAGTTGCCATACAAAATTCAAACCATGGTCATAATGTTGTGCTTAAAGGCTTTATTAGAGCTATCGTAGATCGCACAAATGCGTAAGCGATTTAATCTCATTTAAGTAATCGCTGACATCCCTAATCACTCTGTTTTAATAGGAATTCTGCTTGTAAGGCTTGGCTACTTGTACTCATCAAATCTGGATGATTTTTAAGAACTTTAACAGGACATTTTAACAATTTTAGAATGATTCATCTATTATGACGCCTCATTTAATCAGAAGTGTACCGGACGTGCTGGAACATGCCGAGTTGAAGCTGTGTTTGCATCACGGTATGTTTGAATCAACATTGATTCAAAGCCAAGGGAGTGGTTGGTAAAATATTCTTACCGTAGTTCTGGTGTGGGTGAAGAGGGTCATGCGAAAACGTAAAAGCCTCTTTTGACTATCTTGGTGTGAACATTGAAGAGCTTGAGTGACGCAGGTTCGTTTTTAAAACGTGTTCCCGAGATTGTGTGTGTGTGTGTGTGTGTGTGTGTGTGTGTGTGTGTGTGTGTGTGTGTGTGTGTGTGTGTGTGTGTGTGTGTGTGTGTGTGTGTGTGTGTGTGTGTGTGTGTGTGTGTGTGTGTGTGTGTGTGTGTGTGTGTGTGTGTCACAAATAATGTGGCAGAAAGAGCGTTGTGCTATCTGTGACACAACTGCAAGTGGCAGCAGTTTCTTACTGTGCTTGTCTGACTTTATTTTTCATTTCAAAATCCATATGAACTTTCTACAGTTTAGCTACGTATGCCTTTTACTCAACCACGGATTATTACTTTGTTTTGATGGGTCACGGGGCAAGACAGGAACTATTCAGTGATGGGAAATAAACCCAGTGTAATATCCCATTGCACGGAAGCTAGTAAATACTTTTATTTCTTCTCCTCGGTTTGATTTGATGATCTTGGCATGGAGGAGACGTCACCGGCCTCGAGGCATATTGTGCATTTTATTTGGATCTCATCATCAGAGTGTGTTGTGCTCGTTGTTAATAATAGTCCTCAGTTAAGAGCTTTGCTGGATGTTAAATATAAAAATGCTATTAAATTCATCCATTATTAATTCTTTTTTGAAATGCAGAGCAGTCCCAGCACCGGGCTCTTATTGGTAAATGCTACCCAGCTCCCTCTGATTCAGATAACGCACGCCTGCTGAGAAAGAGGCAAGCGAGTCGGTTCAAATGCTTCAAACCTGCCTGAATGAAAAGGATGTAAGCAGTTGTTGAGAGAACATGCCAATCAACACTGTGAGTCTTGTTTTGATATGTTAATTAAAGCTAATCTGAAGCCAAATAGAAAAATTGAAGGGTTTTCTACTGAAGCAGGAACTAAAGAAATCTGAATACTAAGACTTAATCCTAATGTCGACATCGTCTGTTAAATGCTTTCACGTAAGAGGTAGACAGAAAATAAGGCTAATTAATTCCCACTGTTGTGTCAAAATGTCTTTATATAGCTGCTGGTGTTCCCTAAGGAAAGTCATTTGATTTCATAAGAGGGATTTAAAGTTGCTGCATTTTC
Organism: Anarrhichthys ocellatus; assembly: GCF_004355925.1. NCBI lineage: Eukaryota > Metazoa > Chordata > Actinopteri > Perciformes > Anarhichadidae > Anarrhichthys > Anarrhichthys ocellatus. The sequence continues at coordinate 1,112,525 of NW_022280076.1, read as the reverse complement.
AGATATTACGTTTTTTGGGGGCATTTCTGATCGAGACCCTGTCCTAGTGGCTTGTGGTCTTGAGGTCCCGGGTCCCCAAACAACTGCTTATATGAGGCGGCTTTGCAGCATTTGAACGGGAACACTCCCTCTGGAATGCTCGCTGTCAGCAGGTTTGCTTGAAAAGCACCACAGGACCACCACAGCACACACTACTGACAACCTGTTGTTGATGCATTATACAATACTCTTTGGACACACCATTTGAATGAAGGCAGGGAGCTGTTTTAAGGGGGGGGGGGGGTTGAGAAAGAGATTTAAAATGCGTTTTTGATTGGATAGTATTTACTTTAATTGATTCAAAAAACTCTTCAGTATTTCCAAAACACGTGCCCTGATCATAATGACATGGAGTCCTGTGCAATCGCAAGGTTTCCGTCGACGTCATTGTCTACAGACGAGCTACGCATTTTAGAATGTCGCAATAACGGGATCGTAAAATGAGTCAAAGGGAGTTCCCCAAATTAGAATTTCATCATTTCATGTCCGGACTTTGTTTTTCAGGATCGTTTTTCTCTCTCTCTCATTTTTTGCATAATCCCTTAAGTGACACCATGATTAAATAGCACATCAAAGAGATTATGAGATTATCCAAAAAAAGTCATTATGTGTGTTCCCCAAAGTGGATTCTTTGAAACAAACGGATGTCTTGGGGAAACTTAAATAATCCTTGTTTAAGTGCATTATTGCAGCGCAATCCCTTAATTAACAAAATAAATAACATTTCATAATTCAAAGCAAGTAGAAGGGAGACAAAACTAGAATATATTAAGAGGAAAACCTTATGATGAGAAGAAATAACATATAGGCCAGGGGGCCATGCCTTTACTTCACTCGTTCAGCGGTCCAGGAAACACACCGACCAATTACATGCGTTGTAAATCATTTCAAAGTGATGCTCCTCAGCCAATCAAATACGTGTATTCTGATAAGCATCTTAACTCCAGTGAGATTTTACACACACGGGACAGACGGGTAGAGAGACTCAACAGGAGATGTACGAGAGTCTGAGAAGTTATTTCACATGATGTCCAAAAAGAGGAATGTGGACGGCTTAACCGGAGCTTTTAACCAAGAATGGACAGAATGTTCATTCTTCAGTGGCGATTATTAAGAGCAGCAATGTGAAGCTCCACTACGAGACAAAGCACAAATCTTTTGAGCAAATGAACCCACTCGCATCCGAAATGAAGGCACATAACAAAAAACATCCTAAGAGCCCAATATGATCAGAACCCTAACAATGATGTTCAAACAGAGGAGAATGGAGCTGAAACAAATGGTTTAATAACCACAGATAAAGTCCCTGCACACATATCTCTCTTTTTAGAAGATGAGAAGAATATAATATCATGGTTGTCTTGCTTGACATCACTTCACACCTGAATTAACTGAATTTAAAGCTGCAGGACAATTCAGTTAAATATACTACTTTATTTTAAGAGTCACATTTTTCATGAGCTTTCTGTTTTGTAATTTGTTCTCCCTTATTTTACTTGAAATGAACAAGAACATTTATTCATCATTGGAGTCGTTTATCAATATATATGGGACTAAGTCGTAGCGCAAGTCAGACATTATTGTGATGTTCTGGACCTTTTGTATGAGGAGATTCTCTCGAACTGGACCTTGTTGAACTTAAATTGACTATAAAAACAGTTTTCAGAAGAGGTTAAAAGGTGGTAGGGTCCTGGGCAATTTTTTTTTTTTTTTTTTTTTGTAATACTAAAAATGTGGTCATGTGTACTCGAGTCATTTGAATGTCCCAACATTACATAATTTGCCCGGACGGCTTTACAAACATTGTACAATAGACGACACTTATTTGGTCAAGTAAAAACCTTCAACAGGAGAAAACTGGGCAGCAGAGGAGGGAGCCCTTCTTCCAGGACTGATGGACCTGCAATAGATATTTCACATAAGGAGTGAATTATCCTTTTACAATTTTTCGGTACATTTTAAAAACCACAAACCTATAATATTAAGTAAATATTATAGCAATGTTTCAGGCGAAGTTTAAAAAGATGTTGAACTAGAAATCTGAACTTTTGGACGGAGCTGAAGGGTTCCTGCCAAGGCATCTGGATCTGTGTACCAGCTCCATAATATACCACCGAGTCAGACCTAAACGTGCCTTAAGCCAAAGGTATACCGTGAGCATACGCTCGGGTCCATGTTCATTAATGGCTGTATGTATAGGCTCTGTGTGGAAGTCCACGTATTGGCAATTTGTTGCCGCTGTGCGAATATGTCTGCGCCAGAAGTTTTCAGTGATCTACTGCACATGTGCCGAACGGGTCCTCCCAAGCGAACAGTAAAAACAAAACTCCTACACATCCATGATGTCTGCCGCAGTCTGTGTTTGTGTCTGTTTGGAAGTAGAACACTGGAAGGCTTTAGAAGTGATCAAATCTTAACAACAACCCTAAACATAACAGTGAAAGCTGCAGAGACTCCAGAAATGACATGATGTTGCCGGTTTGTGTACTAGTTTTAATAATAATAAAAAATCTCTGAGACATGTGATGATAACTCATTTGTCAGCATGTCATCGTCATTGAAAATGTCTCCCGTTCGTTACAACCTGCACGCCGGAAACTGTGCACTGTCTCTTTAAGAGGCTGCAAGGGTGCTTTGCCCTGTGCTCGGTGTAGTGGGGGAGGGAGGGAGGTTGTTGATGGAAAGACGGGCCCTCATTGGCTGGGCCTTTACTGAGGACAGTGACATCACACGGAGGAGAGGCCCTGTGGTGTAAAATAACATGTCCTTTTATGGGACGAGGTGGATCGTTCCATTCTCGGAGAGAGGTGAGGTTTTGTTCCCTTCTCGCTGCTCCCTTTAATAAAGTCTTTCTCCCTGAAAAACTTCTTCCTGTGAGGCTGTTTTAGTAAATAGTTATGGCTCTAAGTCTGTCTTAGACCAAGCTCATTTATATCTTTAGTGTTAATCCTTTATTCTATTTTATCTCCTTTGGTTTTACTGCTCTTAATCTTGAGTTTGATCGTATATTAAACTGCTGTTGGACGTCTTCCCCCTCTCTGTTCTTGCAGTCTCTCTTCTTTGATGTTAAATTAAAAGGTGTAATTAGTCACACCAGTCATAGATGTATTACTATGTTTCAGCAGTCTCATCACTATGCTTTGCGTAACTCATATGCTCAATTTACTGGGATTAAAAGATGACAAGAAGGAACCACCAGGACTGTCTCACTCTCTAGTGGACAGGAGACTGTCTCACGTTCACTCTAAAACCTTTACACACTTACCCACCCCCCCAGCCTCTTTTCACCTCTCTTGTTCGCCACACATGCCTTCACATCAAAACACTACACAGACAAATACAAAAGCCGCAGCTCCCCTTTAGGCTTCACCTAGCGTGGGACTACCTCCTCCTCCGCCGTTTGCCGACGTGGTATCTCCCGAGAACGAGCAGTCACCTCCCCTCTTCTAAGTCAGATTTGTCACCACTCCAAAGGAAATACATTGTACCTCCGAGTAGAGTAAAGAAAACTGTAGTTTACACTCTTCCAGCTACAGATGTATTCAGGAAGAAACAGGGCCAGGTTGTCTTCACGGGAGGAGGTTAGGCGTAGAGATTTAGGCTGACAAGTCATAACGAGAACACTTCTGAATCCTTGGGAGATCCTTTTTGAATCCTCCTCCCTCCCTTCTTCCAATGTTTCAGTGGTTGGGGCCATGGCCTCTCAGTCAGGGTAAGAAATGCATGGCTAGTTGGCTGCTTCACTTATTTCTCTTGGTGGGTGGAAAGAATAAAGCACAAACTTTTCACTACGTTGTACAAGTCCTGCTATACTGTTTTTAGTTCTCCCAGAATCCCAGTCCTGTGTTCATGGTGCTCAGATGACCATCAGTTCTTCCCTTTTTCTTTTTCATTGATGGGTCCTGGCCTTTAGAAAGAAACCGACGAGCTGATAATTTAGGTACAAAGTGAACTGCCTTTTTAACTCAGACTTTGACCTTTTTCAGTCTGGCACACTGAATGATTACATTAAGCACACATGGCCGCCACTCTTTTGATATTAATGCATGCCATTTCAACTCATGTTGTGTAAGGAGTCCTCAATCTACATTGCCTACCTTACTATGTTGGCAACTGATCAACTCTGTTGGGCTTGTTTGCCGAACAATTCAAGCCGAGGCTCATTTATGATTTGAGCCTCTTATGGTTTGCTGTTGAAACAAGTCAAATATATATTTAATAGCTTGTCCTGGGTGTTTCTGAAACCGGGTCTTATCCCAGAAGGCCTCAGGTTAGATGGCAGCTGAGTTTGTCGTTGTTGACTAGCGGTGCAACGCATCATAAAACTCACGGTTTGGCTCGTGGATCAGGTCTCAGATCAGCACAAAAGTGAGAAAGTATAACTTCTAGAGATCCCCGATCGAGTATTTTCACCGCCGATACCAATTGCCGATCGTTGATGCTCCATATTGGCAGATACAGATCCCGTTGTTTGATGAGCTGGTCTACAAGGCTCCAGACTATTTTATTTTTTAGCCACCATCCCAAAAATTAATTTCAACCACACTGAGGTCCGTGTAAACCATCCAAAGTTCTAAATGTTATCCTTTTACTTTGTCGTAGTAGTTTATAGTGTAGGTCATGATAACGTTATAATTTACCTTCACCCAATTCTCATTTTCAAGGCGACTAGAAAATCATAAAAGCAGATGTCCTGATCGCATGTTTTACTGAATGTTGGCGGATAACGATCTGTAAAACTTAACTTCACACTGCGATTGTTAATGTTAAACTGTGTAATTAAGGGGAGATCTGTGCCAGTCACAGATCGACAGTGGTCCATTGGTTACACCACTATTATTGAGTCACCTCTCATTTGTACACTTCACGGTCTTTGTTGACGCCCCCAGATAGAACTGAGCCATATTCTCAATCAGGCCCCCCTTAACCGGGAAAGGAAATCTAAAGGCATTGCATCGTTGAACTTCTCCATATTGCATAGTTTGAGTTTCTAGGCTGGTCGGAGGCCAACTTAAAAACAGGTTGTGTTCAGATGCTTGATCCATAGTCACACTGTCGCATCATGTTGCCAAGTTTTTCACTTTCTTTTTCTTTTGCCGTTCGGGCACTTAATAAAAACCTTTTTTTTTTTTCTTTTTTTTTTTTTGACTCCATAAAGAGGACTGGAGCGATCTTTGAAAAACCACGTAGGAAATGGATGATATGTTTAGCCCTTCCTTGTCAATTAAGTTATTCTGATGTTGCAAAGGCACAAACAGTTTGCTGGCAGAATGGACCGTAGCACTGTTTCAAAAGGACTCAGGACCATTTAACATATCATCTATTTCTTATGTTTGTGTTAAATACACCAAGTTCCCGAATGGCAAAAAAAAGAATGTGAAAAAACGTGGCAACATTGTGCGACTACGGATCAAACGTCTTTGATTATTTGTAAGCGGTGGAGACGTAGAAACTGTTATTTCGAGTGCATGAAACTGGCTTTTTCCTCAAACCACAGACTACATTTATAGCATGAAAGTAGGTTCTATTATATATGTTGGTACTTGTCAACTGGGGGAGGCCAAATAACCAACATCAAGCAGAACACACTAGGATGTGGCCGGAGTGAATTGACACTCAATGAGATCTGTTGTTGCAATTTAACTTGACCTTGTTTAGTTTGAGACGATGTGCAGTCTGAATCTGGTTCTCAGCTGTGCTGTGAGGTTAGAGACGCAACAGTGGGACTCACAATGTTCCCCTTCTCTTCTGGACACGTCTGCTGATAACACCGGTGTGAATGTTGTGTCTCCAACAGTTCACGGTCGCCTCCTGAGCTCTGGGTTAGCATAGCCTACCTAGCTCTGCTCTGAAAATCAAGTTTCCTGTGAGGAGTGATGACTCAGCGTTCGGTTTTCATGTGAGAGCGGTGTGAGTTCTTCCAGGAAACTGAAGCCTCGTTTGACTGCATTCTCACGTTTTGATTGATTTCCCCGTGTGGAGTGTTTTACTATAAGTTTCCTAGCGGCCTCTTTTCATCCATGCCCATGGTAAAGATTGATAACACCCCTGTGCGTTGTGTTTATAGTTTAGGAGGAGGCAGGGTGGTGTCTGTATAATCACACTCTCTCAACCGTGTTAAAACCATTGTTGTCGTTGGAAGAGCCCGAAGCTGTCTACTTAAACCGAGATCCGACACGCCTAGCTGATCGTTTGCTCGTTTCAGGTTTTAAAAAGATCCGTATTTGCTTTCTGTTATAGACACAAGTTGCTCCTTTTTAAAAAAAAAAAAAAAAAAAAAAATCACACATACTTGTTCCGTCCAAATGGCCAGCAGAAGTTTTACAACTTGTTTAAAAAAGACATGAACAACCTTGTGTTTCATCCTCTGGTAGTGTACACGTTTTTATTCCATGTTCATGCTTTTGGTGTCGTTTTGTCTCTCTGGTGTTTATCCATACGTTCACGAAGTTACAAGGTCTACAATGTTATGTCTGCACGACGCACATTACGCTCAGAGGGACAGTGAGGGCGAGGTCGATGGCTTCAAGATAAAGTTTAATAGCAGCAGGTTATTTAATCCTAATTACAGGTTATACTATTCCTGAAAAGATTTGCATTCTTTTCATGTCGAGTGAATGACGCTTTTTCAGTCTACTCCAAAACGCATGAACTGAGAGAACAACCATTCAAATTGTAGTCAACAAACTTCTCAATGAAGATGTTGAAGATGGCCGTTAGTAGTTTCACATTTACATCCACCATCTGTACGAGCAGATTATTGTCAGTAGAAGTAGACTTGTGCACATTGTCTAGACCAGCTTAAGCCTATTAGAGACAGGTCATGATCTTTGTGGGGGTAACGCTGATGATGAACGTCCTATTTGCGGTTTACCAATAATGTGACTCAAAGTAGAGGGCAGTCGATGGCCCGTTCTGACTGTGATTTGTGGTGAACAGTTGGAAACTTGAACTAGTTGGTATTCATTTCCGAAACCAAGAACTCATAGCAGAAGAGAGAACTGCAGAGCTCACGTTGTTCAGTTATGTTGCCTCACTGTTCAGGAGTAACTTTTAGGGAAATTCTCACCGACCCGCCAGGTGTTTCTTTCACCAACGACTCACTTTCACGATGCTGCTTCGTTTTAAAGCCGCCCCTTGTAAAAAAAACAACAAAAAAAAAAACAACCAAACACAAGATAAGGAGTCTGTTTACAGTCCCCTCCACGGCGTGTGCTTATGTTGACTTGTTGTTGTTGTTGTTCTGTTTGCGTTATTAGCAACATGAACCGTGAGGACCGGAATGTGCTCCGAATGAAAGAAAGAGAAAGGAGAAATCAAGAAATCCAGCAGGGAGGAGGAGGAGAGGCCTTTCCAGCAAATTCACCTCTCTTCCCTGAACCCTACAAAGTGGTAAGTTTGTTTACCTCTCCCTTCAGCTTTCACATTCAGAGGAGTTTTGTAACGGTGACAGGAAGCGACAACCACACAAACTTAGAGGAACATTCACGTTTTGTCATCATATATTATTTGAACCGTCATACCTACACCTTTTTTGATATATATATATATATATTTTTTTTTTTTTGCTGGCTTAGCTAAACAGCTGAGAGGAATGTTTCGCTTTACAGCTTCTGTGGCAAAGGTGTAAACCCTCTTTCTTCTGGTGTCTTTGTACACAACGTGTGTGTGTCTGCGTGCGTGTGCGCGCACTTTATGTAACATTTGTTTGACTTCCTACATTGCTTCAGTCTGGGGGAAAAAAAAAAACTTAGTTGATTCAGTTTTTCTCTCAGAGTTGTTTTAAGAAAATCCTGTTTGATGAAGACGTGAACACATTTAGTTCTTTTTCACAATCATCTTCAGGATCTTGCAGCACTTCATATCTGAACACGCTCTGTTGGCTTTGTAGTCGAGATGATTTTGCACAAATTTCAAGCTGAAATTGGCTGATCTGTGTGCAGCGTAGTATGTGGCTAGGTTAAAAACGGTAAGCTTTTGGCTTAAATAATGGTTAGCTTTCAGATAATCAGCTATCGACTAACTCTGCACAAGATACGAAAGAGCCGGTTGAATTGTCCACACCTGTCTTTGGTTAGCTGTTTTGTAGTGCAGCTGAAGAAGGTAAACACAAGATCATGCCAGCCCCCTTTCCTCCCATGTCTTCCCCCCTTGTGCTCACAGATACATATAGATGTAGGGCAGCCAGCTCCCTGCTCCTGCTCGGCCAGTATAATTTGTAGAGAGGATTTGAGTTCTCTGAACTGGTCTAATCTTCGCCACTAACCAGATTTGAGCCGAGGTGAGTGGCGCCTCTCCTTCAGCTCAGAGTTAGCCGTCATTGCGGCAGAGATGGAATGCGTCCCGACAGGTTGGGAATAGAAAGGCGACCAGAGGTGAGCGATGAGTGCCGACCTGTGTGTTTTGGACCACAACAAAGTGAAAGGTAGAAGGTCCTTGACCTTTTGCACTAGAGAAGAAAAGGAATTCAGCAGCAAAAGGTGTTATTGTGCACGGTTTTGTTTTTCTGTCTTCAGAAACAATAGTACAGAACAATGCGGAAAAAGCCAACCTGTTTCAGTCACTGGCTTTTCTACACTTTGTACTTCTTGTCTCCTGCTTATGTCTTATGTAAGCTTCAGTTTGCCCCCCCCCCCCCCCCCCAAACCCTCTCCGTCATGCTCCACTAAGTGGAAGTTTACTGTGTTCAGCATTAAAGGCCATGTGTGCACGCAGCTGCGGCCTCCCAGATGTAGAGCAGCAAAGCAGTAACGCTTTTATGGCGCTGAGCTCGCACACTTTTAACTCGGCTGCACAGAATGATGAGCACTAAAGTATCATATTATTATTGGTATATTTACAGTACATAAACACTGTATATAAATGCATATTGTCATTCTTCAATTTGATTATGTTGGCCTTTTCCATTGTGTTAAAGGAAACTAAAAGAAAAGACAACTTACTAAATCTAAAATCCAATAATCGCATTCCTGTTTGCTGCATTTTAACCACAAAGATTAGGCAAAAAGAAACGGGTAACAGATAAAACACTGATGCTGTAGTTTGTCGTTTTTGCAGGCGAAAAGGTCAACATGGAGGTAAAGTTCCTAAAAAGGTTTGTGAGAGCGTTTCTGCAGACGAAAAAGGCTGTACAATACAATCTGTAGTAACAATGAACCAACTGTGTAATGACTCGGGTGTTTCTAATTTCTATTTACACTTCATTGTTTTTAGCGTCATCGGCCACCATATGTGCCAGTGTGTGTGATAAGCCAGAGTATATTACCCTTGTGAACTACTTGTATTTACAAAGAAGCAGAAGTATTTCTCTTCCACTGGCTGTTTTTAATACAATCCTAATAAAACACAGCATTTATGTTGGAACCACAAAGTAAAACGAAACATCCCAGAAGAAGACTGGGCGACGCTCCACACGTGTGAGCCGTGCTGTGCTGTGCTAGCAGGAGGCAGCGGCGGTGTGCATGTTGTGACCACACTCGTTAACATTTCCTGCTACAGATAACGGCTTGTTTCCTCACCCCGCGTGTGTGACTCTTGTCAAACAAAGTAGAGGTCTAACACTTCGTGTGAAACTGGATATTTTGCACAGACCGTCACGGGCTGATTGCCCGGCAGGTCGGCTGGAACCTGTGGCTTCAGTGTGATTGATTAACCTCTGTGTGTTGGAGCAATGGGCGGACTTATCTGTGTGAGCAGATGGGTGTGGACTGATCGGGGGCCCATTTTGAATGAGCTAACTCAACGATTGGCGGATCTCTAATGTTCGATTGATTACTTTCTCAATGTTTTAAATGTAAAAGTGAAGACACATGGTTCAGGATATTATTAGTTTCATTCTTTTTGTTATTTGAATTATGCTCATTTTTTTCATCTTTTCATGAATTTAAGTTTTTCTTTGTTGGAGAAATACATTTTCTCTCCATTCTGATGGAAAGTAATTAACCCAAGTGTTGAACTTGTGCCCATAATGACTGTTTTCTCTGCCCCTCTTCTCTCCTCTCTGCTTTCCCTCCGTTCGTTTCTCTCTCACTTATTTTCCTCTCAATCCATTTTTTTTCTCCTCTTTTTCTCGCTTTTTTTCTTTCTTCATCGTCACACCGTTCCCCTCCTTCCCCACCTCTCCCTCCCCCCCTTTCTCTGCTTCTCTCTTCAGTCCAGCAAGGAAGATAAACTGTCAAGCCGTATTCAGAGCATGCTGGGCAATTACGACGAGATGAAAGAGCCGATTGGTGACACACTTCCTAAGATTGGCGGTAAACCATCTAACAGCTCGTCTTCCTCCGAGGAGAAATCGGGCCCACCTTTGTTCGGCGGGGACCAGCGCGGCGTCGGTAGCGGTGGCAGCAGCCAGAGCAGCAAGTGGACCCCCGTTGGCCCCGCGGCAGGCGGATCTTCGTCCCAGTCCCAGAAGCGCTCGGGACTCCAGGGCGGCCACGGTAGCCAGAGGAGCAGCGGCAGTAGCGGCGGCAGCAGCAGCGGCAGCCAAAGACACGGAGGGGAGGCGCGGGAGAAGAAGTCGAGTAAACACGGCGGGGGGTCGGAGCACTCCAAGTCGCACACGTCGAGTCCGGCCAAGGGCTCGCTGAGTTCCTCCGGCAGCAACAGCCACTTGCGGGGCTCCTTGTCCGCCGAGCAGCACCACAGCAAAGAGCGCTACCGCTCCAAGTCCCCGCGAGACCGAGAGGCCAACTGGGACTCTCCCTCACGGGTTCACACCGCCTTCCCCACCGGACAGCACTCGAGTCAGGCCTTTCCCCCCTCTCTCATGTCCAAGCCCGGCTCCATGCTGCAGAAGCCCACAGCGTATGTGCGGCCTATGGACGGCCAGGAAACAGCAGAACCCAAGAGCTCGCAAGCGGAAAGCTACAGCGGACAGTCGCACAGCAGCACCATGGGAGAGATGAAGTCCAACAGCAAGGCCTCACTTTCCAAACTCAAGATGCCCTCGCAGCCTGTAGAGGTGAGGCTGGTCTTCAGGCTTTCCATAAACTATATGTTAATGTTAAGGTATAAAGCTATAGCAGCAGACAGTGTATATAGAATATACTTACGTAGAATGGCAGCGCAGGGTTTGTGTTTGGAGCTTGTATTCGTAATGATGTAATAACTGGAAGAGATTACCTCGCAGCATGTTACTCTTGGTCTGATTGAACTCTAGGTCTAATAAAATGACTCGTGCTACTCCCAATGGAAGCTTCCTCCCACCTGCAGCACTGACCGTCATGTTGAAAACGTGTTAAACATGCTCTTTCTGTCTTTAGGGATCTGGTGACGCCAACTGTGTCGATGAGATTCTGAAGGTAATTGTTAAAATAATCCCCTGTCAGGCCAACAGTCCATCATAAGTAGTCAGAGAAAAAAACTATTGCTCGAGTCAGTGAAAGAGCACTTCACATTACTCGCACCTTACCCGTGTGTGTTTTATTCTTTCTTTCTTTCAGGAAATGACTCAGTCGTGGCCCCCTCCGCTGACGGCCATCCACACCCCCTGCAAAACAGAGCCCTCAAAGTTTCCATTCCCCACCAAGGTCAGCGTTGCACCAGTGCCTGTGTTTACTGTTTGACTCGAATGATGTCATGTGTTGTTATGCATCTTGTTTGGTGCCAACAGACCGTACAAAGTACAAATGCAGAGAAACGTTTTTGTGGCCGTCTAATTTGAACTATAAAGTGATGGGACTAGCGATTGGTATTTGATCGATTAATAATCAATAATGAAAGTGGTTTGCACCTGCTACGGGCTAATAAACATGAGCTCAAGGAGTTCCCTTTTAAAATTGATTTGTTTTTATTTATTCATTGATAATAATTCAGAATGTCGTCTTTTTTTCACCTCAGGACTCTCACCCTTTCCCAAGTGGGCACAGTGAGTATCTCACTCATTTCTGATTCAAACCCAATATAAAATAAATGTAGGTGTGTATATATATTTGATATATTTGTTGCTCATGAGTTTTGTGTGTTTTTTAGAGCGAGGTAGTTCGTCCAAGAGCTCCAGCAGCCACCAGTCCAAAGCTTGCGATGACCAGCCCACGTAAGTGCTTCATCGTTTCCTCCTTTCTCATTGTAAGCCCAAGTTTTTAGCTTATTTAAAAACAAATAGTTATGACGAGGTAAGAAACCAGACGTGCATAGATGACCTCAGTAAGTTGTGTAGATGGAGCCACCGTTTACGCTGCTGTACTTGCATACAAAGATTTAATTCAGTGTCATTCCTCCATCTCAGTGTACTACTAGAAGATGACCTGAAGCTCAGCAGCAGTGAGGACAGTGATGGAGAACAGGACTCTGCCAAGAACGCCTCACGGAACACTTCAGCAAGGTAAACCACAATACACGCGTATGTTTGCGGGGGGGATATCATCAACCTTTGCACACATCAGTGTGTACAACATGAAAGTGTACTGCACACCTTTTGCACACACTATAATGCCGTAATTGCACTCTTTCTGTGACGACAGCAATAACAGTGAAGGAGCGGAGCAATCCAGGGACGATTCGAGCAGCCACAGCGGCTCGGAGAGCAGCTCGGGCTCCGACAGCGAGAGTGAAAGCAGCACGACGGACAGTGAAGCCAATGAGCACCCGCGGCCCGCCTCTCCTGAGGTAATGACTGACCAGCGACTTTGTACAAAAATGATTTGGTCCTCAGGCATCATTTTCAATGGAACTGTTCCTCTCTCTGTCCACCCTTCATTTAGGTTGTAATAGTTACGTGTGTGTGTGTATATATGTGTGTGTGTGTATATATGTGTGTGTGTATATATGTGTGTGTGTATATATGTGTGTGTGTATATATGTGTATGTGTGTATATATGTGTATGTATATACATATACAGACAGTATTTTTCACTCACTAACACAAAGTCTTACATCTGTGTGATCTCCTGCCTCAGCCTGAACAGCCCATGGCCAACAAGTGGCAGCTGGACAACTGGTTCAAGAAGGCCAAGCAGTTCTCTCCGGCCTCTCCAGTGGACAATGTTCCGACCAAGTGCAAGAAAGAGGGCAGGGATAATGGCTCAGGACGCGGCTATAGTAGCCAGGGAGGGGGTTCAAAAGACTCGGCGGCACCCACCCCGAGCAGGGACCTACGGGCGGCGCAAAAGGGCGCGGAGGGTGGCCGTGGCCGGCAAAAATCCCCCGCCCAGAGCGAGGGTGGCACAAATCCGCGAAGGAGCGTGGGTAAAAAACAGCCTAAAAAGTCTGAAAAGCCCCCAGTGGTGGAGGAACCCAAGGGAGGCCTGAGGGTGGAGAGTGAGCCGGCTCCAGAGATACCTCCGCATCGGCCTAAAGCTGCTACTAAGGGTTCCCGCAAACCAAGCATCAAAAAGGAACCTAAATCTTCCCCGAGGCCCACTGCGGCCGCTGTCACTACCGCAGACAAGCGTAAGGCCAAGGCGCCCACCAAGACCTCCCAGAAGTCCCGGGAGTTTGTCGACACGGACTCGTCGTCGTCGGACTCTGAGGGGAACGACAGCATCCCGTCCTCGTCGCAGACGCCCAAGTACACCGAGAGCATCAGGACCCCCGTGTGTGTGTTTTCTCCAATGGAAGAAAAAGAGCTGTTGTCTCCTCTCAGTGACCCTGAGGAGCGCTACCCTACAAGGCAGCCTCAGCACCAGGTTTTACTAGTGAAGATAGGTTAGTCTCTCTTGTTTTACACTTTTCCGGCTGGAGTGCACACTCACTGAAGCTTTTCTTTTCTTTGGACCGAATTAAAGCCTTCCCTTCCTTTTCCTTCACCATTTCCTATAGATCTCAGCTTGCTGTCGAGGATCCCAGGGCGGCCCTACAAGGAGCCTGCAGAGATAAAAGTGGAGAGGGACGACTCTCTAGACCGGGACAACAAAGACTTCAGCAAACAGAGCTCTGAGAAGAGCTCTAGTAAGGCCAAGAGGAAACACAAGGTATGAGGCTGGATGGAGCAAATTCCCTCTGTACTCTCTGCTGGTTTCATTGATCTTAAACCTGGAACCTTTAGATCTGGACCAGTTGGTTCTAAACCTGGAACGTTTCACCCCGAGGTTCTGGTTCGTTTGTGCCTATGTGGATGCAACAGGCGCACTCGGTTGCAGGGCAAAAAGAAGCGGGCGCAGATTGTATTATTGAGATCATTTAATCATGTTAACGTGATGCAAGGAAGCATTTTGAGGTAAATCTTTCCCGGTTACATTTCTGACCAATGAGAGAACAACTTGCGTGGCATGGTTTACTACTTTTGGACCGCTTTTGAATGTACAAAAGCGAATTGAGGCGCAAATGCAACAATTGTATCAAATTACTCCGTGAACCGGAACAAATCAAACGCACAGCAGGTCTGGAAACGGCCTAAAAGAATAGTTGAATGGAAGATTTTATTTTCACTAAACAACATATAGATTAAGAGATTTTTATTCAGATCTCTTTTTCATTATTACTTTTGTAAGAGAATTATGTCATCATAGCTGTGAAACTACCAAAGAAAGACGTACAATCTGTAAGTGATGTGTTTATGTGGGATTGGCAGAAGGTTGTACTGCACTTCATATGAGTTCATGTGCGAAATTGCAAATTTCTTTGTCATCAAATCCTCCAGAGGCATGTACGCACACACACACACACACCAGTAAATCCTTTAATGCGTCTTCTAATTTCCTGCGACCTTTGTCTTTTAGAACGATGAAGATGGCACAAAGCCAGAGAGCAAGCGCTGCAAGCTAGAGGAGAAGTCCTTATCTCATCATAAAAACAGCAGTAAAGAGTGAGTATTCTTCCTTTCACACTTGGTGTGACAGCAGTACTTCATTTCTTGCTTTCTTTTTCACTATTCTTACAATTCACAAAATTGAACTCTCGTTATAAAAAGCTCAGTGAAATGACTTGTTTATTACTTTAAGCCACACCTATCAACCTTCATGATCATGACCTCTCGGCTATGATTTCAATGTTGATCTGGAATGTTAATATGTAATTTTTTGAGTGTTAATATTCTGTGATGTGGAGTACGGTACTGCAACACGGCTGCTCCGTTTTTAAATAACATGATACACGTGTTACAATGACCATTCATGTCCCACCAGGTCTAAGAGGTCCATGGAAAAGAAAGAGGAGCCCGCCCCCTCTCCTTCCATATCGGGTCTTCAGCGGACGCCCAAGGCGGAGCATCCGAGTCGAAAGAGGACGGTCAGCCAGTCCTCCACCTCTTTGTCCAGCGGGACAGGAAGTGGGAAAGAGGGAAGCCACAGCACCAAGGGCAACTCCACCTCCAAGCACAGAAAAGGAGAGGACAAGGGACGCAGCACACGCGACGGCAAGGTGAGCGCGAGTAACCGTATTCCCCCCCCCCCCCCCCATCCGCCGTTTGCTGTCACGTGAACACCCGGCATTGTGGGTACTGGGAAGTGCAAGTGCGGTCTTTCATCAAGTTTGCCGACCAATGTTTCCGACCCGAGGAACTTAAATAACGAAACACGTTGGAAAAGGGTAGTGGTCGAGAACATAGCCGCGATAAAGGTCTATATATTGTATATGCCCAATATCCATAGAGCGCCAAACGTTTCTTTAGGCACCCGCAATCTCTTATATTCCACTTCAAACACCAGGTGCCCCCCCCCCCTCCCCCCCTTTTTTTTTTTCTTTCTTTCTCCTGAAACTTTATTCCCTCTCGCTCGCTGTCTCCGCAGGAGAAATCCTCAAAGGGCTGCGATAACCAGCTGGCTGTGCCGCCGCTCACCACGGACGGCTCCAAGTCTCAGAGATCCAAGCTGGTGTTTGAGGACAGGTAAGAGGAGCTCTTTCCACTGCAGATAACCCCTCAGCAGAGTGGGCAGAGAGAACTGCTGTGGGGATCTAGGATTGCCTTTGATGCATAAAGCTGCAGGAGGTTTCGGGAGGTCGTGCATAGATTTGCCTGCATGCAGGAGAGATGATGTAAATTTCCATTTTCAAAGGCTCTCTGTTGGCAGGCTGTGTCCTTTTTCATGCTGAGGTAAAGAAATAACATCGTCTTGCCTCTTAGTTTTATTGTCTGTTTCATGGTTTGATTTTATGTACTGTATATCTGTGCTTAGTGGAGATGTATGCTGTTTCAGGGAAGTACTTAAATGAGTTTGACCTGTTAATAATGTTGTTTCAGGGTCCATTCGGCAGATCACTACTTACAAGAGGCCAAGAAACTGAAACACAATGCAGATGCACTGGTGAGAGCGTGAGCTTAATGCCTATTTACATGTGTAATGGAGATGCTGCAGAGTCAGCTGCTGCATGCAAAGCAGTGAGAGGAGAGGTTGTTCAACGAGGTCTCGACCTTTTAATGTAAAACAACATGGAGATTAATGCTTGGTTTAGCAACGCAGTTAAATTCTCCCTTTTTATTGCTCGCGTTTATATGATTGTATAACATTTATTGTATTTACTGGGAGATTAACCTCGGACACAAAGTCTTAAAAGTCCTTCTTTCTCTGTGCTCTCTCAGTTATTGAGCAGTATGTTTAAGCGGCGGGCTGGTATCAGTGACTTCCCTGAGATACCTGACATGGCTGCATGCTATTTCCACTCAAAATTCTTGAAAATGTTACGTTTATTTTGCATTTTACAGGTTTTTGTAATTTAAATACTCCGTCTGAAGAGAAAATAACTCTGACATTAAGTGAGACAAGCAAACATGATACAAATAAACACAAAACCTATTGATGAGAACTAAGCAATAATATTTTACACTATGGATACACTTTCATTTTATCTTTAATGTACGTGTAATACAATTGTTTAACCCACACTACGGTTCACTAGTCCACATCTATGAGGTTATACATTCCATTTAAAGGCCAATGCAGTTCTTGCTGCTGTTATTAAAAGAGTTTATTGTATTCCACACCAAACCATGTGAGTTTTACAACCATGGCAAATTAACAGTCATGTGAGCAGCATTTAGGTGGGCACTGCTGTGACAGTTTCAGAAAGAAGTGCAATATTAAACTGGTACTCGCTCACTAACTCGGGATGCTCCGCCATCAGTGATTTCATTGTCGCCGTGTCCCTGTTCTCTCTCTTTACAGTTGGACCGCTTTGAGAAGGCTGTTTACTACCTGGACGCTGTGGTGTCTTTCATTGAATGTGGCAATGCTCTGGAGAAGAGCGCTCAAGAGGCAAAGTCTCCCTTCCCCATGTATGCTGAAACGGTGGAGCTCATCAAGTAAGGACAAACGTGCTGTCATTGTCACTATTTAAAGGGGAACGCCACCATCTGTACACATCTCTGTTTACAGGTGTTGTGTGGTACCACTGCCTTTAGGGATGATGCATGAGTCAGCGTGAGTTGTGGCTGAGGACGACAAGTTTGAATATGAAAACACACCTGGTGGTGTAGAGTTAGACAGAAGTCAGCTTGTGGCTAGCGGTGTGAGGCTACTTTACCTGCTACTAACATTACACACGCAATATCTAAATGAACTGCGCTGGTTGAATTGTGGGTAATGTTGCCGCCAGGTTTTGGCACGAAAGACGAATGTTTGGAATTAAAGAGGATATCTGGTTGTGCTGGATCCATGTTTTTATTTTAACTTCCATTGTTAATTCATGTTCTAGAAGTGCAAAGTCAGTGTGTTACATGTCACTTTTATTGAAATGAATGTTTCTGTCATGACATAAGCAGTTTGTTCTCCAAGGAACTAAACATTTGTTCCGTCTGTACATTCAGATACACTATGAAGTTAAAAAGCTACCTGGCCCCAGATGCTACTTCAGCAGACAAGAGGCTAGCTGTGCTTTGGTGAGTACGCTGTCTGACAACAGCTGATGTATTTCATGTTGAAGAGGTGTCGTCCTGTCCTCAGCCTTCAGCTGACAGTCCTCAAAGCCCCAGCTATTTGATTTGAAGGAGGGATGTGTGTTTATTCAGCCCACCTCCCTCTGGTCATTGCTGTCTTCTTTGCATGTTTCACATCTAAAATGAAGCTTTTTTTTTTTTTTTTCCCTCTTTGCAGCCTCCGATGCCAGTCCCTCCTCTACCTGCGGTTATTTAAGCTGAGGAAAGACAGCGCACTAAAATACTCCAAAACCCTCACCGAACACTTAAAGGTGCTTTTTTTGTTTGTCTGGAAGCTGAAATCAAGTTTGGCTTGGCAAACATTCACTCAATGAAGTGAATGTGTAACCTGCTTTGTACATAATGTTCTTTCCTTCATTTTGTTTGACAGAATTCTCTGAGTAACACCCAGGCTCCCTCTCCTGGAATGGGAAAGTAAGTCGCGTCCTTCTTTGCTGTTAGGAGAGGAAACATGATTGTAAAGGAGACATCTGTTTCCTGCACGTGTTGAATGTTGAGAGAAAATGGGTTAGACATTTCCCCCAATGGTAAAAAGTTTTAGACTTCCACAGAAGAACAGTTTGACGCTCTTAAGTCGTCTGCAATTACATAAAATCTGCCGTCAGGGATGATTTTCAGTTTGTTAACCGTCATGCGTTCACAGGTGCTTGTTTTTTTTTTTTTTAGAAAAGACAACGTGCCGTGTACCCGTTTCTAAACCAGTACCGGCTCTTTTTTTCACAACCGTGCTCTTCTCTGTTTCCTAATTCAGCAAGGCAGCGGGTATGCCCTCTCCCGTGTCCCCCAAACTGTCGCCGGGCACGGCCGGGGGCTACTCGTCCGTCAGTAGCAGCAGCAGCAGCGCCAGCTCGTCTGTGACCATACCTCAGCGTATCCACCAGATGGCTGCCAGCTACGTCCAGGTCACCTCCAACTTCCTGTACGCCACCGAGGTCTGGGACCAGGCGGAGCAGCTATCCAAGGAGCAGAAAGGTGAGCTACGTCTTAAAACAGACCATGATTTGGGACAACATATAACATTAGTGGATTGTCGTATCAAGTGGGGGGGACCAAATGAAAAGGGGAATTCCGGACTGATTGCAATACTGAAAATGCACATCGGTGTTACACCCACCGCTTTTATGACTTCAGTGTTGCAGCAGGATCCCACATGTTTCACCACTTTTTTATGGTAATGCTAATATTCTGGAAGTTTCTTACAATTCCAGCACTTTTAGTTTAACAAATGAAATATACAGTCCGACCATTTAAGAGACCTCAGTTGTGTGTCTTCCACTTTCCTTTCCCTGTTACTTCTCTACTGTCAAAGGCAAAAATACCCTGAAAAATGAGCTTTTGAATACCATGATGATTAGCTAGAACTCCTAATGAGTACGATCAATTTAATAGTGCTGAAACGATGAGTTGATCAGCAGGAAACAGTTTTGCTAGTCAATTATCTTTTTTCATTTATCAAACATGCTGGTTTTAGCTCCTCAAATATAAGAATTCGTGAATTCTGAATATCTTTGGTTTTTGAACTGTTGGTCGGTTATAACAATCAGCTTTAAGACATCATTTTAGGCTCTTGGAAATAGTTTTTCACTATTTTCTGACATTTTATAGACCAAACATTGAATTGATTATGAAGAAATAAAGCACAGAAAATGAGAATAAGAAAAATATGAATGATGTTGCTTGTCTCCATCTTGAAGACTCATTGAATCGCAGGCGTTTAAGCTGACGCTACTCTCGATGTGTCTTCTGTGTCCCCAGAATTCTTCTTGGAGTTGGACAAAGTGATGGGTCCTCTGATCTTCAACACCAGCAGCATGACAGAACTGGTGCGTTACACGCGGCAGGGCCTCCACTGGCTGCGTCTGGACGCAAAGCTTATTCCCTAGCAAGGACTCGTTCCCTGCTCGCTGCTTCCTCACACACACACACACACACACACACCTCAGCTTCTTGAGTTAAGGAACATGTGCTCAAAGACGGTCACGCATGCGCTCACAGACAGACACACATACAATGATGTACTGTACGCACACACACACACACACACACACACACGTGATGAACTTCTCAGACATATCTCCAACACTGTGTCCATTTTCTACACCAGCTTGCCAAAAACACTGAGCACTCTAGAGCATCTCACACCGTCGACAGCACCACACAGGGAGAAACATGGGGAACTGCAGCACAGGAACAAAAACAAAAGCTTGTCGCCATGCTTCATATATCGGCATTCTTACAATCTTTGCCATGTTTCTATCCGTTTGGCACGGACGCGCTGGGTGAACTATTTGCTATGAAAAACGCTGAAAAAAATTAGGGGTTTGGTTTTTAGGCTACTTTGGCTTTTAACTTTTTATTTGACTTTGTTTCACCAAAGTACCTCCCATGAACACCAAAGGTGCTTTAAAATGAAGGTTTCTCTTTATCATTTTTGTGCCTTGTATGTAAGTGACAGGAAAGACAAACAGCCACCCGTCATATCTGAATACATTTTCCCTTTTTTATTATATTTTTTGCTTTAACTAATTTGATGCATTTTAAAATATTTAACCGTTAACGGAAGCTGGCAACGTTCATGTTTTTGATTGCAGTCTTTCAGTTTTAAATCAAGTCCTGTTAACACATTTTAGAGTAAAGATGGAGTTGGCCACACATGAAGCTACATTACCGCCATCTTGATTTTTATCTTTCCTGCAGAGTCTCCAGGCGCTAAAGCTTTAATCTTGAAGCGTGCCCACACTATTTAAGAACGGACCGTAGGAAGGGCTACCGTGCACAGCAGATTAATACTTCTGACACACACGTATTTATAAATGTTCTTACTCATCAGTGTATTTGTTTTTAAACCGGTGTTTTTATTTTCCACAATCATGGACTCATTTTAACCCTGCTACAAAGGTTGAATGTTGGGTCAGTTTGCTCAAACCACCGTGGTCCGGTTTAATGCAAGGAGCATCCTGGCCTCTAGGGGCCGCTAGCGGGGCCTTTTCGGCTCTTGGCCTTAATAGAATTGATCTCGACAATGTTCTCTCTAAGAGATGTTCTGCGTTTGAAGCTCCAGAATACGAGCCTCTTCCTCTGACATGTTGTTAACACTCGTAGCGACATTGTTCATTGAGAACTTTTCCTCGAGGCAGAGTGACTTCCAGACAGTGTTATTCATCGTTTGATCCCTTGTTTGCTCAGAGTGTATTTTTCTAAGGAACAGCAGGAGTGTCTTAAAGTATTGAAGATCATTTCCACACACAATGCAGTTATTTACGGTGCAGTTTATAGAAACCGGGCCTGAGTGACCACTAATTTGGCACAACAAAAAGCAAGTTCACCTGTAAGGCAATATTTAGAGAGGCAAACTCGTCAGTGTTGCATTTATAGAACAAAGAGTTTTAAATCTATCATTATATATTTCGAAAAAAGAAGTGCAACGGCCAATATAGATTTTATTTATATACCAAGCAGTTTTTTTTTTTTTTTTTGTTTTTTTTAGTTTTTTTTCTCTTCCTCTGGCCTAGCAGAAGTCTAACTTTAACAGGGTTGAACCAAGGGTTATGAGATGCAAAGTATTTGTTTGTGTATGTCATTTTTTTTCCTATTTAAGTTTGAATCACGCTTGTATTACCAGACGGTAGATAAGAACCGTGTCGTCAAGTTGTAACGGTGTACGCCAGCTGTCCACATATTACATTTCTCATATTTAATAGTACCGGCTGTCATTGAGGGAAATGTGGACGGCAGTGGTTTTTGAATGAAGATGTTGACATTCTACCCAAGAGTTCAGTTGACATTTGGGTGTTTGTTAACCGTCAATGACATGAAGGACTGTGCTTTTTATTTTGGTGTGTTTTTTTTTTTAAGCTCGCTTCCTCCTAAAACATGCTGGAAACCTTTTAAGCTTGGGTCGAATAGTATTCATGGAAACTGTAATTGACACGTTTCTTCAAAATTTCAATCATAAATTCGGTGTATCGTCACTTTATTTTACACCCTTTTCATCTCAATTTAAGGATTTAAGCATTTGACCCAGGTTTGACCTTTTTTTTGTTTTGTATTTTCTTTCATTCACTGGCTCCCTGGCCTTAATTGTAGGAGGGGATACTGTTATTTCCTCTGGCACTTGAAGAAGAGAAAGCCAGAGGGGGGTATTATTTTAATCTATAGAGGGGGTATTATTTTAATCTATGCAGGATTTTTACAAAAAAAACAGAAGTTTTCTGTGGAAAACTTTTTTTGGCTCGGGATCTTTTTCCCCTGCTTTTTTTTTTTTTTTTTTTTTTTTCTTTTTTTTTGCCTCAGTGAGAAACCTGTTGAACTCAAGTGTCCAATGCCTTTAGCTTTTTGCAATTTTGTGTACTGGTTTAAGTATATATATCTATATATGTGTGTATATATATATATATGTGTGTGTGTATATATATATATGTGTATATATAGATCTGTTTTTATAACCAAACACAGATGGCTTGAGCCATTTTGTACTTAAAGCTGGAGGCCACTTTTCTCATGGGGAGTCCTCTGTGGGTGTTGCCAGCCCAGTCAATGTCTTCATACACTGGTACACTTTGTAAGTACAGGTCCGCGCCTTGTGTTCCCGACACTATCTTGTAGTCAAATGTACAAAATTTAGCATTCGATCAATTTGTAACAGTTTGCTACTCACACGTATTTATTTTTCTGCCCCCCTTTGCTTAATATTTTTTTCTTCTTCTATTTTGCCATCTTAAAGGAAATGAGGAAGATGTAAATGTATCGGGGTTGTTCATGAGATTTCATTGTAAGTAGTAATTAATATTAATTCTAACTTGAAAGAATCCAGGGTAAGATTAATTAATTTTTTTTTTTTTTATTATTTCACATTCAGTAGGAAGATGTTAACACTTGCATGTTTCTATTTAAATACAAATGTATAAATTGTAAATATAACATTTCTTTAAGGGTGAATTTCTACTACAGGTCGACATTTTTATTGAAATTTAAAAATGCTGTAAATACATTTGTGAGATACTTTATGCACATTTCCCCC
>NW_022280076.1:1047569-1089557 GCF_004355925.1 Anarrhichthys ocellatus | reverse complement strand
CCCCCCCTCCCACATCTGTGGGCTTTTATGTTCTCTTCTTCTTCCAAGCTGTTACAGAGGACATCTCTTAACGCTGTATATCAGATTTATTTCTCAGTCACCTTTTTCTTACCGTGCTCGTATTCTTTGTCTTCTGCTTCACTCGTCTCCCAGTATCATGGTCGCCACATAATCATTAATGTCTCTAGATCCAAGTGTGAATACTTTTGTCTTCTCTGTATTTGATATGGAGGTGTGTACTTTTCATGAAATGTATATTGTTGATCTCATGGGATGGATGGATGGTGTGTACAGTCCGTTAATGTAAAACCACGTCTGTTTCCTCCTCACCAGAGAGGGAGGGAGGGAGGGAGAGAGCAGGAGAGAGAGAGAGATGTATTTACTATGTGTCCCTTTTGAACAATTGGTCCAACATGTTTTTTGAAACAGAGGTATTTCTCTACAGGTCAAAACAGTTGTAGCAGTTTATACAGTATGTTGTATAACATCTTTTTTCTAAAAGTCGTCTCTGAAGTGAGACCAGCAGCATACACTATGTACAATAGTCTAAATTGGATTAGTTTTAAGAGAACTGATGATAGAGATACTATATATGATGGATGCAATATGATTAAAGGTACTCATTGAGTTTGATCTTCAAACTTAGGTTATGTAATTTAAAGCATTCTTGTGAAGTGAGTATTAATTGTGACTAATGAGTCTGTCCTGAATATTCTTTGTATTTTGCCGTATTGAGAATAAAATATATATGGATATGTTTAATTGAATGTTACTATTTTGTTTTAGAGAAAGCAAAAGAGGGCTTGAGTCATCTCGTCTTCAGCGACGTCGGAACCTGTTAACCTGATATTTAAGTTGGCCAACGGGTGGTGTTTGGGGAAATAAGAAAGGTATAAATAAGGGAAAAGTTCCTGACTACCTAATTAAGACAATTGTTTTTATTTGTACATAATTTATTGAACAATTAACGTAAAGATGCCCTGAAGGTATTGTAAACAAATAAAATGAATGTTTATAGTCACTGTTACTCAAATAAAACACTGTCTGCCTCCTTATGTACTCCATAGTGCTACTGGAGGCCAGGAACTTATTTTTACCATAAAACTGATGTGGAAACACAGCTGGACATGAAGTAACACTTTTCATAAAGTCCAAACAAATGACATAGGCAACGCTGTCTGAACATTTTCAATTGGAAATAAGCAGGAAATGTCGGCTCATTTTTAATTTACGTACTAATAGATAACCCATTGTATTTCATAAACCCATAGGTTTTGTTTATAATAACTTTATCTGCTAGGTAACTCCTGTAGTTAATTAAATGTAATTGAGTAAAAAGTATAATATTCCCCTCTGAGATGGAGAAGTATAAAGTCGCATGAAATGCAAATGCCCCAAGTAGAGTACAAGAATGTAAGTAAATGTACTTAGTTACATAGCTACTGCTAATTAGAGTGTACTAACCTACTGGTGCAGCAGTGTGTGACCTGTGTTCTAGTTTCACTTCTGGGCTCACACATTATTCTGACAACAGGGCTGGCAGGTGCTCAGTTCTGAGAATAAATTGCCACCAAGTGGTCATGAGTTGCTACTGTCGTTGCTGTTGTCTTATCTTTTTCAGCCTTGCCATCACTGGATTGTTATTACATTCACTATTATTGTTGCTGTTGATGGTCATGATTGCAGTGGAAATGCAATCATGTCATTGAAATGATGACAGTGTGAACAGGAAAGACGGATAAGTACTTCACAGTCCTACAGGTGATACGTTGAAAGGTTTCCTGGTTGTAATCTAGAGGATAAAAAAGGTATAAAGTTTAACACGGCAATCCTGTACAGTTATTTGTACATACAGTAGATGTTTTTATGGTCGGATTGATGGTTTTAAAATGAAGAAAAATGTACATTACAGATTACAGGGGAAGTAAAATAAAACAAACTGGATCCAAGTCATATCTGTCTTTTGTTTTTTTGCCACTATATTAACGCTTCTCTCATAATTACATTATTTTATACATATGTGACTTAATGTAATTGGAACTAATTGTAAACCTGCCCTAAATATAAAATCTATAATATAGGCTATAAAAGCATCTGTTCCAATATGTCTGACATTCAATAGCAACAACAAATATTTTCTTGCAGGATAAAATAAGAGTATATTGGTGGTGGCCTAGAAGATGTTCATATTTAGTTCTTCTACTGAATCCTGAGCCACCCAAACAAAGCAGCCTCAGTTGTCTATTTTAACAAGAAATAGATGGTGTTTGGGTAATCTTTCTGTGCATGAAACAAAGGTATTCAAAGTAGTTTGTATAGCTGTGCATTGCAGAGCCTCTTAGGAGTGATTAGCTCCTTCCAATCCACATTGCGCTGCCCTGAGAACATTAACTCTTATGGAGACTGATGCTTTTTTTTTCTCTCTTTATTTTGCCTTGACAGTTTTTACTTATTCGAAAGATTAGTATTTTCCTTTACAGCATGAATATTTAATTTGTTAAATAATTCACTTACACCACATGGGTTTCAGTGAGTTTAGTAGCCTAATGTCACTGCTCTGGTTAAGCTTCTGCCTCTTTCCAGTGAACTACAGAACATCAAAACAATACAGAGAAATTCCCTTTTTCCACTGCTCCGCCATTGACGCAAACGGACCAATGGCGTGTCGTGTAATCCTAAACGTTCCCGCCTCCCGCCGCATCTGATTGGTCAACGTGGTCATCTGTCACCTTTCATCCGCTTCTCCCTCTTCAGGGAATAAGGTGAGCTAACTGCGAGCGATGGAAAAAGGAAAGCTCATTACCGGGGTGGGCGGTGAGGCACGTTAGCCGACTACAAAAAAAAAAAAAAAGTGAATCTGTCCGTTAATTTATGTTGTTGTTTTTACCGTAATTCACTCGAGGAGAGGAAAAACGCACCCGAGAGAAACCAGGAGTTGAACGCAGCGGAGTGACCGGGAAGTCAGCAGGTACGTGAAGGGGACTTTGGTAGCAGCAGGTGCATCCAGTATCGCTGTGGCTCTGCAGTTTCGGTTGTCAACTGTCAAACCTGTTGCAGACTATTTCCAGTCAAAACAGCTTCAAGGGAATCGGTAATACTTGTTTTAAAAGTTGTGCTTCTCGTCAGGAGTAAAATAAAAGCTACAGCTGATCTCAGTTCTGTTTGGAGCAAACGCAATTAGTCCTTGTTGGTGTTCATTGCGGTTGATTCTATTTTTGAAAATATCAGGCTGTTGCTGCTTCATTTTCATGTTGTAACTTAGTAGATAAATTGTAAGTTTTGTCACTTAAAAAAATATCTTAAAATATGTTTATTCTCGTGTTGGAGGCCTTCTAGGGCTGCAGTTTGGTTTCCTCATATTTGTTTTATCTTTAGCTATAACGTGACACGTTCAAATGTATCTTAAATAACAGATGATATTTTAGAAAAAAATATAATTCTCAGTTCACACCTTAAATTTGTTTGGATGTTTACAAGCAAGTCAATGTCCCCTAATAGCAGAGTCATTGATGATGGAGATGATGGTTAGTGGCAGGTTGCAGCCCTGTAATGGATATTGTGAACTGGATTCAAACTGCAACCCAAACTACTGTTATCACCACATTTAATTGCCACTTTCATATAATTTCTACGTTGCACATAACTTCTGCAATATCAGTTGTCCGACAGCACTGTGAGAACAGCACTCTATTGTCCTTCCTTAACCTTACCTCCTCGCCTCAAATTGATACCTGGCCCTGAATTATGCACAGGAGGGCCTTTCTGCCTAATGACTGCACTATGTTTTATTTAAAGTGGGGAACAAAAGGCGCCCCCGCGGCTGTGGCAGTGTTGCTTAGGGGGGGGGGGACCAGACACCAGACACCAGACACTGGTGTTTTGTGCTGTGGCTGAAACTGAAGCACTCATGCGGTGCATTTGGTCAGATGGTTGGGAGCAGGAGGAGCACACTGGCCCCTCTGTGCTGCTGGAGGAGGAGGAGGAGGAGGAGGCCCCCCCCCCCCCCCCCCCCCCGCTCATGCCGCTGACCCTGCTTGCCTAAGCTGCACCCACACAGTCCGACCTGGACCCTGACGGAGACAGTTTGTGCAGAGGAGACGTGCACATAGGTGTAATGCATGCGTACATACAGACAACTCGTAGAGGTGTGCAAATCGAAAAGCATGCATCCGCCTTCCACACACAGGTGTCGGCATCCAACACCTGTTGATCCGGAAGTCATCAGAGGTTGCACGAGGAATAGTCGTTGGCTGCGGATGGTTGTAAGTTGACACAGAGACAAAAACAATCAAACATGTGGCAATGAATACACACATTTGGCTGTCGT
Organism: Anarrhichthys ocellatus; assembly: GCF_004355925.1. Classification (NCBI taxonomy): domain Eukaryota; kingdom Metazoa; phylum Chordata; class Actinopteri; order Perciformes; family Anarhichadidae; genus Anarrhichthys; species Anarrhichthys ocellatus. The sequence continues at coordinate 1,085,230 of NW_022280076.1, read as the reverse complement.
TGCAATACACGTGGTTGTATCGTATATGTGATGGCAGGAGGTGGTGGTCTGAGTGTGTTTTGCAGGAAGTTTAAAGAAGAAAGGAAGCCAGAAACAAAAGATGAAAGCAAGTAGAGTCTCAAAGCCATGGGCCATACATGTAAACCTACTCTGGGCGTTGAAACATGAGCTCGTTCTCCGTATGTCTCTCTTATTCCTTCTCTCTCTCAGGTAACAAAAAGATGTGCTGCAGAAACAGCAACAAAGTTCAACAAAATAGAATAAGTTTGAATCGTGCAGTCATTTTAGGACATTTCAGGCTCTAGTTGGGGGTTTGGAACTGATGTGATTTTTATTTTTTATTTTTTTTTTACTTCGTGGGGTTTGTTGTTCCTTTAACAGTGGAAAATGAATCTCGGTGTGTGTGTGGTTCTCACTCGGATGTTTACTTTCTTTCAGTGACATTTCACACGGCCCACCTCTACCAGGATGAACTAACTGGTTCGGCTGTGTGAGTGTGAGCTTAGATCAGGTTCAGCAGCAATAAGGAGGAGTGGAGGCACTCGCCAAAGACATTCTAAAAACGTGTGAAAATGTTGCTAAAAGTGATCCAAATGCAATGGTAGGATCATGCAAGGGATACTTTATGTCAGATTTAAAAAATAATATGGAAATTCCTTTATCAAATGGCCGAATGCTGCTGTGATGAAATCATCATCACTCTTTGAAATCTATTGAAGGTGTCGGAGTGAGATAATGGACACGGATGTAGCAGGAAGGTGTCAGACTTGTAAATAAGTTAACAGCTTGTTGGTTTCTTGATGTTTACACGTCCCCGTAATGGAAGTGTGATCTCGTTGTCGGTCCACCTCAGCCTTTGTACTATGCATGATGTGAGACTTTCACTGGCATTGCTGGGTTCAGGGAAATACATGTTATTCAATTGTGTCTTTTAACAGTGAAATGATTGACTTAATCAGGCACAAGAGAGGATTTGTAATGAAACATGATTTAGATAGACATCAGCTGATGTGATCAAGTACCAGCAGTTGTTTTTTACATGTAATATTTTAATAAGAACTGAAGATTTAATTAAAAGTAATATCAAGGGGGTCAGGAATACATTTTAGCCCCAAAAAGAGTGAGATTGTGCTTAAAGTAGAGCAACAATGTGAAAACTATCAGCTGCCCAAAGTCCATCTGGCCCGTTATTATCAAGGGTTTAATGGGTAACAAAGTTCGACTGTTCAGGATGACATATTAGAGATAGGCTCAAGACATTACCTCATGCAGAAGAACCTTTTATATTTTAGAAGTACGGTACATCATAGCTGTGCTACAACATTATCATTAAACTGCAGTTAGCATGGAGGCTATAGTTAGCATAAGGAGTGGCATCCAGGTTTGTGAAAGTCATCATGACGCCGTGCTCTGTTTTGAAACCAGTGACCCTGGAGAGGTTGAATGCACCTTTGAGTGTGTCATCATGACATACAGGTGTTCAGTTACGCTTAGAGCGCATGACGTCGTTACAGGAAGGTCTCTTTAACCCTACCAACGAGAAATAACCATCTTAGCAAAATGTTAACTTATTTCTTCTTAAAACATTATAAGTTATGTAATTAAGGTCATCTGAAAAAATAACAATAAAGATGAAGATGTGATTCTCTAACCTCAGAGCGCTGAGGAGGAAGAGGGAGGCCTGCTTAAGACGCCACATACAAGTTAACATTTGTCCCACATGATTAATAAGTAATGGGAGGAAAATCTGTAACGAGCTGGCATGTTGCGAAAGGATTTATGAGGATATAGCTAATCAGGATGAACACTGGAAGTGAGTAAATATTACTTTAACCACAATTATCTCATTGTGGTGTGTTGGTTTTTTTCTAAATTGGAAATAAAACTTGTGACCATGTTTTTTGTGGTAGTCATAAATATGAAGGCTCAGTGTAAGAACCTTTGGCGTGACCGACATATCCGTAATCGCTGTAAAGGCTTTCCTCTAAAGTATTATGGCTTTTGTATGGAGGTCACCATCGTGGAGCTTTCAGCACATAGAGAACCAGACTTTTCCCTCAGGAGTTTGTGAAGAGCAACATAGAGCTCAAAGGAGAGTGAATATTAGACAAAGCTTCTTCAGGTGGCCAGAAATACAACTAATTAAATACCAATGATGCTCAATGACTGCCGGATGTGTAAACTGGAAGGTTGAGGAAGTTGCTGCAGGTTTAAGTTACGAGTTCCTATCCTGTTACAAGTTGGTTTAATATTTTTGCAGTTATTAACCTTGAAGGGGAAAACACCCTCCTGCAATACATAAGTGTTTTAAGTCACTTATTTATAGTAAAAGAAAAAAAAATGACTCAAACATTAACAGTCCTCCCAGCTCTCTTTCACCACCTTTTGTCCCGTTTCTTCTCCTCCTCCAGAGGGCTTTTTCTTTCTTCTTTCTTTTTACCTGGTTTTGACCACCGACTGGTCTGCAGTTGTGATGAGGTATTCTCAGACGGTCCTTCTTTTGTCAGGGGAACAGAGAGGCCTCTTCAGGTCCCATAGAGCAGATGGACGAGCAGGAGACAAACGGCTGACCGAGGTTATTGTTGACTAATGCGAGACCCCCTGAGGGCGGGCTGGACAGTGTGTGTGGTTATCCAACAGGACCACACCTACACAATTGTATGGCCCTATAGGACCCATCGGGATGTGCCAGTGTCATATGTCATGTGTGTGAGTAACCTTGTATAGGCAGCTTACTTCTTTTTCTCTAGCTTTTGGGGGAAGTGTAGAGAGACGACAGACAAAACTCTTAAATGTAAATATGGTCATGGAGCCAGTAAAGGTGCTCTGTTGCAGTTTGTACCACAGAGCGTCACCCCTCATCCTCTGTGTCTGCTTGAGGGTTCATGTGAGCACTGTACCTCCACAACACGCTGTGTGAACAGGGCTGCTGGAGGGCCTGCTCACGTTTCACAGCCCCCTGATGAGGAGGTGTGGGTGAGGGGAGGTCAGCGAGACTTGAGCCGGTCACGGGCGCAGTGATGTGGCTCTGATATCGTGGGATGAAAGAGTCACTTACAGCTGTCTGACATGACAGGAAGTGGAGGCTTCAGGTCTATTTTTATGTGTGTGTCCAGTCGGAGCTCGAGTGGCCTCGACACCGGGGGTTGTGACTCTGTTATATTTTCACTCTTAAATTGCTGAAATAAAACAGCTTAGTAAATAAATATTATTGATAAGTAGCGTGCCAGTTGATTAGATAAAGGACACTGATTTCAGGTAAGTTAGGTGTGAAACAATTACTCGATAATTGCCACGAGAGAGTATTTTTCACTTCTTTGCATCATAAGAAGGGGAAACTTTCCCCTTTCTTATGATCAATCCTTCCTCAGGCAGCACATCTGACTACCACACCAGGCTTTTCTTTCTCCCGGGTTATAAAGTCCAGAGTGTGTGCAGAGTTTTCTGCTGAATTTTAATCTCTGTGTAATTTATTTTACAGCCTTAACCCCCTCCCGCCTCTAATACGCCTCTCATCCCTCGCTCTGAGGTAGGAAACCTGCCCTGCCAGCAGTAAAAGGAGCCCATTGTGATCAGCTCCCCCAAAATGAACCACGGTGGAAACACAATGGAGATTAGAAATCACTTGACTCCCGAGCGCGACGATCAGTGCTATTAGGCTACTGTATGAGTTTCAAAAGCAGGACAATTAAAGGTTAACACAAAGTGTGCAGTGTCTGCAGAGGCGCAGATATGATGGGAGATCTATAGCCTGAGGTCTGTAGCCTGCGGTGCAGGTGGGACTCTAATGATCAGCACATTAGACTCACTTTGTTCTTTCAATAGAGCTCCGACACGTGTTGTCACAATCTACTGAGACGGAGGTGGGAGGACCGCAAAATCACAATCCCCTGGGCAACAGCGCTAACAAAGAACAACTGAATCCCGGATAAAACAATCATTTTCTTTTCCATTGTTACATTATTTTCATTATATAGCTTTCTGCAGCATAAAGCAAACTTCTCAGGAGGAAAAGCGCTTACCCAGGATTACTGAGATTGAGAGATTTAGGGGGAAAAAATGGTTGGCTGTGTGTGTGTGTGATCATCAGCTTCATGGTCTGAACTATGACAACACTGGAAAAGATGAATTCAATGTCAGAAGCTGTTGCTGCTTTAATGACAGAAAGGCTGTTGCTGTCAACTGGTGTGCTTTAAAGAACTGTAGCAGCACTCGTTTGAACAGTATGTGCATGGAGAAGCCATTGAGGAACATGTTGAAAGCTGAGATCTTTGCACTCTCAAATTTAAAGCTGCAGTTTTTTTTTTTTCCAGCGTTAAACTGTCCACTAAATCACATTTATTCAAGGGCTCATTTTACACAAGAATCCCCCGGTAGGCTTCATGTGCAGTGAACACGAGTCCCTTTGTGTGTTTGGGGCCCAAATGAAGGCCTTTCATAGTTATGATGGCTGATGCTTTATTGTGTAATAACAGCTGCTGAGGGGTCATCAGCTGTCATTTAAATTCTCTTTTGCAAGTTCTTTTTTCCATATAGCTTTTGGATGTTTGTTTTTGGATGCGAGGAAGCCAAAGACACGGTCCGTCTCAAACTTTTTAACTGAATTCAAGCAATAAATTGAGCTTTAGCCAACACAGTGGACTTCAGTGAGGATATTTCATCAGCTCTGCACATACATTAAACAGCTCAGGCCACCAGAAATGGTTCAGCTTCGGCTGAATCGGATACTTTGAGGGATGTGATCAAGCCATCTGCTATTTTGTGTCAAATTGTGCCTCACAAGGTGGTTGCTGTGGTCTGCTCTGGACCAATCAGTTAAATGTGTCTCAGTACCCAAAGTTTATGGACAAAAAGTGCTTATTTGGACAAATAGAGAGCCAAAGTGATCTCTGACCACAGTGATACGTGTAAGCAGTAGGGTGATTCGCCCCAGTTTTTGTGTGTGTTTTACAGCGATGATTCACGAAGAACTGGACTTGGTAGATAAACGCAGAGTAAATATTTCCTCATGTATTTCATTCAGACTTTAAAATCAGCAAAGAAGATCAGGTGAAACAATTGTGAACATTGAAACGTATCGTTTTCCACGGGAAAGCTCTCGGTACTCCACTCACCTGTGTTTTAGACATTAGTGGTAAACAGAGGTGTGAACTGAGGAGGAGACAAAGAGATTTGAAAGGCCAATAAATGACAGGATTTTGAAGAACGGTAATGCAAGACGGAACAATTCTGCATGTAAGGACACCTGTTACCCACAAGACATCTGTATCTTCACCTGCTTCATTATGGATCATCACTTCCTCTGGGATTAATGAGCTCAGGATAATTTGCACACTTGTGCAATGGACACGTTTTTTATATCCTGTATTTCCCCTGACAGTCGTTCTCAAGTGTTTGCTCAGATATGTTGTTGGGGTCAGTGGGGGAAGTGAATTTGAACCGTTCGCCCTCACACACCGGCGGGTTCTTTTGCAATTCAAATCTCTGGCGCCACACTGAGCAAACGCTTCCTTGTTGTCCTGTATCTGGACTGTCCTTTTTCATGCTGCTTAAAGCATCCTGACAGGTATGAAAGGGGAGATCAGAGGCACGTCTAATCACTTTCATCACGCCGTATTAGATCGTTGACGGTGACCCAGTTTCTCACACCTTTTATTCTTATTTATCCTCGTATTTCTCTTTTGTTTTTCGGATGTTTCTCCTTCATCCCCAGACATGATGTCAGAGTGTAACAGCAGGAGCTCCACGCATGAACGACTCCTGCTCTCGGGAAGCCTTTCCCTCTGACGTCAGTGCAGCATTCGTGTGCATGTGAGCCCTTAAAATGACCACAGGGACGCACACGCATGGCCGAAATGTATTGGTTAAAAATGTTCTGAGACTAGAGGAAGAACCCGTTTTATGCAAACAAGACAAAACATATTCATTAGTCAAAATTAGAGTTGCTGCTAGGTGTTTTTTTTTTTTTTTTTTTTTTTTTTGTGGACTTTGGACTGAGGGCTAGCTGTTTCCCCCTGTTTCCACTCTTTATGCTAAGCTAATTGCCTACTAGCTGCAGCTTCGTATTAGCGTTCAGACACGAGAGAAAACACCTGTGAGGGTGTGCAAGGCCCCTAACAAGCACAGAATGGTACTTTGCTTCATGCTTAAATCTAGCAGGTTTTTTGGTAGCTGTGGGGGAGTGTATTTACTGTTGGAGACTGGAATGTGTTTTTTTTTTTTACCCTTTAAACTAGTCCCTGTATAGCTTTCATTATATTCTGTGGTCTAAAATGTCCGTTCATTGGCTGTAAATGCCTCATATTAGATGGGTCTAGGGGAGCAATAAGGCCGTACGAGGAATGCTGCTGTCGTGGAGCTCAGCAGGTCATTTAGTGCTGTAACCTGACTTTGGCCACTCCAGGAGGTCGGACGATTACAGGAGGGGAAAACACACACAGTCCTAATTATGTAGTCTGAAAGGGAAAAGGATGGCGTGTTGATGTGGGGATCTATGATTTGTTTGACTGCAGAAAAATGGGGATGAAGTTCTGTGTGTTTTCCCATGAAAGATGTTGCTGTGCGGCGTCTAAATAACCCGAGGCTATAGACGCAGTGCGTCCATCTGTTGGAGCTGATTTGTCTGGAGAAGACTAAGTGAAGTCAGATGAATTCTAAATTGAAGGCGTACTCTGTCACTCAGTGCTATTGCTTAACACTTTTTGGCAATTCACCACTGGCGCTGAGGCCTCTCTGCAGAAATTGCCCTTGGCGTGTTGCTAATCTGGCACTTGTTCTCTTGCATATTCCCATCACTGCAGGCTTAAATATCTAATGTCATTATGTAATGGGGTATTGAAACTAAAACGATGTCCTTGTGATTGACTCTACAAGCATCCTGACTCTAAATAGTCAGGATGCCTTACTGGATGTGACGTCCAAGCCTCGTTTTAGAGACAAATCTAGCGCTCCATATTCTCATATGTGAACATTTTTCTGATAAACGGAGCAAAACAAGCCACTGAAAGTCTGATGCTTTGATTTGCATGTTTAGTTTTACATCCTTGAACTGAGAGCCCTGTACTGAATACAACAACCTGTTTGCTGTACCTGCCCTAGCTGTTTATCAGGCACATTCCTTTCAGTGGGCCAAACAACCAAACCAGTGATAGGGCACAGCGGGTCAGAGTGCCACGCCGCCATAAAGTGTCAGGTGGTTGACCTGCTGATCGATGTTGTCCCCATGCTTACCTAATACCGATAGTGGATGGTTTTATTGCATGGTTTTTATATTGTTAGTTGTTTAAAGTTGTCTGACAGACATGCTGAGTCTCACCGTCTGTCACTTTCTCCTCTATATCGAGTGCTCTTTGAGGCACAATGGTGCTTTGTGCTAAATGCTAAAGATCACCGCGCTAACACGTTGTGAGTTAAGCACGAGAACATGCTCATATCTGCCAATTAGCACTAAGCATAAAGTACAGCTGAGGCTGATGGGAAGGCCATTCGTTTTTCAGGTATTTGGTTATTTGTAATTGACATATTAAATCTATAACTTCAGGGATCATCCAAGTTATTCACCTTGTGGGGGTGAAAGAGGAAAAGTCAGTGGATCACCAAAGCTGAGAGGATGCATCCTCTGGGAACCATGCATGTCTGCACAAAAAATTGTCCCGCTCCACTTCATAGAAAACTCTAAAAAACTCACTCTTCTTTAAGACGCAACATTCAAGCAAATTGTCTTTTGATTGATTTACTTTTCAGGACTGTCGTCTGTGGTAAACAACTAGATCCTCAAAGCTCAGCAGAACACAAGTCACTGTATTGAAAATTGTGACAAACAAGAAAGAACCAGCACATACTGTACTGGCCTTTATGCCACACCGTTCTTTTTCCATAAGGTTTGATAAGTCCATTAACAGCTTTTGCCACGGATTTTACAAGCATTAATACATAAGTAACAATAAATACTTGGAAAATGTACATATATAGCGGCTTCCAGAAGGACTTCATTGTCCCTTACTCTGTTTGTATTCGGACTTATTTGCTCAGCGACATTTCATGTCGACATTTTATGAAACACAAAACTGATGCCCCATATGTGCTCTCATTAATTTGTCTTGATGCTGTCTTTCCTCCAACCAGTATTTGATCTGATATTAGCATCTGTTTCAGTGATTCAGCGGTGAGTGTATCTCAGACTCTCAGTCATGAGATAGAAGCCACTGTGAGATGAATGATTGATGAGATGAATTCATCCAAACTGACCAATCTCAGCCTCAGCTATAGGAGACACTTGGGACCCAAGAACAATAGATGTGTTTCTTTTCTTTCTAAGGATAATGTTTTCCCGCAATGATGGAGTCATTGAGGCTTTTCCCACCTTTTGAACAGGAAGTGGGTCGTTTGCTATTGTGTGTTTCTTTTCCTGTGGTGTTTGTCCTCAGCTTCCCGCCCTCTTTTGTCGCTGTGGCTCCCTCGTTGTTGTTGTTGGTGGCATCACACCTTTGCGCTGAATAAGGCAATCTTTTTGCTTTGGAGAGATGTGATTAGCTGCTGTCCTTGTTTTAAGCCAGTGAAACATGTGAGCACAAATGAATGTCATTTCTTCTTAAAGGTGCAAGACACATGTTTTATTTCATGTCTAAAACGTGGCACTTTGACAGAGTTCAGTTTGGTGTTAAGTTCCCGGTAACGCGTTCGCTTCCATAAACGTCCTTTTATAATCATTCCACATCCGACTTTGACCCTGAACAGTATGTTCTCAGATTTTAATACACGTACCAAAGACTGGAAACGATACGCCGCAGTAATGGGTGAATTTGCATGCCCCATTTTTAGACCGAACGCACCTACACTCAAACAAAACTCCTACCGCCTGCAGCCTCGTACTATTCTAGTGTGGATGCATTCCTACAGTATCCAGTTAAATTCACCGTGACGAGATCATATTGCAGCCCCCCCCCGGGGGGGGGGGGGGGGGGGGGGGGGGGTCCTTAATACAAAAGTAATTGTCTTCTCAGAAGCCACTTGCAAGTAATACAAAGTTTATCATTCACAGAGTGTTCGAGTTTAAAGCCCGGTGCTGCCGGCCACGTTGCTGTTCCTGGTTAATGGTTGACGAGGGCGGTTACAGAAACTGTTTTTTTTATAGAGCGGAGAATAATAATAATACACTCTTATTGACCTTGTTGCATAATGTGTGTGTGTGTGTGTGTGTGTGTGTGTGTGTGTGTGTGTGTGTGTGTGTGTGTGTATGTATGTGGTAGCAGGGCTGTTAGCAAGTTGCCCTGCCGTCGTCGGTCTATTTAGGTGTATGCAACATTTTTGAACAACATGTAATTAAATAGTCCAAATGTTAATATTGTCAAGTAAGTATTTAGGCCTCGATCAAGGCAGGAATGCAGAGCTTATTAGAGTGTGACAGCTTGTCTTGATCAGTTAGAGATTTTAGACAGCGATGTGAGCACTGCCTGGCAACACACAGCCACGGTCTCTCTCCCCTGCACACTCACAGACATGTCTTTTTGTGTCTGACGCACATGCAGGAGAGATTGCATCGCAGACGTCAGCGATAACGGTGCACGGCAACACGGCTTTCCCTTTTTCCCGTTAATGGATGCTTTGCTCCGTCAGTGGTCAGCAGCCGGCCACTTCCACCTTTTCAAAAACAGCTTCCTGTCTGTTTCTGTTTGATCAGGGACAATAGGAATGATGTCTTTCAGGTCCTGTGGGAGACTGGAATCCAGAAGTGAAGTCATAGTGCAGTGTTAAAGTGTGTGAGGCCTCCTTTATCCATTTAATGCAGAACAGTTTTTAATGACTTCAGATTGGAAGACACCAGCTAACGTTCAGGATGCCTTTCTAGTGGTTACTGTACGCCTCTTCAGCCAACGTCCATCACTGATGGCTGACAGTCATTACAATTAAGTCCGGCCCTGATGCTACAGACCAGTCTAAAATATCAGTTTTGTTACACTGACAGTAAATGGATTGCAGCCATATATGCAATGACAATGCATTATTAGTTGTTTCTGAGTTTAAAGTCTTTATTCCTCACTGGTGGATGCTTCTGATTGAGAGCACCGGTGCTAACAGTAGTTTTCCATTTAGCTCAGAGGTCCGTCGACCCATCATCATCTTTATCCGCAGACTTAACACGGCCAGCAGGGCTAACAAGCTTATTGCTTTTGGCTTGTTTGTTGCTTGGCTGGCTACCATGGCATTGGTCACAGTAGTTCCCAAATTTCCTGCTCGTGTCTTTCGTCTCCCCCCACCCCCCTCTCTTTCTCTCTCTCTCTCTCATATCTGTGTCTTCCCCTCTTTCTTCTCTCACCTTTCATTGTAGTGGTTCTGCTGTGTCTGTTTCGTCCACCTGTACTTCCTGCTTCTGTATTCTCCATCCATGTATTTCTGTATTTGGCTTCTCAGACGCCTGGTGGTCCAGTCTCGTGGCTGCATGGGGAAGGTCATGCTGGAACACATAATCACCAATGAATGACAGAAAAAAAAAAAATAAAAAAAACAAGAAAGAATTTAACACCCCCCCATCCTCCACCCTTCCTCTCTCACACCCCCCTCTCTCTGTGTTCTCTCTCTCTCTCTCTCTCTCTCTCTCTCTCTCTCTCTCTCTCTCTCTCTCTCTCTCTCATTAGTTTTATAAATCCAATCTTTCAAACTTGCCTGACACCTTTCCTGACCTCGTTGGGTTTGTTTTTAAAAACACATGGTCTTTAAATTCTTGCGGTTCTTAAGGCACACTCTCTCCCGCCTCCACCGTGATACAGTACTTAGTTAGCGCAGTTAGCTGGCAGTAAGTGGTCGTGAGCTTATCCTTATCTCTATTTAATGTTGACCCCTGTTATGGAGTGTGGAATGTGACTGAATAAATCCTTTATTATCATCTTAAAGCGGAATAGAAACTGCATAAAACAACTTGTATAGCAAGCGTTTTCAGCTTGGGTTTTCTTTTAATTTTGCATCTTAAAAAAAATAATATTAAAGCTAAAGTCGCACATCTCTCCCCGTCTCAGTACCACATCACAAAGAAACGTTGCGTTGTCATCAGGTGGAACAGCAGCAGCAGTAAAAGCAACAACAGCACATCGACGCTGCTCTTTGCACCACTTTGTCTGAATCTGTGCCAACAGTAACAACAACTCGGCACAGACCAGCACGAGCACTGCCAGCCACCGTAGAAAACAATAGAGAGGGCAACTAGGGTCATTGTATGACGTGTCATTGACAGAGAGTTTGTGTCTCATTGTGTATTCAACATTTTAAAGCTATTTGAGTGAATTTGGTACTATATGTTCAGATAAGACAGTTGCCACCTCATCTGTGTGATGTAATAAAGCCCAGCTCTTATCTATTAAGTGTCATTCTCATTTTTACTGTCACACTGATTGTATCGTGAACAAGATTCTATTTCTGTAGAAAAATTGAAAAGAGGCGATTTCTACATGAATTAAACTCAATGCTTCTACAATAAATTCCAGTAATGATGACCTTCTTCAGTCTTAGTCGCGAGTATTAGAGATTTCTGCTGCAGGTTGATGGTTAGCTGTGTAATTTCTTTACGACTGCCGTTAACTGGGTTTTAAATGGGTTTTAAAGAATAGAAGAATACAGACTAATAGTTATCATGAATAAGAGAGAAAATGAGGGTAATGGTGGGGGATAGTTAGTCTTTGTGACAGTTTTTTTTTTTTCCTTCTTGGGTGGAGGCTGGGAGGTCACCCATCCACCCACCACTATACCCCCTCCCCTCCTCCGTCCTCCCTCCTGCCTTGGCTAGTCTCCATGTGCCGGGCTCAGGGCCTTGGGAATGAATGGCGCCCGGCCTCTGCTCCGTCTTTGAAGCCAGCCAGGAATGCGAGGCCTCTCTTTTTTTTTTCTTTTTTCTACCTCCCCTCTCTCTCTCTGTTGTTCTGGCGGCCGGCAGCACTAGCAGCTATCTGCGGCAGTGAAATATTCCCTCCGCTGCGCTCATTGTGCATCGCAGAGCCGGACGTCATCGGCTGGCCAATCAGTGGCTCCCGCTAGGCAGCTTCGGGTCTCGGTGGGGGGAGAAGGGGACTCGCTAGAAGTCCTTCTCTCTAATATCTAGCTCTCCTGGTTACTTGGTCTGGTCCCTCTTTTAGAGAGAAGAAAGATGTTCTGAAAAGAAAAAAACGTGGATCATTCAGCAAATCCTTATTTAAGTTGTAACTGAGGACACTTTTCTTTCTCAGATGGAAATCAGGAAGGTCAGCGACTTAGGCTCAAAGTTTGGGTGAGTTTTTCTTTCTTTCTTGCTGACGGTGCTCTCTGAACTTTACACACTTCCATTCACAGCAGTCTGCGAGTGGTTCATCTCTGAGCGGCTTGGTAACCTTCTGCCTCGCTGCTGTGACTGTTGATCCAGCCTTCCAACTTGTGTTCAGCTCTCCGGCTGTCATTGTTCACTTCTCTTGTCTGCTGTTGTTGTGGTTTGCGTGTGAGGGTATTTGTCTGGGCCGGTCGACCCCCCCCCTCCTCCTCTCTGTACATTTTGCCACTGCCTGTCCCCTCCATCACTTCCACTTGAGCGCTCCCTCTCTTTTTGCAGAGGGAAGAGGAGGGCTGGAAACCCCACACACTCACAGACACACGCACACACACACACTCGCAGACACCACAGATCAGTGTTCATAAACACATGGAATCCCCCCTTAACACTGTAGTTTGAACGGCTCTTGGGAGGTGGGTTTTGTGTGTATGCAAAACGACCACCATCTCTGATTTGGGTTTTTCAGCTCGGCAACCAGACATGACAATACTGGGAAAATGTTGCTCATTTGAACTGATTATAAAGGAGTTTTGAGTTGTTAATCTAAGTTAGTGAGTGGTCATTTACGTCAGGATTTTTATATTTGTTGGCTAGAATAACTTAAATTTGTCCACAGCCTTTATTGCTCTTCCATCAATGCTGAGGCCCAACTCTCATCCTGCAGCGTCAGAGTTGATTAGCTGGTTGTTTTATTGGCAGCGTTGACCTTTGTGTACATGCACGACAGGTATGTAGCTTCAACTTGATGACAGGGTCATGGAAAGGCATGCATGTCATGGGAGAGAGAAGACTCCATCTACTCTATCATTAGTCCACCATAAAACATAAACATATCATTACCTTGCAGGGGCTGGTTTCTGTACTGAGGATGAGTTTTCGGATAGCTTATGATGGCAGCAGGGTTCTGTTCTGTACGTTTTTAACTGTACTTCAACAGTAAATAGGGAAACTTGGGGGAAAAAAGTACTCGAGGAGTATGAAGAGGCCCACCATAGACTGAAATTAAGAATGAACTTTATTGGTTTCAGGCCATTAAAAGATGAATCCCAGTCAAAACAAATGGCCTGTAGATTATGAGTGATGCAGAAGCCTCAGATTGAGGCCCAAAGACTATTGATTAAGTGGTATTTACAAGTATTTTATTGGTTGATATTGCTTTACAGCAATCTGCAAAACATTACAGCTTCTTGCTCAGAATAATACGCTGTAAAGGTTTCAGTCTCATTCATAGTGCTTGTATAGTTAAGTGACAGTTTAATCTTGCCCAACTCGTTACATTTTAGGTGATTATTTGTCTAGAAATAAAAGCGTATGTTTCTGTCCCAAGAACAATGAGGGTAAAAGGTAGAAAAGTCTTTACAGGTCTCAGTTCTGTATAACAAGGCATTATACATCCATCACATGACTAATCCTCCCAGATTTCTGTAGCTCCATATGGAATTCCTGACATATTTCCATGCGTGTGCTGCAATGTGCACCCCCAACCTCAAGGTAGTTAATTAGGGGCCAGACTCCTTCGACAGGTGGTTAACTGTTCTGACCCACCAAACCAAGCTGCAGTAAACCGTGTGAGCTGTAAAACGTAAAAATAAGCAAAATGAGAAAATGTTTTTTTTCTTTTTTTACCGAGAAGAGTACAACTAGAGGTTTATGATTTGTCTTTGCAATTCATAACAGGTGGAGCATAGTCTATCACGAAAGGAATTTGACCTAGAAATGCCAGGCAAAGATTTTTCTGTGGTGACTAACTGTTTTCTGGGATCTTTATAGTGTTTGAGCAGAAAGCTGCTATTTTTACAGGGTAGCTGATGGAGAATTCGTATACAGCGAAGATGAGGTATGAAGGTGTTTATTCTTTCATATGGGTATGTAGCTGTGTCTGCTGTTAACATAGCGGACATGCCAAGTTGACAATCTAACACAAACATGTGTGTTTGTGTAAAGTTGTCATGCCGTTGCAAAGCAGCTAGTGTGAAGATTTGATGTTGATAACAAATTTGTTCTGTGTTTGTGTTTCCTCCCCCAGGAGCTACTGAGCAGTCCATTTCAAGAGACTTCAAGAGGAAGGAAAATTACCTAAATAGCGACAAGCGTGACGGACAACCTGATGCAAATGCGTTGGTGGTAATTTCCCCAGTTTCAGCCACAAGGAAGACACATGCATCAGCGCACATACACGTACGTCATATGTACAAACCCTGCCCTTCCCTTCCTGCCAATCCGCCCCAGTCCTCCATGGATTCCTACAACTTACACTTTGAGAGAATGAGCAACGTGGACCTGCATCCTCTGAGCCTGCCTGTCAGCCGGCTCTCCCCAGCCAAGTCCAACAGCAGCATTGCCGACCAACTCACCCACCACCAACACGGCAAAGGAGACTCCGCATACAGCTCCTTCTCTGGCGGGTCAACTGCCCCGGACTACCCCTCTCCTTTTCTCCCAGACGACCTCCAGTCCAGCTCCTTCAGCCACTATGCTGACCTTAAGTACGTAAAATCCATTTACCATCCGACCCAGGTCCTGCAGTCTGACTCAAAGACCATGGACCAGCTCTATCGCTCTGTGGAAGCGATCTCACAGCAGTATCGCAATAATACCAGCACCAATGTAAACCACCACAACCAAAACGGCTATAACAGTCTCTATACCAACAACAAAGCTCTCTCTAAAAAAGAGGGGCCTTTGGGGGCTCCATCCCAAGGTGCTTACCCTCCTCTCCGTCCTCCTCCAGTCCCAGCACGCCTGGATAGTTTTATAGCCATAAAAAACTTGGAAAACAGCAGGGTCCACCATCAAGGTACTGGGGTTCAACCCCAGCAGCCACAGCCTCAAAAACATCCCAAACCCCACAACCGACTCCATCCACAGCCCCATGGTCTGAATACCCCAAAACCTGAGACGGCTAACCCAGACACGGGTAAATCAAGCTTAACTTCTGACCCAGTCTACTCAGTTTGGAGAGGCTCTCAACAGCAACAGCCGCAGGCCCAGCAGCCACCAAGCTACCGCCCTCGCCTCCAGGCTCACGATCAGACCAGGGCGCCGTTGAACCCAGAATACATTTTCATCACGGATAGCAAAGCGGCCTCTGAGCAACAGAAGTCAACAAACATCCTAGGCCGATCACCTCCCCGAGGCACGAGTCAGCCTGAGCACCTGAAAGTCAGACAGCCCTCAAGCAGCGGTGGATGTAATGGAGACCATCCCAACAAGTCCAGTGGTAGCAATAGCCATTTTGAGAGTCAACGCAAAAGGGCGGACTCGGCTCATGTTTGGCTTGGTTCAGAGCCAACTCGAGCTGCCAGCCCCTGGAATGCTGGTCAGAGTTTAATCAACAGCAGCATCCAGCACAAGGGTCAGTTCTACTTTGTCACAGGAGTGTGTAAGTCTGAATCCGGATCGAGGACGCACTCTGCATCTGTGTGTGGGTCTGAGGCTGGGAGCGAGAGCTCCACCGTGTTGGAGACACACCGGCTAAGAGAAAAAGAAAGAAGCCACAGCACAATGGATAATTTGTTTCGACCGCTCCAAGAGAGCTCTCGCTCGTCCAGCGGTGTAATTCCAGATGAGAGAGAGACCTTCAGTTCCCAGAGCTTGGACCTTTCCTCCAGAAGCCCGGATCAGGAGAACCAGAGACTGTCCTACATCTCGACGCAGTCCTCTCGAAGCTTCGAGGCCTTAGAAGAAATCGACACGATTCAGAGTCGAGATATCGGGCGCCACACTGCCAACAACCCTATATTCTACTGTGGACCTGACAGAAACTGTCCACCGCATTCAACCAAACAGACGAAGGAGGTCACCCCGCTGATAAACAACGAACAGCCCAACTACCACAAGAGAGAGGAGCAGGCAAAGAGAGGGAAATGGCAGCCATTGATGGATGTAGCCAGCGAGAGGATAAACAAAGAAACAACCCCGCTTCTGTACCACCTCACTGGAGCCAGCAGGGCAGCGTTACAGCCTAAAAAGGATGCTGATATCAGCATAAAAGGCAATGAAGCAATCCCAAACAGAATAGGTCATGAAGACGTGGCTGTTGAAGATAAGGAGAGAGCTCCGAAAAGCGACACAAGCAGCAAAGATAGAGGGGAAGTTATCTCCGTTGCCTGCAACACTCTGGATGACTCATTTAAAAAGTACTACAAAGAGAAGCTGAAGGACGCCCAGTCGAAGGTCCTAAGGGAGACGTCGTTTAAAAGAAGGGACCTGCAGCTGTCATGGCCAAACCGAATCAGGCCAAAACCCGAGCTGAGGCCCACCGTGATTCACGCTTTCTCCCCATCACAGGACTCTGAGACTTCCACAGACACACTCACTCCCTCTGTGACCTCTGAGGAGACAGAGAGGGGGAGCATAAAAGAAGAAGTCGGGGAGAGTCGGGAGGAGAGGGACAAAGAGACTGAAAAGGAAAACGGGAGACCGGCGAATGTGGCCCAGCCCCAGGTAGCACGCATCGGTGGGAGGAAGCGACTGACTCAAGAGCAGAAGAAGATGTGCTTCTCTGAACCAGAGAAACTCAACCAGCTCGGCGGCGGCGGTGCCCCCATCCACTCTGCATGCCGCTCCTTTGGCAACGAAAGCGATGGAGAGGAACGCTGGCAGGACGGAGAGCAGGGACTGGTCGCAGCACGGAGGAGGATGTTTGAGACAAGAGGCAGAGCCCTTTCGGCCCCAAGCGCTTCAAAGACAAACTTAAAACATCTGCAACAGAAGGCCCTGGTGGCATACATGGAGCGTAAGACGGGCCAGAAAGTGGCCGAGCCACAGCAACCGGCGCCGCAGACACCATCTCCATCCAGACAGAGGCATTCTCTGGGGGAGAAACCCTTCGATTGGGTTCCCAGGCCTCTATCAGGAAATCATGAAGGCAAAAACACCAAGAAGAAACTCCCCAGACCTCATTCTGCGGGCCGCATCCTTGACTCCTCCACCAGCTCCATCAGGTACGAAAGAGAAGCAGAGCCAGAGAGCAAGATGTGTGATGCTTTTTGTTGTATGGATCAAATCATCTAAAATTGTATTTAAAATTCTCACGAAAACAGGTATGCCCAGTTCTTCTCGGCTCAGTCTTGTTCAGGCCAGTACGCTGGCCAGTTGAATAAACCCAGATGGAGGGAGAGCCAAGGTCCAGCTCAGGGGAAGGCTGCCTCAGTGGAGAGTCTCTTGGACCAGCCAGAACCACCCAGTTTCTTCAGGATCAGATCCACATCCACACCACATGCATTTCAGGTAAGTCTGTTCAGATTGAGACGATTAAAAATACAAGACATGTTACTTTAAAGTCAGTGTCTGATAAGCTTTCCATCACAAATATATACAATTAAATTACCATTAGAACAATCTTTGCTATTAAATTCAGAAGAATTTAAGTGTCTACAGATTCAAGTGTAATTCATGTGTTGCCTTTTGTCTTTTCTTCTGCGTCTGTAGCCACTCGACTACGAGGAGGATCCATTACCAGCTGATGCTATGGAAACCTGGAGGTATGTACCAGCACTGCAGACAAAGTGGGACATTTTCAGTGGTTTTAGGTGAGGAGAGTATTAGGTCAGTGAGTGTGCGTTGTTGCACAGACTATAAATCCTCCCCACTTGATTCATTGTGGCACTGAAAAGTCAACACCCACCTGCTCCAGCAAACCAGCATTCCTTTTAAAAGATTAATGCATCGGCTGTAAAAGAAGAATCATCGACTCGACCATTTCCAAGGAGTTCACCTATTTCTCAGAACTACATTATGAGTTGTAGGAACATCAAATTGTTATTCTAACCCTTTACAGAGCGTGTGTATGATTAATTTGTATTTGCCTTTAAAGAAGTTGCATATAAAAAGTGTTGCTTTTAGCAGTTTTTGTTTTCATTCAACGTTCTATCATTGTTTGTATAAATTGATGGCTTTTGTTTCACATTTAAACACTGATTGTCGATGTCAGTCCCCAGACGAATGCCACTGAGGACTCCTTAACAAAGCCAGCTGC
The DNA here is from genome assembly GCF_004355925.1 of Anarrhichthys ocellatus. Lineage (NCBI taxonomy): Eukaryota > Metazoa > Chordata > Actinopteri > Perciformes > Anarhichadidae > Anarrhichthys > Anarrhichthys ocellatus. Next base: position 1,066,961 of record NW_022280076.1, on the reverse strand, counting down.
TGAGGTCCAGCAGCGTGTCCGCGTGGTCGCAGAGAGGGGGAAGTCCATGGAAGAGCTCGGGGCATCAAAGTTAACGAGACCGTCAGCCTTGAGTAAAAGTTCCGAGCAGCTGGATCAACTGTGGAGGGATTCGACTCGACCAGTAGGACCGGACGGAGACAAGAGAGGTGTTCCGTTCTTTGCGGAAGTCAGAGAAGCCCAGGGGCCGGACCGAGGGAGGAAGAAACAAAATGTAACGGAGCAAGTGGGCAAAGAACCAGAGATCGTTGGTCAGACGAGCACCCAGGGACAGACACCAAACCAAACCCAGAAAAGGTCTCTGTTGAAGGAGAACTCAGAACCAAGCGAGGATGCCACAGTAGGAACAAAGAATCCAAGTAGATCCACCTCCCCGGCCTCCTCCTACTCTTCCCGTGCCAGGGTTCACTCTGGATCTCCTGGTTCTCACGGCCCGGTCACAGACGGGTTCAGGTCCAGTACACCGCCCAGCGAGACTACATCTGACCCACCTTCCCCCAGATGTCTAGAGACCAGTGAGAGGGAGATCAAATCCACCACGTCCACCCCCACCCAGACAAAGCTTCCTTGTGAAAACACGCCTAGCTCCGGGTAAGATTAGACTCAACGTCAATGCAGCATTTGTTTCCTCCAGTTAATTGATTTGACTTTTTTGAACGTGCTACTTTCTTCTTTTAGAACTTCCTGACATGCATTGCATTGTCATCATTTGAATATATCACCATTTAGCTAACTAAACTAAAACAAACTCGAGGCATGAGGTTGTTTTTTTGATTCAGCTTATTCGATTTTGGCCAGGTGTGATTCTTAACCATCATTTGTTTGACTTCCAGTAGAGTCAGCACTTCTCTGTCTAGGACTGGATCAGAGAGAGAGCAGTCCGTGGATGAACCAAGCAAAGTCGCCCTACAGCCTGATTCAAACCATGAAGTGTCTTTGAGCTGCGGCGTCACCACGGATCCGTCACTGTGGATCCTCCGTCCAGAGGAAGAGATCAAAGAGGAAGTCCAGACTTCACTGCTGACGGACGTTTTTGACGACGAGTCCACCAGCGTGGCCCCTCCAACGCAGACAAGTGAAACCTCTGTGTCCTCCTGCACCTCCGTCTCCGACACAGACATCAGTCAGCAGGTGGAGGCGAAGGAAAATCCCGAAACGGAAGATGAGAAGTCGAGAGAAACCCGGGAGATAGAGGAGAGGAGAAGACCGGAGGCAGAGACGGAGAGCCCGGACAGGCCCGCTGAGAGACCTCAGTGGGAGGAGCTGGTGGAAGCGGCGGTCAAGGCCGACCAATCGCTGGCCAGAGTGCTCTACCCACTGGCCAATCGTAAGACGGCACTGATGCTGATGGAGCAGCTGCTGTCAGAGGACACGCTGCTGATGGAGGAGCACTACAAGAAGAAACAGGAGCAGAAAGGAGCTGCAGAAAGGTAAACGTTAATGTCCTGGAACGCAACAGTTAGATTAAACCCACCTCTGGTAGTCATAAATACATTCCCAGTAGTTTCCATTGAGAGCATTTTACTGCTGTTAGAGAGCACAGCCCTGAGAATAATTGTTGTGAAATTATGAACAAGATAAGAGAAATTATAAATTAATTGGCATAGAAATGTAAGATTACTTGCCCTGCTTCATAAATGTTCCATTCTTTCAGGTGACTGTAAGTGTAAACGCTTTATCTTGTATCTACACAGCTGTGTAGGTTGAGATAATAATCCATTTAAAAGTAGTTTAGAATTGAAATAGTGCTTTTAGTGCCAAGTTAATTAGGATTCCTGGTTTGAGGTTTCTCCATGAAACTTGATACTAGTTTCTAATGGAGAACTGAGCTCCACCAGTGCTCTGTTAGCCTTTTGTTGCCTCACCTTTCTGCTTGTGTAAGCACAGTGAAGATACATAAAGAATGCGCAGTTGCATTTCTGAGTTTTGCAATATGTGAATAGGAGTGGAGTACGTTACCTGTGAAGACACTATAAGTGGCACGTTAACAGGGTGCAAAAGAGCAAGCTTGACCGAAACACACGTTTCTTCCTCTAGCGCTGAAATGGTGGCAGCGGCCGAACCATCGCCTTGTCCTTCTGCTCCTGACGGCCTTAAACCTCAGCGTGCAGACCTGCAGAGCAAAGCTGACTTCACTGAGAAGAAGGTAATTATTCATTTGTGCAAAATAGTGGATGGTCAATATGTCTCTAAAATAGTCAGAGATTTGCAGCATGTACATTACAAATGACAAGAAAGCAGACGGGACAGAAGGACGGTTAACCATAACCATTAACTCTGTGGTGATTTCAGATAGAAACCATGTGGTTGCTATTTGGCCTGAAGGGGACTCCTTTCAGCCTGAGATAGTTGTGTGTTTCTTATCACATGACGTACTGTCTGCCTCTTATCAGTATCTCCCACTTGCCTAATGTTTAGCTTAGCAGATAGCCTCCCCCTCTTCCTGAGTGCCTCCCACATTCACTCTTGAAACAGTATCCCTTTATTCTACAGTAGATATGAAATATTTTGTTTATTTAAGTATTATTTATCCACTTATTTTCTATTTGGCCCTTGTGTATCTAAAATCTCTTACACATCACCTCCTCTGCTTGACATTAACAGCGTCTGTTAGCATCGTACATCAACGAGCGTCTACGCTCGCTGGAAGAGACGCGGGACGCCCTCCAGACAGAGATTCAGGAGAACGTGGCCCACGGAGAGGCCCTGGAGGTGCTGGTCCGGGACCGCTGTCTGCCTGTGGAGCTAGAGAGGTACAACCTGTTCATAGGAGACCTGGAGAGGGTGGTCAGCCTGCTGCTGTGCCTCTCTGCTCGGCTGGCCAGGGTGCAGAACGCCCTCAGCACCGTGGACCAACACACAGATGCCGAGGAGAAGGTGAGGAACACAAACCTTTGGGGGGGGGGGGGTTCATCCTCCTTTTTGGATTCAGTGGGTTCACAAATTAAGGTTTTGTGGGTCCCTTTCAAGATTCCTCCTATCTTCCAGACAGCCTTTGTTTGTCATTCATGTCTGTAGGCTATGATACAAGGCTTGCAAAAGCTTGCCCTGCATGAGTGATTTATTAGTTTGTTCCTTCATTTATTTCTCAAAGTTGCGTAACAGTCTGATGGTAATACACTTACCTCTTGCTGCGTGCGTTTAATGTCATTATTTACTGCAACTCGTTTGGAGCTTCTGGTGACAAAGATGACCCCGGGTGTTAGAAGTGTGTGCCTGCTCCCATGACCTCAGCTATACTCCCGTTCTGTTTACTCGAGAACAGCAAACACATGCCATTTGGAAAACGTTTAAGGGCGACTTAAAAGGGTGCAAGGTTTGTCACCCTGTGGAATTCAAAAAATGTTGTTATCTGTGTGTGATTGCCATTTTTTATTTTTAGCTTATCTGTGTTTAATCCAAACGCTTTGTCAGATGTTCAAAGATTGTGAAATAAAAGCAGTTTGATAGGACTGCTGCTTTAGGATTTAATATACTGAGAAATAACTCCTTAAATTTCATCATGCTGCATCTGATGTAGCTACCATTCATTGGAACACTTTTACTGTCATTAAGGTCTTTAATTCAAACAGCGTGAGTTGCGTCACAGGATCTGACTTGAGCTCTGTGCTCCGCTTTGTTTTCCCTCTGAATATCCTGTTTCTTTATGCGTCCCCAGTATTTACGGCATCAATTTGTGTTTGCATGGATGCGTTCGATTTTGAAAGGGCGCTTTGTCAGTTTGTCCGTCTGTAACAGCCTGGCTGAACGTGCTGCATACTGAGGGCTTGTCAGAGGCTCATTTATATTCTTGCTGTTATCGGCAACACTAGTATTTACACTGAGTCATCGAAACTCCAGCCCGGTTTCGATGACATTTATATCTACCCTGCCCTCTGTTGACATATGGTAAAACTGCACCTCCTGCCCTGTGGCTGTTTCAAACGTGATCTTGCAATTTTCCCAGCTCTCTATTACATCAAACAACATATTACATATACAAATATGACCCAAAATATAGTTTTGGACACTTTATTTGTTTTCAGATTTTCTCTCAGCAGTCATTTCAAATTCTGTATTTGTTTGACTTTGCTCACAGCAGGATATTTACTTATCCATTTGATGTTATAAACATGTGTCTAATGCTCTGCAAGGCATGAATTCAACACCAGAATAAGGTCAGAATTTTAATGTGACCTTTTAACTATATCAGGTGTAACTCATGGTCTTCATTCTCTGCCTCTGCACTCAGCAATCTCTGGACAGTCGCCACCGTCTGCTGTGCAAACAGAGGGAGGACGCCCAAGATCTGAAGGACAACCTGGACCGGAGAGAGAACCTGGTCTCCACCTTCCTGTCGCGCCAGCTGTCCGCCGAGCAGCTGCGGGACTACCGGCGCTTCGTCCAGACCAAGGCCTCGCTGCTCATCCGGCACAAGGACCTGGAGGAGAAGCAGAGGCTGGGAGAGGAGCAGCTGGAGGCCCTTTCCAACAGCCTGCATCGGTGAAGGGAGGAGCAACGCAAGCACAGATTGCTCCTTTTCCTCTTTCCTTGACTTGCCTTGGAAGGAGGATGGCTTATTCAAAAAAAAGACCTGTAGAGAGTTTTGGCTGTACACTTTGCACTCTGTTCTGAGTTCCTTTTGTCCTGTAAAGGTTTGTCAGGGCGTCTGGGGAACCTGCTGCTGCTCCTCTCTTATTACGTAGGCTGCACGTGAGATGAGCAATAAAGACCGTTGAGACTGGAGCTTCTTGCCTTTCTGCCATCTAACGAGGGTGCCCGGGACACTCACCCGATCTCCGCCCATTGTGCAACATGCACCTGAAGACTTTCCCCAATGTGTCGCACATGTTCCCGTTGACTTTGAACAGAGGAATGAGCTGGGTTTTTTTTATTTTTTCTGTGTGCCTTGACGTTGGTGTTGCTGTGGAACGTTTTCCAATTCAAGCTGCTGTGTGGAAACTTTACGCCCCCCCCCCCCCTTAGCAATTCAGCAAACTGTCCTTCACTTCTTCAATGAGACGGTAGCGCTACAGCCCTGTATCTGCACCTGTGGAAACCTATTATAAGCTTTAAGATTGTATCTGGACCTGTGAGAAGGCTTCAATGGAGCAGCGTAGTCGGAGAGCTGTGTCATGTCGCTAACATGTACAATAGATGTAGTCCATTTCATCTTTTTGTTTTGTGAATGTTTTATTTTTTTGAATGTTTTTCAAATTAAGGCACTAAAAACCAAAAAAGGGTGAATGGAAAAAAAAAAAAGAAGCACTTTGTAATAATACATAAATGCACATTTCTTCAAATCAGATTCAAGTAATTTCAGTTGAAAGCCTTACTCCATCCATTTGAACTCATTTTAAATAGGAATGTTGAACTTAAAACAGGAACATGAGCACACCCGGCAACATTACGGACTGTTGAAATACCTTTCCAGCTCAATTCATACTTAATGTTATTAAGTCTGATTTCATGCTGGACCGGTTCCTCATAAGGAGGTGCTAAAGCTCTTTAAAGAGGATTATAAGTACGCAACAATTATATCACTGAGTATTTTCTCCCGATGTCCCTTCGTCGCAGAGGTTACACGTGATACTTGAAACACTTTTTTTTATGAAAGAGGAAAGTCCACAATGTTCACTTCAGGTGTCTTAAACTCGTTTTCTATTCTCTACCTCCACTGTTCAGCCCCCTTTAGACATATGTAACCTTTAAGTTTATTTAAATTTACACGCTAGTTAAACAGCTTTGAATGAAGACAGACTCTTGAATCAAATGACTTTCTCTCTAATTTTGAAAGAATCTCACGTTTTAAGAACTGCATCTGTTAATATTTGGCATTCGTTTTTATAGATGTATTAATTTGTTTGTACTGAATCTTCAGCCAGAGGCATCGGTGATGTGAGCTGTAGCTCTACGCCAGATTGTGTGAAGCGCGTGTATTCGTGTGTGTGTGTGTGTGTGTTAGAGATTAGTTGGAACACAAAGACAGAACTCCTCTCGGTGTTTGCCGTTTTTAAGTTTTCAACAAAACCCATAGGAAGTCATAAAGTGATCAAAATGTTACCGTCCCCATGTTGGCTGTACTGAAAAAAACTGATCCAGTGTATGGATTGCTTGTTGTGTATATGATATTTATGTTTTAATGACCACAAAGCGGCAGAGCATCGTGAGCAGCCTCTAACCATAAAAAAAACAATTTACTCACGAACCCCCCCCCCACCAGCCCTGAAACATTTCTCTGGAGATTTACGGCCCTGTCCGTTTCCGTTTGCTAAACAAATGTATGTTTGTTTTGGCCTTTGTGCTGACGCAGGGCTGAAGGGTTAGAAAGACTCTCACGTTATTCCTCGCGGCCTGCTGGAATTCCTTGGGTATGCAACATTTTGGAGAAAGAAAGACTGGGGGGGAGAAAGTGAGGAAAAGGCTCCCACAGAGGAGGAGGAGGAGGAGCAGCACATGGACGGATACTCATTCTAGCTCTTGCTATGTGCGCATACTAACAAAGAAGTGACAACTTCCTGTCATGTCTTGTTTCTGTCAGTGTTTTGTTGAGGTCGCAGGAAAACGGGCCTGTTTTTGAAGAAGGATTATGTTTGTTTAGCTTTTTTCTTAAATACCGGAGACCTTGTGACATTGATATGAACAGAATCTGTTTCAAAGCCAAGAAAGAAAGACATATTTCAATGAGTCCGAGCTGCTGGGATGTCAGCAGAGACATTTCTAAATCCACATTTTCTGCTCTATTTCACGCGTGTGTTTGAGTTGTTCTTTGTGCCTCTTTGGAGTTGTAAATTCCACGCTGTTTGTAATTTTGTGAATAAATTAAGCTCTCCCTCCAGTGTTCCACATTTCTCTTATTTCCCCCACAGTGAACTTGTCTTAATACAAGTTGAGGCTACATTAACTACTTACGCAAAGAGTGATTTATGTTTTGTGCTGCTGTAGCAATATCAAAGCTGCGAGAACAGGACACATTGGGTAGTTTTGTCACATTATTTCTCATAAAGCTCTCATCCTTTTAAAAGTCTAACGTTTTCTTAGTAATTCAGGCTTTCCTGTAACAGTTGCTCTTCATAGAGCTCGTCTCTGCTCTCTGCAGGCGAATCAACGCACTGCTGCTGAGAGTCCAACAGTGTGGCACAGAGCTGGAGCAGGAACACTGGTGCAACCAACCAAACAAATACAACCAGCGATTAAATCTACTTTTGTCGCAAGTGGTATTTTGTGTTATGTAATTGAACTCTGCAATGCACCAAATCTGTTTCACATTAAATACTGTCATGTTTCACCACAAAACAAGGCAGTTAGCTTAGCTTAGCATAAAGACTGGAAAAGGGGAAACAGAAGAAATAGTTTGGGGGATAATGCCTGTAACATTACAATTTATTTTCTTACAGATTAAACAAACAAGATATAAAGTGTTTAATTGGTGATCTTTACAGGTGCTTTTCGCTAAGCTAATCGGCTCCTGGCTCCTAGCGAAATAATCTGAAAAACATCACATTTTAGGGACTAAATGATGCGTTTAAGGGCAGTTATTGTCAGCAGTCTCTTCCTCCTCTCTTGTCTCTTTCATGCATCTCTGCCCTCGTTTGTTCAGCCTCACAGTGGATTGCCATCCAGTGTGTTTGTCAGCAAAAATAAAAATGCTCACTAAAAGAATGGACTGAGGAAAAAAAACAGATCTCAAGTTGGCAAGTGGCACATGAAACGCATATGGGACAAGTTTCCCTTCAGGGCAGAAAGTGTTTATTTTTACCCAAACCATGATCATTTTCTAAAACAAACCAGTAGGCGGAAAGTAGCCCTGAAGGCGAACTTCTCCCATGTGCAGATGAACCCCCATGGAGACAAAGAGAGACACCAGACAGCACTTAGGGTACGTCACAAAATAAAAATAAAAAACACACTTTGAATCAGATTCCCACTGAAGGCAGCAGGGACATAAAACACAACTCATGAAATTCTCAACAAGAAAGGTCTTTGTCAGACACTAATTGCATGGTAATTAGGTGTTTGCGTCACAGCAAAGGGGGTGTAACTTATGGAGCGTTTTGTGGTGTCGGCGGCAGACAAGAAAACAGGAAGGTCTGAAATACTGCAGTACAGTGCTGCTGGGTAATGAGGAGCTTTGCTGCTGATAATCACTTACTGTGTCTTTCTGCCTCTACAGGGAGGCGAGGAGACAGAAAATGGTGCTCGAAACCATGAAGGGTCACAAAATGGGATTGTGTTCACTTCATGCAACCAAATAAGTGTTAAATTGGCCGTGATTTTACATGGAAGTGTGCAGATCACATCCTGACTCAGTGATTATTCTGCCAAGTGCTCAGATTAGTGGCTCCAAATCTCGCTTTTGAACCTGAACTCCGAACTCTCCGCCCGCGGGAATGTCAGCACACCTTCAGTCTCCTCCTCTAGCTCTAACCTCAGGCGGTCATTACACAGCGCAGTTATGACTAATTAAAGCCCTAATTGTTTTCAAGCCAGAATACTGTGCTGGTTTAATGCCGAGATTTATCGCCTCTTCGTTACAGTAGATTGTTCCTGTCGGAGCGCTGCTCTAATTAAGCTAACCCGTTTGTAACCAGCTGACACACACACATGGGATAATAGTTCATAATGACAATGCATTCCAGGCACTCCTTTATATTCCTCTACTGCCTCCGGTTTTATGACACGTAGCCTAGTGATTAAAACTGAAATGTGAGTAAACCCAGGATCGTGTGGAGCTTTCTTCACCAGGCGGCAGGCCTAACTCATGTTGTGTTGTTAATCTGTTCAAATACAGCCATGACATATTTACACTGGATTGTTTACACTCCAGTATTAAGAAAAGAGGAAGACAAGTTCAATCAAATCCTACTCAACATCAGCTGACATCAATAAAAGTCACAGATTATTAGAGTTAGAGGAGAAGATTGACACCACTTCTCATGTTTGTCGGAAAAATATGAAGCTCCAGCCAGCAGTCGGTTAACTTAGCTTAGCATAAAGCCTGGAAACAAGGTGAAGCAGCTATTCATTTTGTCACATTTGGACAGAGCCAGGCTAGCTGTTTCCAGCTATAAGCTAAGCTAACTGCCCCTGGTTCCAGCTCCATAGTTTATTTGTTAATTTATTTTAGTCATTTATTTATTTTTCTTAATGGCAGCTCTAATCCTCCACAAATTCAGAGAGGCTCTAAGTAATAAGGTCTGAAGTGGTTTAATACAATTACGCCATAATGAAATTTAACCTTTAACTTTGTCACACTTCCATATTCTAATTTTGACAACCACCTTGCACACACACAGTATCCTTTAATACTGTCATCTAACATCATAGTATTTCTGCTGCTTGTAACTAAAGAGCACTTCTCTCAACCACTCCGGGTCTTGTTCCTGACCCTGTGTTGGCCTTTCTCCTCACAGCAGCAGCAGCAGCAGAAAAGAACATTTGCTTCATAAAACCCCGAGGCTCTGAGATGAAACATCGTCTTGACGTAAAGACAATGTAAGCTGCTGGGGAAGTGACATCATGAGACACGAAAGAAAACGGAGGGAGGCGACTCGAGGCGGGGGACAAGGCGAGCAGTCTGAGAACGAGGCTGACCACAGGATGCTTATATATATATATATACTATTTCTTAACACAGCTTCTTCTCAACCCAGAACTCTTTTAATCTCTCAAACAAGCTGCCACTAAACACGCCATGTTGACACATTCAAAACCTTACTTTAATTCTATCTGGTCAACCAGGGACCAGGAACCATGACAGACAGGAAACAAGGCAACATTAACACACACTTTCAGGCACCCACATGCAAACATACGCTCACTCCTAGTCAGCTGCTCGTGTGACTGGATCCCAGCTGTCTCAACAAGCCAGAGGATGGATTCAAGCCGCAGGCTTTGGCACGCAAAAGGGACTGAAAGGATTTATGGAGCACCTGCACCTCTTTTGGTGGAAGACAAAACCAATGTTTGTCTTCCACCAGGGAATTTAATTGGGATGTTTGCTTTTCCTATTTGCTTCACGGTGTTTAACAATTAATCCGTGACAAAAAGAGGGAAGTCCTCCAAATCCTCCTCAGAGGCACAGATTTGTATTCATTATATTATATTAATTATGTTGCTTCCAGAGGTTTAAATCACCCATAAATCAGCACATTTTTAAAATTTGTTTTAGTTGTGCATGTTTTGCCTTTGGGAATCGAGAGGATGACCTCACTCAGATATGGAAACAGTCGAGTCGTCATTTTTCCCCCTGCTACTTCAGAAACAGAATGTCTTTGTCACAGATCGACGTCCCATTTTGATCAAAAATAGACACAGAGAACATACATTTTAATCAAGTCATGTGTGCGTTTCTGAATTTAGAAAAACAGGAATTCATGACAATCAGTAATTAAACATGAAAGAAACATTATGTCTGAAGGCTGAAGATGAGGCCTTTGAGAGACCACAGACGGTGAGTAATGAGACGACTCACATGACCCACTGGAATATTCTCTGAGTCATGTTTTATTCTACACCTCTAAACTCTGCCTTAGGCTGCAACTCATCCAGGTGACACGTCCCACCAAAACTGTCCCAGTCATCCTTGCTGATGAGAATGTCATCTGACAAATGTCAGAAAATATATAAAGCACAAAACAAGAAAGAAGTTATTGATTTCTTTTGGAGTTTTTCTCGTCGTTGAAGAAGGCCTGTAAATCAGAGGAATGTCGGTCAAACTCATGACGGTTGGTCGCTCATTCCTCATGAATACGAGAACCAGAAAGTCCTCTGAGTTTACATAAAAGCTTCCGACAAGACTCTGTGTCTGAAGCTGCTGTCTTCTCGGTCCTCGCTGGGTTCCTCGCTCAGCGAGTAAAATCCGGGCCTCTGCTTGTGCTTCTTCTTGTTGCCCGTCACGTGGGGCTGGAAGAGGCGGCTTATTGAATACAGGCCCTTGGAGAGGTCCGGGACCAGGTCCAGCTCCTCTTTGTCGTGCAGGGCCCGGTCCTGAGCCTCCGGGGCTTTGGGTTCACCCAGCATCTCTCTCACCCTCTCAGAAATGCCTTTGTGGAGATAGTGGTGGGCCCTCTTCCCGTAGTTGTCCCTGACGCCCGGATCGGCCCCGAGATCCCCCACCAGCTTTTCCATGATGTACTCTTGGTCGTGCAGGGCCGCGATGTGCAAAGGGGTGTATCCACCGTGTGTTCTGGCGTTGACGTCGATATCGACCCCCCCTTGCCTGGATACGTTGACAATCTTCACAAGCATTTTACTGTTTCCACATTTGGCGGCCCAGTGCAGAGCGGTGAACCCCGACATGAAGTCCCTCTTCTCTGCCAGCTGGTTGTCTCTCAGTAGCAGGCCGTAAACTTGGCTCCAGAGGCCGGCGGCGCACTTGACCAGCCACTCGTGCTCTGACTGCTCCAGGGGGACCGAGGAGGGGACCCTCGTCTCTTTGGGCTCCTCTGACTCCTTGGTGCTCCTCACTGACCCTCTCAGCTGGGGAGAGCCGCCGATGCTCGTCTCCACTGAAGGGGCCCGTCTCTTGCTCCGGAAGGAGTCCGGCTCGGGGCTTTCAGGTGGGTCGTCCGGGTCCTTTTTCAGTTTGCGGATCTCCACCTGGGTGGTGCTGGGTGGCATCCTCAGAGGCAAGGCATATGGTTTGCTCTTTGCACTATTATCTCCATGCTTGTCCTGCCTTTGGATCTCAAAACTCAGCATTCTTTTAACTCCAACATCCGTGTATTTGCTCCTTTGCAACGCCCGCTCTATAGGAGTAAGTAATTCTGTAGGATTGTCTCCACCTTCACCTGCCAGCTCTTGATCGGGCTCAGAAACAGCTGATCTCTCCCCGCGTGCATCATCGGAGCTGCCGGTCCTCTCCCCTGGCACAGGTGAGCTCTGCCGCTCACCTGGTAGCGGGATCTCTTTATTTTCAGGCTCCAGCAAATGCTTATGCGTTTTCCTGACGACTACGTACCGGACACCATCGATTTCTTTGACGAAGGCGACGTTGTTGACGAAAGTCTTGAAAAGCTCCCTGTTCCGTTCTTTCTCCGCGGGATCGTCGCAGTCTAATGAGCCTTTAAATTTCCCCACCAGGTCGGATTTCTTCACTTTGCCCCCCTCCGCTATCAGCAGCAACAGGATGGATTCTTGCGTCAAAACCATTATTACGATATAGACTTTACGCGGATTAAAGTGAAAACGTCTAACTCCAAGAGCCGCGCGCTGTCTTCCTGCTACCTTTGTCCCGGTGAGAGTACAGCAGCCCTCACCTGGCCGCTCACTTCTCTCCTCCCCACCTGCAGGAGTCCTTTCCGGGGCAGAACGTAGACGTGGACATAATTTGAATAATATATGCATATTGTTTTCCTACAGGCTAAGTGAAAGTGGAAAAAATAGTTCGAAACTGAAGACGAATGAAGCATTGTTTATTATTTGTCGCAATAAAAGTAAAGACTTTGGTGTAGCCCATCAGTAGGCTAAGTCTGAGTGTGTTTTATTTATTTTTTAAAATGAATAGAATTAAACCACAATAGCCTACTCCAAAATACCACATATAAACTATTACCCTATAGTCTAATTGCCATTTAGAGGCTACTAACCATTTGAAATATAAACTATTTAGTGCATTTGCATTTACATATAGACTACTTATACTTTTAAGTGATTCTGGCTCACATTAAGGGCTGTGGCCATAACTTATCAAATTACCAGGTTTTAATTTAACACCCTCAAAATCCAGTATGGGTCTGGCCCTAAACACACACACACACACACACACACACACACACACACACACAGCACAATACATCCAGGAACACTGTGTGGTTTTATAAAAGCAGTGAATTAGATACAATATCAGATGGCTTTGCTCGGATTGGCTGGTTATCACACGTCACCAATCATCAATTAATTTAAACATTAATGCCCTATCTTGAAAACGACACACACACACACACACAGAGTTGGATACACTGAAGTGATGATTATGTGTTTTATTATCTCCAAAGCTAACGCACATATTTGTGCTCCCCTCGGTCGTTCTGCGGCGCTTCTCTCTCCTGTCCTGGCTTGTAATGTGTTTAACATGACATTCCTGGACTGAATGGGAGTTCCCGAGAAGTGGCCATATTGGAACGTATCTGTCACGCCCAAAGATGTAACCTGAACGTCAAGATAGTTCACTCCCTACTTTAACGTACGCATACACGTTGAGCGTTACACCACCTGGAAACGACTTTAAACTGTATCAAATATTATTGTATTATTAATGGTAATAATATAGTATTAGCATTATTAAAAACAGAAGCTATTTAAAATCGTGGCAAATATTCATTAAATGTATGACATCCGCATTTATGCGCATGCGCAAAATAGAAGTACATTAAAACCAATATTAGCGCTGTTTACCGATTTATTTGTCTGCTGTCCCGTGCTACACAGTTAAGATAACAAAGCAAGACCCTTTGCACAGTCATCGACTCCCAGCCAATGTCGAAACGAAGACAAAGTAAAAGATTTAGCCTGACTGAGCGAAAACAGGGGCGAAGCAGCAGTGAGTCCTCTCACCGCCCAGCTAGCTGCCCTCCTCCCCCGCCCAGTCACCAGCTCGTCTCCGCTCTCCGTCAGACTCAGTAGTTTAGCAGGCTTGCACTGAAGAGACGAGGGCTGCTCCCTTTCGCCTCTGCTTCAGTCTGCACCACCATACATTCCGCACCCATGGCTGCCACGGACGTTGACGTGTTTTCGGTAAGTAAAAGCCACGGGGTTTCTGGTTTTTCTGCAGCCGGGAATCACTCGGGTTGTGATTAGTAAAAGTGTTTGCGTTAGCTGAAGCTAAGCCTCCCTCCCGGGTTCATTTGAAGCCTTGTGATGTGGGTTCAGTCGACATGGTGGTGAAAGAGATTTCTGTGATTGGTGACTTGACGACACAATTTAAGATGAAGCTGCTATTTGTTGACTATTTTAGTGTCGTGTCTTGTTTTACGACTATTTTCGTTTTTATCAACAACGCATGCGTTGCTGCACATATGGGTGCAGCACATGACACCGTGAGACTGTTTACTGTTGACATTATTAGAAAAGGCTGTAAACAGATAACATGTAGGATAACGTTACTGTATCACATCACTGTTCAAGTACAGTGGCTAGTTATCAGATACAAACACTTCAAAGTATGACACAGTTGCTATAAACCCATTGTTGAAGGTGTATTACTTGCTGTTGTATTACTACATGTATATAGCAGTAACTACAGTGTGATGGGCCTCAGTTCCATGGGGTTTCATTTTAACTTCCTGGTCAAAGGGTGCAACATTAAACGTGTGGTTCACTTTCTACACTGACACCACGTCAGTTTATAACCGGCCTATGCTAAACAAGTTGTGGCTGCATTGCTGATGGCCTGTGTGTTAGGTTGGGCATGAATGAGTGGGAGGGAGAAATGCACCCTGCATTGTTTTTCACAGTGACGAGCCCTGTTGTCATTCAGGTGTGACCCTGTACAGTTTGGTGATGCAATACAGGCTTAAGAAAATGGCACAAAGAGGAAGATAGTCAGGAATTCACAACCACCCCCCCCCCCAAAAAAAAGCCATTTGGAAAACAAATATTATAATAAATAGGAAGGGATTTAATTAAAGACGGTGATTAACTTTTTTGGCAGATGCTTGAAGAGATCTTTGCGGTAGTGAATTGGACAGTAAGCAGCACTGAGTGTCAGGGATAAAAGGATTAAGAACACTCCGGGCCACTCCTGAAGGTGCACGGGTTATTGCACACTTGGCATTTCTTAAATTAGGTAGGTGTTTAAGAGGAGGGGGGAGGTTTGCAGAAGATATTGCCTACTTGTGACTTCTAAAATGTCTCTTTTTGGAATACAAAATTAGGGAATCGGTCTATTAGAAAAATGCTGAGAATGCTGTGAAACAGGCCAGTGGAACAACAGCAGCCCCGTCTGTCCGACTTCCTGTATACTTTCAGAACTAAGTGAGACCATATTGAACAAACTGACGGGCTCGCCTGGAAGTGTGCTTGAAGGGCATGCTGTTAATTATGTGCAGCTATTCGATAGGGATGTGTGGTTGGTTGCGTTGCTGGCCCGCGTCAATCCCATCCCACGGACACACTAGCATCGGGATAACTTTCCAGGCGATCAATGGCGCCAAATACACATCTATTGTTTTCACCCATTGATTGCATCCGAGTGTGTAGCATATAGAGTGAGGACGCTGTTCATTTAAACGGTTATGTAATGAAACGCCCTGCAATATATTCAGCATGTACAGTGCTTACTGACCCCCGACGAGCATCATAAAATAAAATTAGCTTCACAAAGTGCTTAAAGGCGGGAGACGAGGAATAAGGGATGAGGGGGCAGGTCGCTTGCTCTTTAAAACTGCACACTTTGCCTGTTTGTGCAGAGAGTGAGGGATATTAACTTGCAAATGCATGATCTGCATATGTGCTTTATTCGTTGTACATTTTAAACACATTCTGAAAGGCCTTCCCTTTAAAGCCAGTGCCTTGTCCGTGTTGCTCCCCCGCATGTTGCTCACGACAGACTGCACCGATGTTGGCCGCATATAGAACATACAGGACAGAAGTGCCTCCAGGCAAGCCTGTCAAATCCCATGCTGTTGATGAATCATGACAGCCGAGCCGCAGCCTCTGTGGTGATGAGTCAATATCTATAGATTAGGTCAGAATTTCCCAAAGACACGTCCGGAGCCCAAATTGTGATGCTCGTTCCAAAAAAATGGGCCTCACAATTTTAATATGCAGCACCCAGTGAATCCTTCAGCAAGCAGTCAAGTGTTGTTGAAAGACTCTTCAGCTCAAAGTGCCAGCTGCATCCAACAATGGCACAAAACAATAAGTCTAAGTCCCTGAGCTGTCTGATTTCAGCTAGTATTGTTCAACAGCGTTCAGTAAGATCAAAGTTTTCCCTCTAATCCAATGAGAAATCATAAAGGTTTTAGCTTGTGGCTAAATAACACAACTGACAAAACTATAAAAATGATTTTGTCATGACGCATGTTTTGTTTTTCATCAGTTCTCAGTGATAGTAAGGAAACTAAAAAGCCCCGTAAAGATGATTGAGCCGCGTAAAATGGTTCCTGTCTCCTCTCCCGTCTGTCTCACTCGTGTTGTTTTGTCTGTCCTGTTGGGCACAGATGGGGGGGGGGGAGAGAGAGAGGAGAGAGGAGAGAGAGGAGAGAGAGGAGAGAGAGGAGAGAGAGGAGAGAGAGGAGAGAGAGAGACTTTGATCGGATAATAAACCGAAAGCTTGTTTTATATCTGATGGCACACACCTCATCCGAATCTCACCCGTCAACATTTTTACCATTCCGACACCACCGCTAGCTAGCACACGTAGCAGCAGGAGAACCACTATTGCAGGACACGTAATCCGTAGGCGTGGTACAAAAATCCTTTGTGCTGCAATTCATAATACAAAAAAAACCCTCTTCAGATATTTAAAGTATAATGTGCTTGTTCACTCAGAATATTATTATAATTCAAAGGTCGTCCGGTGCTTTCATAAATCTGCGTGACCGTCATTGGACACCTCATCTGGAGAGCACTGAATGTGCTCGTGGGTTTTTGTCTCCACTAAGTTGAGTTCGGCCCCAGAAGCCCCCAAAATATATCTGCTCTCAACACAAAACACAGCTTTGTTGCTTGCTGTGGGCACGCTTAGGCTTAGCTGAGAACACTCATCCTTCAAGAAAACAACTGAGGATTCGTCATGGAAGTCATTTTTAGTCATGAAATAGACGTCTCATATGTTCTTTTCCAGAATAACTCAAAGGAAGATACAGATTTTGCAAGTCTGAACCCCGTGCATGTCATGCTCTTAAAAAGCTAGCATGCTTAAATTCCTATTATAAATTCTTTAGGATCCTGTCTGAGTATATATGCCTTAAAATAATAAACATGAATAATAGATGTAGGGAGTGGAAAACGCCTGAATGTATGGAATACTATCCAGAAGTTGATCTGTCCTCTTTAAAATTGAATGTGAAAACAAGACATCGAAGGGAAACTAGTTCTACACAAAGTGCACCTCAAGTTATTGTAAATATTTGAAGCCTTTCCAAAGGCCTTCCCTCAGTGTGTGTGTGTGTGTGTGTGTCAGTCTGTCAGGTTGCTTCTGTCTGTCAGGTGGAACTCACTGAGGCAGACACAAGCTGAAAACACACAAGTCAGGTGGGAAAGGAGGCAGAAAGACAGAGAGACAGAAAGACAGCCGGTCGGAATCACTGATACGACAACTTCAGGTCATGTCAGGACTGGAGTGTTTCGCTGGAGTGAAAACTTCAGCCTTCAACTTCAGTTCATGTCGGGTTGGATCTGCGACATTTACTTAACTTCTTAAGTTGACGTTTTCTTTGAAAATGCTTCTGGAGTTGCAGTTTAAATCCTGGACTAAAACAAATAGTTTCGATCAGAGGCTTTGAAGCTGTGAGGTGTGATGGTGTGCTTTATGAGCTGCAACAGTGGCCGTGACCCACAGCCCACGGAGGCAATTAAGTCGTAAATCGGTCAAATCTGAAGTTCCAAACATCCGTAACTACACTTCTAGCTTCAGGTTATCACTCTCTCCAATGAAACATCTGTATACATCTGCCTAGGAATCACAGGAAAAGAAGATCCTGAGATGGCTGTATCAAACAAGCAAACAGGAATTGCCGATAGCTAATGTTGCCAATTTTTCAAAATGTCAACAAATATAGGCAAAAAAAAAAGGGCTCAAATTGAAGCCGACAGCGTAACTCAGTGAACACATGGCTACAGTTTAGTTTAGTTTATTAACTGGATCCCCGTTAGCTGACGCCTTAGCGGCCGCTAATCTTCCCAGGATCCACAGTAAACCTCCTAGGTTTGGGGAAGGGGCCGCAGTCACTGATTTAAGCATAACATGTGTGGATTTGCTCCAAAAATCAGTCATTTTATAGACTAAACATTCATTTAATCAGCAAAAAGCGACAATGAAAATATGCATCACATGGAGCCATTTACTGAAGTCTACAATGTCAGCTGACTCTGTAATAGTCGTTAAGAGTGTGGCCACAAGACATACTGTGACCACACTGTTTGGTTGATTCATATAAGCTCATAGTTTTTCCTCTGTAAGCTGGATATATGAAAAGTCAAGGCGTATAGTAGCACCCGCCATTTGCACTGCGGAAATATATTTCCAGCTCTTTATTTGACATTGAGGGGCCTTTTCACAGCAGACATTTTGACTTGTCGTAGTAGGAATAGCACAGGTGTTACTGATAACGCTAACGATCGGCTCTGTTCTATTCAAGCGTCCCAGTGAGACACTGAGACAGCATGCTCAGTGCCATGAAAGTGAGAGGACTGTTGGACAAAAAGGCCTACTGGTGACGGGGAAAGAGCAGCTCCCACCAGCCAGCATACCAACACACAGCGTTGTGAGCTAGCTTCTATGGTTTGTGCCTCATTTCACTCGGAGCCGCCTGGGGCCCCTCTGTGAGGCCACTTCCTGTTGGCCCGGTGCTACCGTGGCCTGAGAGCGGCCTGTTGTTCACCAGAAGCGTCTCATTCCTGGCGTACTTTACGCTGCTACTCTCCTCTCTCCGGTTCATGTAATCCTTCATAAGATGGAAAAGTCATGGTCATTCAGTCAAAGTACAAACAAGAAAATGAGCAAACATGGAGATGTGTTCACTATATCTGCATGAAAACATAGACTTGCATGAAACGTAAGTCCGGTCAGTGTTTCATTTTCCTACTTTTGTTGTTGACGCAAGTTTCTGGATATTTTGCAGATTAAGAACTTTCACAGATCCACTTCTTCTTCCTCTTCTTCTGCTTCCGCAAATCATGTTTTATTTTAATAAGTGGAGAAACCTGCCAGCAAATCCGTGTTTCTCAATGCAAAACCAACGTGTGTCAAGTATTAGTATAGTGCTCTTCACACCCGTCTGCCTCTTATGAGTTACACACAAAGATTACTGACGGCTCAGTCTGCTCAACCTACGTCAGGATCTTTTGTTATTTTCCTGAGAATCTCAACAATGTGGTTCGATAAGTTTGGAGGAAGGTAAAAGTATGACATCAGCTGTGCTTCTTTACTTTGGGCAATGCTTCTCTGAAGGCTCAGATATGTGTTGAATCGGCACACTTGGTTTGCAGAAGTACGCCTGTGTGACCTGTAGTGTAAATTCCCAGACAAAAAAAATTCAAGGTGCCCTTTAGCAAGACGCTTAATCCCCAACTGTGTGCAGGTAGGCAGCTTCCACGTAGGAAAGAGCATGCAGGCCTTTATTTACCTTTCCCTGGATAAATAAAGGCTAAGCTGCATCACGGACAACTCGGGCATCCAGCGAGTCATTGCACCGGTTTCCTTCTAGACCCGATACCAGAGATCCCCCC
>NW_022280076.1:1038928-1047469 GCF_004355925.1 Anarrhichthys ocellatus | reverse complement strand
CGCCAGCAATCTGTCCGAATATCTCACAAGCAAACTGACAAGTTCTGAGTTTACAGTGATAAAAAAAAAATGGCCTCTTCCTCATCCCTAACCTACTAACACTGAGAGCCAGAAATGTACAGTAATTTGGTCGATGCTTTTGTTCAAAAGGACTCTAAGTTTATTCAGACGCATAAGGAACAAAAGAAGCTATATGTCATAAAAAAATGGAATTGCAACCCTCCAATGTTAATATAAAGTTTTTAAATGAGCCTTTGCTGCTACCTGACTTACCATGAAAATTAAAATGTCTTTAGCTCGTCTTGACTTTGAGACGAGGGAACTGGAAGTGCATCGCTCTATTTACAGCTTGTATAGATTTTTTTTTTTTTCATTGAACACAGATGGTAATGTAATGTAATAAAGTCACAGTGTGCTTCAGCTCAGTATTGCCTCGCTCAGCTCACGCCAGATCACTCCAGTGGTGTTTCCTGACACATTAAGCCCCATTTCTCTTTTTTTTTTTCTTCTTCTTCTTTTTCACACACACACACACACACACACACACACACACACATATGCAGTGGTCATCCTTTCTTGTGTGAGGTTTATAGCTCATGCAGAGCCGGCCTCCACCTCTCGGCTCAGCAGAGTCGGGCTGCGTTCAGCTCTGCTCTCAGGCTGCCTGTGCTCGGTGACATCAGCCTTCAAGTATGCGCTCCTTCATGGCCGAGCCAGGCGAGAGCTCGGGTGGCCCCATTCATCTCAAGGTGCTGTCCGTCTCTAACACACTCCCTCTTGTCACCCACCGTCTATCCTTCAGATGTGTCGGATAAGGGGGATCGAAGAGGAGAACACTTACGACCCGATAGTTTTGTCCGTCTGTGGTAATCTTAATATTCACATTACTTGTGCTATGTGGCTGGGACTCATCAATGCTGAAGTAACAGAAAGGAGTAGCTTTGAAATGTTTATGTTGTAATTATTCCAAAGACCTGCTAAGCTCACACACTGCAACTGTGAGTGACTTTCCACACTATTAAATGTCTGAATGAGTTCATGTCTCTGGTTGCAAGAAAGTGCATCTCTTCCCCGTGTGGAAATGTCTTTAGTTCCTCATGCTTGTGAAAGATTATTCATGAAGCTCATCCTCTCAGGCCCCTCGTATCTATCTCATAATGTTGGGCGATGAGCTTTACATCTGCACAATGCATGCTGGGTCTTTTCATTTGCATCGGAATGGGATTGCTTCAGCTTCAGCTCTGACTAATGTCTTCCCCATGTCTTCCTCTCATGCGACCGGACTTTCAATGCTTTGTTTTTGTTTGTGTCTCTCAGAATGAAGAGAAGCGCAACCTAAATTTGGGCGGACATGTTGGATTTGACAGCCTCCCCGACCAACTGGTCAGCAAATCGGTCACACAGGGATTTTGTTTCAACATTCTCTGTGTAGGTGAGTACCAAACGGCAGCGTGTGAACATTTTCCCTCCATCTTTGCTTGATTTGTTTTGCTCCCAAACAGCATGAAAGACTGCGTGATTGAACTCCCTCCCTCTCTCGCTCTACTTCCTCCCATCCACAGGGGAGACCGGTATCGGCAAGTCCACGTTAATGAACACGCTCTTCAACACCATGTTTGAGAACGAGGAGGCGAGCCATTACCAGAACGGCGTGTATCTGCGGCCGCGAACATACGACCTGCCAGAAAGCAACGTCAACCTCAAACTGACGATCGTAGACACCGTCGGCTTCGGCGATCAGATCAACAAAGAGGACAGGTGAGGGTGGTGAGGGTGGTGAGATGGTGATCGGTGACGTGATGAGTCAAAAGATGTCTGAATGCACGAGAACACAAACTGATATCGGTCCGGGTTTGGCTTTTCTCTGTAGGATGGGAATAAGACGAGGAGGGACAGCAATAAAGAGGAAATGGCAGATCTCTTTTTTTTTTTTTTTTTTGACATGCAGCTGTGGAATGTAGTGTTCTTGTTGTGACCTAGCCAGCGAGCAGGACTCTCACGCCCTTTTGATAGCAGCGCTCTCTGTAGGCCGTATAAACCAACGGGCTGGAGGACGGACCCCAGCAGTGGACTGTAAACGCACACTGAGAGACTCAAAAGGTCAGAGTCGCTGCATTCCTCAGAGAAGAGGGAAGAGAGATGTGTAGGGAGAGGACAGATGACTGTAGACATGCTGCTGGCTGAGGATGTAGAGTAAAAATGTGGACTCATGTGTCACTCTGAGCTGTAAAATGTGGAAAGACTGTTATTAGATTAAGCAATCGTTACCACTAATCACCACCAGCACACACAGAAACAGCTGGCTATCCAATCTAGAGATCAGTCTCCTCATAGCGCTGAAGCTGCACATTTTAGGCTTGTTTCTTGTTGGTGTGCTCAGAGTGGCACTTTTACTGTAGCAGGTACCTCTTGTAGGAGGGGTCTATCATTTCCCTGAGTATTGGTTCATGTCGGAGTTAGTTTCCTCTTACAATGCTTTGAATTTGACCTTCCCTTCTGATCTTGTTTGTTCAGCTGCACGTGCAAAAATGCTACAAAACTTTGATGTTTTCATTCCGCACATTCCTAATTGCTGTGATTTACTGGTGACACTGAAGGCTACAAAGACCACCAGAGCAGTGTGTGAGAGAGAGGACAGGATGTTTAGCATCCTCTGTGATTTGTTTCACTCAGACTCCCATAAGCACGAGCACACATTTCCTGCCTTGCTGAGCTGTACAGCTCTAAGCTGTGAATCAGATCACACAGTTACTGAAAACCTAGCTGTCTTGGTTCATTTCCCCAGTGACAAGTCCATATTTCCTTTCACATTCATCACAAACACATGAACAAGAAGACAAATATTTACACTTATACCCACAGACGTAGATCTTTACAGTTTCTCTTTGGCTGTCTCCACAGTTACAAGCCCATCGTCGACTACATCGACACCGAGTTTGAAAACTTTCTCCAGGAAGAGCTGAAGATCAAGCGCTCGCTGTTTAACTACCACGACACCCGGATCCACATCTGCCTTTATTTCATCGCCCCGACAGGACACTCCCTCAAGTCTCTGGACCTCGTCACGATGAAAAAACTGGACAGCAAGGTACACCCAAAAACCCCCGTCATACGCTGTGCCCTTTAGCAAAAAGCACACTCGCACACCGCTGATCCTTTCCCTTTGTCTGTGAGGAACTATTGGTGTTGCTGAAACCCGACCTCCCTTTCACTGTGACCGGTGTGCATTTCACTGAGACGTGGAGATTGTTCTGGTTGGGCGTGGACCGGATTTCAAGAAAAGTTCACAAAACCTGCCCTATATGAGTTTTCAGACTTAAAAGTCATTGTGTTGCATATTTTTTGCAAGTAAAGATGTTTGGTTTGCTCTGTTTAAGGTCCAGCCCACTTTCTGAATTACCATATAATACAAAAAACTGTATATAAATAGATGCATAGAAAATCCTAAAGTACACCCTCCTGATGCTCGTCTTACTAATACAGAGTTCCCGTCTGACATATTTGCAGTAGTACTGCAGTCAATAATCCCATTCAGAGCCACATTGATTTGTGAGTTTTTGATTGCTTTTGTGTGAGTATTACTCCGCAGATTATTGATCAGTGTTTTGCCGTGCGTCCGATGAGTGCAGCCCAGTAGAGGCGCAATCACTGGCTTGGCCTCAATCTGGTGGGGAAAAAAAAAACTCATCACAGCAGCGTTTGGAGCGTCAAAGAAGGGGGGGAGAGAGTGAGTTTTAGTGTCGGAAAGGGCTAGAAAGCAAATTCTAAGGTTGAAGTTGGAGGCATGTTGAATATGTTGAGTTTTAATTTTAATATTTGGGGCCATCTTTTTCTTTGGCAGTTGAAGATTGAGCCTCGTGTGGCTATTGCTACTTATGCTACCTACCAGACTCCTTTCTTTGTAATCCAAAGAAACATAGGCATGAATATTAAACAACAGTTTTTATTATACGCTTGATTAAATTCAACCTAAACAGCTAAAACCATTTTTTTTAAATCCTAAATCTTGGTTTCAGCGTGTGGGAAGCTTCTTAATATCCTTCCACAACTCTTTAAGCTTCACTGATGGATAAAGTTTAGTTACAGTCAAATGTATACATACAACTACTGATCACACTGTTGTATAAATGGCTCTGCTTGTGTCTGGTGATGCAATAATAATGAGTCCAGAACACAGCAGATGGTCAGCTGGTGACCAAAAAAGCTGCCGGCTCACCTCCGCCAGCTATCGACGCACGGCTGCCAAATGTCTCCTGGAAATATTTCACTTCATCGAACACAGTTTTCATACTTTGTAATTTATTGCAATTTGAGCCATCGTTACTGCTTTTCAGCTGAGGACCAGCTGTATTTCTAAGGCCAGAGTCAGGGACCAGAATACGTTTCAGCAGAGAGGACTTCACATAGAAAAGGGCCCCGATCCAAATTCAGCCACTTTTCTTTGCTGTGAGGCGCCAGCACTGACTGCTGAGCCTCTGTGCTGCCTTTACCGGCCAATAGAGTGATCAAAACCTGGCACCATGCGCCTGCCAACGTCTCCTGACGCCATCCAAACTGTCTGAACCCTCCTCACCTGAGCTAAAGAGACCATCCATATGTGTTAGCTACCGTATAGCAGCTTCCCTGCTATCCTCTCTCGTAATAATCCAGTCATGTGAACCAAACCCTCTTTCTTGTGAACCCCCTGTATGTCTGTGAGGAACATTTTGGTTATGCACAGGACTTTTTTTTTATTTGCACAGTGCCAGGAAGTGTTGGAAGTGTAAAATAACAGCAATGATGGCGGCGGCACTTTACTCCCAAAATGATTAACAGCAGAGCAGTGGGTTGAGTTTTAGGCTGAGTGGGTGGCCACGGTGAACACCGCTCCGACCCCGGCGGCTCCGACCCAGCAATCTTTCCACGATGTGAAATATGACCAGTGTTTTATCTGACAGCATGCCAGTGTTGAGGGACCACAGCGTGGAGGCGACGCTGTTTTATTTTACAGCCTTGATGGGGTGTTTTTATGCAGTGGTCTCATTCTACATGAAATAATAATGTGTTGCCAGCAATATTTGCAGCTGCTCCCCACATACTATCAATCTTTGCACATTTCTATAAGCTCTGGATGGCTACAGGTCCTCCACAAAAGCACCTGCTTTGCTCCGATAGGCCTAAACCAAAGCCTGACTAAGTCACAAAGTAACTAGTGCTTCGACTAATGATTGTTTTCATCATATTAGTTATTTTTCAATGAACCGATTCACTGTTTAGTATGTAAAATGTCAAAAATACTGGAAAAAAGGCCCTCCATATGTTCCCAGATCCCAAATAGAAAAGTTAAAAATCATTTGTCCAACCAACGGTCCAAAACTTAAAACGTTGCTGTTGTAAAACAGAGAAAGTCAGCAAATCCTCTCATTTAAGAAACTGTAACTGGTGTTGGTTCATTCAGGGATGATTCAAGTTAACACTTTTACATTTTATTTCCATTGGAGGCATATATATGCTCCCATTGACAGTCAAAAACATGACTCTAGACCTTAATTCTACTCTGATAAACGTTTATCTGGAAACTAAAGATAAATAAAATGCAGAGCTGTCTACCAGATAGCCCTGCAGCAGGAAACGCCAGGGCAGCAGACCAAAGACAACTGTTCCCTCAGTCGGTAGAGTTCTAGACAATGGTGTTTTTCTAGTAAATGGAGTCTGATTCACTGCCCCCTACAGAGGACGGCTGAAGGCCACTACAGTGAGTTTGGTTTGTGGTGGATGAAGGCAGGAAGAGAGATACGGTCCTGAAGAAGGCGTCCTTTTTGTTTTAAATATTTATTACCTGAATAAGAGTAAATCATTACTAGTTAATTATGAGACACTGTGTGAGGTAAAAGAGACAGGTACAGTTCAGAACGTATCAACATGGTTCTTATATGCATTGAACACTGACACACTCCTCAATCTGTTCATATACAGATATTAAAAAAAGAAAAAGAAGCCAGAAATAGGAAATATATCAGGATATGTTAATTTCTTCTTCTTCAATAATGATCTCACATGCAACCTGCTCGACCCATCTGGTGCTCCTAGCTGTTCAGAACAAACACTGAGGACTATTTGGGAATACCCTGTGGTCAGCTGGGAAAACTGGGTTGTGGGAAGTGAACAAATCTCACTGCCCCCCCCCCCCCTCCTCCTCACCGAGTCTTCCGTCAGCGCTGGAACCCGATTAGTGAACGTGGTTTGTTAATAATGCTTAAATCACGATACTGGCTGCCCTGCTGTAAATTAATGATCCCATAAAGTATGATGAGCCTGTAATGTGACTCCTAACAAGCTCCGGTTGTGCCTCCGAGGCACACTGTTGGAAGTGATGAGTGAATCTGTGGGGATCCTCCTCGTCCTCCCGGGTTAGTGATCGGGGGGTAATGCAGCCGCACAGAAAGGAATGCAGACAAACTGTGTGTTGATTTCTGCACGTCTGCTGCTGATCGGAGCCTAGTTTGTTTTCATAATCACCGTTTGTTTTATGTATCTGTCGGGGTTCTGACTGAGCTCGTTCACTGTACAGTGTTGCTGCATATGGCCTCGTCAGCCATAAATAGCAGTGCGCTGAGTTTGTTTTTTGTTTTGTAATTGGGTCTTCAATATCTTCATTGCTTTATTCAGAGTGTTTGTTCATTACCCGCTGACATAGGGAGGTTATTTGCTCTAATCTGAAGACATTGTGTTGATTATCTGTGCATCTGCTCTCATCATATTAAGTGCATTTAGTCTTGTCATGAAGATGCATGTCAGACTAGAAAAAAAACATTACATAATGAATTCCACGTATTCGCTTTATCACAAAGCAGCTTTCAATACGTGAATGCATGTGTATTTCAGGCAACAAACTAGGACGCTGCGCTACACATTCAATAACTCTGTTTATTAAATCCCCTCTCTTTCTCGCATCCTTTCCTCAGGTCAATATTATTCCCATCATTGCCAAAGCGGACACAATCTCCAAGAGTGAGCTCCATAAATTCAAAATAAAGATTATGAGTGAGCTGGTGAGCAACGGTGTCCAGATATATCAGTTCCCAACAGACGACGACGCCGTCAGTGAGATCAACGCCTCCATGAACGTAAGTCGCGTTGTGACACTCGCACATTTCTCTTCCAACCATTTGACTTTTTACTAGAAATGTGTTTTAGTACGCACATGAATGTGTTAAATGTAGAATGATACTATGCTCTGTGGACGTGACACTGACATTTTCCATTGTCAAAATAAACCAGTTATATAGAAATAAGAATATGCATTTAACAATAAAACTGAATCGACACGTTCTTTTGGCCTTTTTTTTTAGTTCCGGTTTTGTAATGGGGATGATGCATATAACCACACTGCTCCAACACGCACCCACGCATGCACAAACGGTAAATTCTCTCATGGATAAATCAGACTTGATCTGGTTTGCCCAGACGCAGTCCTCGTACTGTATCCCCATCTATTCATAGTTGCTTACATCAGCGCCCACACTCACCAGCTTGTTCCTCTGAGCTGCAACCAGCCAGCTGGTTTCAACCCGCCACCTCATTTTTGAGGTTTGCGCATCGGGCGAGTTTTTCCCCCATGATGCTTCACTGTCGATCCTAACGAGGCTGTAGTAGCTCTGAGAGCAATAAGAAAGCGTGTGTGTGTTTTATCACTTAAACTAAATAGGCCTCTCAGCCCCAGCTGAGCCACATGTTAAAGTTAAAACACAGCGTGGTCACACTTCTCTCTGCTGTGGTCTGGTTGTGAACGATAACAGGGAGCCACATTGAAGTTTTATTTGGAAGTAAACGCTTAATCTTCATTGATCTTGTTTGTTGTGTCATTTGTACATAAAATGTTTGTGTCTAGTGAAATGCAACTTGTGAAATGCTTGTTGTGCTACAAAGAATCTCAGCATGAAGAAACTCTTTAAGAAAAAGGGAGCTGGGACTCCTCCCCCTTTTAATGGCTCCAGTTACATCGGTGGCCTCTTGACCTTTTTAACACGCATGTTTTTCTTTTTTTTCTGTGTAGGCCCATCTGCCCTTCGCTGTGGTCGGGAGCGTGGAAGAGATCAAAGTGGGCAACAAAACCGTGAGGGCCAGACAGTACCCCTGGGGTATCGTGCAAGGTGAGAACCATTCTCAAGTTACTTAGAAAAATGTTGCTGATTGCCGTCCAGTGGCGCTCACGACTTCCCTCACCTGAAAGCGGTCATGGGCGTATCATTCTCGAGGAAGTACATGGCTCAGCCTCTTTCCGTTCCTCGCAGCCTTGCTTTGTCACTTATGGAGAATCTGCATGCAGCATAACTCAGCAGCTGCAGAAGCAAGGCATCTATCGGTCTCCATGAGGAAAGATGTTCCCCTGCTCACGGCACAGTGGCCAGCGCGTCACACAGTTTTCCTGTTTATTTATACCCTCCCTCTTCACGCGGAGCTGCGACTGTGACTTCATGCAGAGTGAGACATGAAGCCAAATGAAGGACGAGCGGGTAGAGATTGTTTTAGGGAGTTGCCGGCGTGCGTTTGTGTGTGTGA
>NW_022280076.1:1037607-1038828 GCF_004355925.1 Anarrhichthys ocellatus | reverse complement strand
TGTGTGTGTGTGTGTGTGTGTGTGTGTGTGTGGGGCGTGCATATATTCCTGTATGTTAGCACGCAAGCATTGTCCATGAAGACATCTTTGTTTCCCACAGCTCATTCCTCTGTGCTTGTCAGTGGGAGTAAACATTTTAATTTAATAATGTCAGAGTTGTGCTGTGGGAATATTACTGCTCAGATGCACCGAGTGTGTGTCTCTCTCTCTCTCTCTCTCTCTCTCACCCCCCCTTTCTTCCTTCCTTTCCTCACTCTACTGTCCTCCTCTCCTCCCCTGACCACTCTCATTCCCCAACCCTCAGAGGATCACTCTGTGGTTATTTATAAAGCCTGCTGTGTGTCTCCTGGGGAACAGATTCCCTCTGACTCCATCAGTCACCATGAAGCCTCCTGCAAAAAGTTATCTCTGGTTTACTGTAAACTCATTTCTTTGGAATTCATCTCCATCGCAGTGATCGTGTTATTCTTCAGCAGCAATTAACAAGAGGTAGAAATTGGCTGGAAACAGATCTTGAAGCTGATATAAATGCAGCAAAACGTTGATTGTGGAATGTCAAGAATACACGGTGCAGATCGTCACGTAACCGACAACATCAAACAAATGAATCTACATTTTCTTTTCTCTGATGATGCAAAATCATTTAGTAGTAAAACGTCAGAGTAGAACCAGACTATCTTTAAAATTGTGATTAGTTCAGAGACGCACACAATGCCAGATGTTGCATGAAAGGAATACTGATTGGGCCTATGTTTACATATGAGAATCGCAAGATAAATGTATTATTTCTACGTTGTCATCTGTTTTTAGGTTTTGTAATTATCTGCATCTAATCATCCTATCGGCCCTGTCCATCTCTGCCTAACAACTGCTCTGATGGGATGTATTACAAGAAAACGACTTGGCTTTTAGTCGGCCTGCTTGTAAACTGCTGGCCCACCATTCACACAACGCACTTGATCTTGATGTCACAGTATCGGAGGACAGACGTTTTAGTGTTTTTACTCCATTTTTCCGACTGAAAGGACGGCCTCTGTCAATGGAAACAGTTTGCAGATGCCAGATGTCATATAGACGGGTTATGGTAACCTCTCGAAGAGCCATGGGAAATTTCCATCAACTGGAAGGAAGACAAAGGAAGGACTGTCTACTGATAAGAGTAGTTGAAGGGGGCTGTGTGTGTGTGTGTGTGTGTGTGTGTGTGTGTGTGTGTGTGTGTGT
>NW_022280076.1:1031425-1037597 GCF_004355925.1 Anarrhichthys ocellatus | reverse complement strand
TGTGTGTGTGTGTGTGTGTGTGTGTGTGTGTGTGTGTGTGTGTGTGTTTATCTTCCCTCAGGATCTTGATGCTCTGTTATCTCTGAACTCCAGACATCTGTGACATGTAGCAGAGCCCCGTCATATTTCTTCTCTGCTAGCTTCTGTGTTTGTTCAACCGTGCACACATGTTGTAGTGGGTGTTTGTATGTGAACGTTATCAATCACCGACTTTGCATCCAAGTCTCCGTCGTCCATTTTTTTTCCTTTGGTTATAATAAATTATCTTTTGGGGAAAAAGAGAATTTAAAAAAATAAACAAATCTCAATTGCAAAAGTGATGAGACAGACAATGTCTTGATTTACAACAATTTGTACTGCCATGACATTTTGTATAGATATTCATGGTCTCCAGAGGATGAACGGTTACTCTGCTGATCCCCAGCAGATTGACTTGTTTACAACTAATGGCTGGATTCCAATGAGATCTGGTTCAGATATCCACACTTTTCTTTTAGAGCCACCAGCAGATCAAAGTTGTCACTTATCCAGTGAAATATCTAAGCATCTACTGGATGGATTATCACGGGATCTTGTTCAGACTGTAATTGTTCCCCGACGAATCCTTTTGACATTTGATCTAGCACCACCATGAGGTCCACATTGGTTTGAAGTGAAATGTCTAGACAACTATCAGGGGTATTTTTACAAGATATTTTATGCCTCACAGAGCTTCTAGTATGGCTGTAGACTCCTAGTTTTGTTGTATCATATTTTCTGTAAATGTTGCTGATATCTTACACAAGACACCAGATATGGTAACATTATTCACCATGTAGCTTTACAGCAGCTGCTGTCATGTAAATAATTCTGCTATTTGATAAATGCTTTCGCCTTACCCAAAGGAACAAATGATCAGCCTGGGACACATGGATCATTTTGATGTATTTTCATTTTGCACAGTTGTCTATTTCCATTCATTTTTTTTTTTTGTAACTTTAGATTTATTGCAGCCGTGTCTCTGTTTGAATGTTTCTGTTCTCATGCTGGCGTCTGCAGAGCCCTGTGCTTTGATATCTTGAGGGCTCAGTCAGAGGATTGGCCCTCATTCAGCCCTCAGCGGGGGGGGGGGGGGCCCAGTACAGAGAGACTATTGGATGCCAAATGAACAGGCAGTGTCAGTAGCCTCGGAGAACAGCTCATGTCTATTTTTAACTTGTATACTCTCACTAACGATGTGTGGTCAACCAGCAAATTTGAGTAAAAATAAGAGCAGACAGCTGCATGCTGGCCACAATTTCACGACTTTTTAAGACGTGTTCTGGGTCCAAAAGCGTTTAAGTAGACGAGGGTGAGTTGGTGCTTTTTCTAGTCTAATGAAGGAACGTGTTATTTCTTTGGGTGTTCAGGCACTCCGACTGTATTATGTTGCACTTTTTTGGATGCTGCTATCATGCACTGCAGGCTGCTTTCCCAGTATTTTCCATCAGGAGCAGCTCAATGCTGCGCTAATTGGGGCTTTTTAAATATCATTATCGCCGTCTTTACATCCTCAGACCTCACAGCTTGTGGTGGTATTTAAACACATCACACATCCCGTTCTCCACTCCGGGGGTTTCGTGCATTAATGCTTCAGCCCTGAAACGCAACGTGCTTCAGCTCCGCACATGCCCTCAGTCACCACAGAGACGACAGAAAAGCTCCTCATAGCATCGTTCTGAGGTTTTCCAACAGGTTGATCACATAAAAAGTAATTTTTTCTCCTGACAACACGTGCCCATTTTAACCAGTCACAGCTGCTTTAGGTTGTGCGCCAGGTTTTGCAGCAATTTAAAGATTGGAGGAGATTGAGCATATCAAAAAGTTAGAAGTTGTCCAAGTTTCCACATAGACTGGGTATTATTAAGTCTGTGAATGGAGGGGAAAAAATAACGTCAAGACGAAAAAGCTTTATTTTCAAAGAGAGAGGAGTGATTATTCTTGATTAGAAGAGCAGAATGGGAGAGTCAGCAGAAAAGGATTCTGGCTGCAGGGATGTCTGCAGTAGAGCTGAACAACTAATTCAGACTTCATCCTCAAAGTTCAGTCCACATGTAGGTACTCTTGCTCCTCCCACACTGACCTTCGTCGTGGCCTCTGACGGAAGTAAAAACGGAACAGCCCGTGTTGTTGCGACGGCGTAAATGAGGTGACGTGTGAGTGAAAAGGCTTCATCGGAATGGACGCCTTCCCCTCAGCTGTGTCTGTCAGGCAGGAAGCGCTGTCTGCCCTTTCCTCACCGTGAAACCGCCTAACTGTGAGAGTCACTCGGACAGGAAACTAAAGTGACGTTGTCTAAGGTGCTCCAGTATGAAACATTAAAAGTGCAGAACATCTCTGATTCATCAACTCCTCTTTGTCAACAAACTGTGATAGATTTCTTTGTTTTTATTTAATGGATGCCAAATGTTGATTTATTCACATGTTTTTGGGACAACTTCACATTCCTGTAGCGACGTGGTGTGATTTCCTGCTTCTGATGGAGAGGAAGTGAGGGTCACAGGGTGACAGATGGGTTGTTAAAATAAGTTGGAAGCAATGAAAGAGACAGACAGCCACCGAATGAAGGACAGAAAAAAAGACTCGGAACTGGAAACGAGATGCGACTGCACATTCCAATCTCTGACAGACAAAACCAGTTCTTCACACACCATATCAGAATTAGTTCATGTATTGGAATTGACTAACAAACTAATTCTGATGTTGGTTTTCCTTTTTAGTCGAGAACGAGAGCCACTGCGACTTTGTGAAACTCCGAGAGATGCTGATCAGGGTGAACATGGAGGATCTGAGGGAGCAGACCCACGCTCGCCACTACGAGCTGTACCGGCGCTGTAAGCTGGAGGAGATGGGCTTCAAAGACACAGACCCCGACAGCCAGCCGTTCAGGTAGAGGGAGAGGAGAGGGAGAACACACAAAAATCCAAAAACCACGGAGATACTGACAATATCTGATCTATATTACCGTCTTCTCTTCTGTCCAGTCTTCAAGAGACGTACGAGGCCAAGAGGAAAGAGTTCCTGGGGGATCTGCAGCACAAAGAGGAAGAAATGCGACAAATGTTCGTCAACAAAGTAAAAGAGACGGAAGCAGAGCTAAAAGACAAGGAGCGAGAGGTCAGTCTCAAGGTGGAATTATGGTTATCGATGCAGTATGTTTCATTTTAAATGGTCGTTGATATGTTCACACACCAACACTGCAACTACAGAGAGTAATGAGTATAATGATAATACATGCCCTCATATATGAATTAATGGGTGAGATGGAGGCGAGGAGCTATGTCCATTTTTGTTTGCAGTCAGTTTATTCTATTGTTGGGTCCATTTCAACACTAAGGGTTAAATTAACTGTTGGCACGTAGCAATTAAAACCTCCTTCCTCACCCCCGTCCTGTCTGTCTCCATTCCCCCCCCCCTCAGCTGCATGACAAGTTCGAGCAGCTGAAGCGGATGCACCAGGAGGAGAAGAGGAAGGTGGAGGAGAAGCGGAGAGACCTGGAGGAGGAGATGAACGCCTTCAACAGGAAGAAGGTGGCGGCCGAGACACTCGCCTTATCTCAGCCCCTCAAGAAGGACAAGGACAAGAAAAAGTAAGCCGATCCCTCCTTTCCTGTCGCTCACTCTCCTCACTCTCCTTCTCCATAGCGGGGAGCTGCTTTTTTTTTTTTCCCAACCCTGCTCCTTTCTTTAACTAATCCTGGGCCTTAAATTCTGAAATGATTTACTTTTTTTTGTACACTGGCTTCTCTTGCTTATCTCACCCCTTCACTTTTTGCTCTCTAACCCCTGTTACAAGTCTTTAAGCAGGCGGTGTGCATTCCGCCCAGTCACAGTGTGGCATAGTGTGACATTAATGAGCCGCGCAGTCGTCGACCTATCTCCAGTATGCAAGCGTTTCAGCTTTTATAAAGGCCTGGCATGTGTCAAGGAAACTTCCTCCCTTTTTTTTTTTTTTTTTTTTTTGTCCTGCCCGAGCTTAACATTTCCTGTCCTTTCACTCTTTCCTTTTGCCTCGCTCTAATTATTCTGGATATTCAGGAAAGGAGGCAGTGAAGCCATTTAAAGCTTCGCTTCTGAAGAGGTGACACGGAATACAGTTCAAACGGGGCATAACTGTTTTCTTTAGGTGCATACTAAATAATCATGATGACTCGGGTACAAAAACAATGTATACTTCACTGTACAGCATCTTTTTGGATAGATTAGAATAGCGAACCATCGTAAATGTGTACGTTTGGTGCTTTTAAGTCTCCACGTTAATCTTTAATCTTCTGTACTGATACTATCTGAATATCCGATGGCTGTCTGGGAAGTTAGAAATGATCTGAAATCACACGCTAAGCTCTGGACAATGATTTTCAGTGGGCTGTGCCTGGCTGGTAGTTAATGTAGTCCTTCTTGCCCTTATCCTCCGACTCTTCCTCTCCGAGAATGGAAGTGAAGACGCTTGGCTCCATCTTGTGGCGGCTCACACACTTTGCTCTCTGTGCCGTTTGAGGAAACTGATCTTCCATTTTGTGGTTTGTGAAGGACATCCCACCAGTTTTACCTCTTATGCGATTCATTTACTCTCTAAAGATTCGTCACGAGGCAACTTGTTGATATGGAAACATGTAAAAAAAGTAGCATTGCAGAGGATGCATTCAGGAGCGATGTTTGAGAAGGAAAGGGTAGCGCTATCATATGGAACGCAGTTGTGACGGCTCAAACGATTCCTGTCTATTCACTAACGCGAGCAGTGGTAGTTATTTTAACTGCAGCACCTCTTTGCTTTTGCTCTACTTCATTAGTTTTCTGTAGAAAACTTTATCATTCATTTCTTAATTCCTCAAAGTAGTCATTTATTTTGTTCATTGTTTGTCATTGTTTTTCAGTTAATTTATGGGCGCTGTAAACCCTCCCACACACGACCATGGATTTGTCCTCCATCACCATTGCAACGACAACACCTGTTTGTTTGTTTTGTTTTTACATTCCATCTTGACATTGTGCACATGGACCAAAGACACTGAGGATGATGATGATGATGATCATGATGAAGCCACAGGGGAGAAAAAGAGTGAAAGATGGTGAGAGATTATGAGGAAAACAATGTTCACTTGCCAACAGTGGCCATCTCATTTATTCAGGATCTTTATGCTTTTATATATATATATATATATATATATAGATATATATATGCATTTTGTTTTTCTATGTTGTGACTTTCTGTTGTATTTTTTTGTGTTTTCCATCACACAGAAACAAAGGTTCAACCTTCTGGTACTAACACAGTGGGCCAGTCATTTGAAACCGCTCAATACGTATTTAAAGAATTTAAGGTGTGCTTGATTTTAAACGACTGACATTTAAATGACTAAACGAAGATATCGGTGAAATCAAACCTTTCCTAAAGTCTTTTTAAATACCCGAGCTGTTTGAAATGTTGTCCAGGTGAGATGTGCCTGTTAACCATTTTGTAATCATGACAACTTAGATTTAAGTACATTTCACAGTAGAATAAATCCCCGAGCCTAAATAGTACACTTAAATAGCATTGTCAGGCAATACAACCGAGTACCTGTTTACTGTATAAACCACACATAGGTACTGACAACCTAAAGCTTAGTCTTAACCCTTAATAAAAAATATATGCAATATTCTGGTGCTGTTACATAAATGTATGTGAATATTTCCTAGAGCTTACTCTGCTTAATATGCTAAATGTACTAGTTTTTGAATATATTATTGTAAGAAGCACATATGATGGTAGACATTGTCCACAAATGATGTAACTTTATTGTAAACCATGAGTGACCACCTTGATGCGTGTGTTGTGACAGTGGACACACACACACACACACACACACACATGCGTGCACACAAACAAGAAGCCAGTATGTATACGTACACACAAACACAGGATTCAGGAAAACATACAAGCCTCAGCTCGCTGTGGAAGAGTTTTACACTCTGAGAGAGAAGAGAGCAGCTGTATTTACTGTCTGTCGTTGGAAATAAATGCAAACCCTCCCCCCCCCTTCCGACTTTGATGTGTCTCTGCCATCATTTGTTTGACAATATTCAGCCGGGAGGGAGATGAAAGTGAAACACAGGCAGGTGAAGCTACACACACACACACACACACACACACACACACACACACACACACACA
>NW_022280076.1:1003113-1031415 GCF_004355925.1 Anarrhichthys ocellatus | reverse complement strand
ACACACACACACACACACACACACACACACACACACACACACACACAGAGCATGCAGATGCTGTTGGCCTCAACTGTAACCTCAACAGCTGTCAGCTTGAGACGCAGCGTTTCCTGTTTAGTGATGCCTAACCGAAGTGCTGAGACGTTTGCTCAGTCTGCAAATAATCCTTCCATGTTTTCACCACTGTGTGTGTGTGTGTGTGTGTGTGTGTGCGCGTGCGTGCCTGCGCAGGTGCAGTACGTGTGTTAACACAATCCGCAGCTGTCTAAAAACAAGGGTGCATTGTAGCACTCAGTAACAGCTTCTTCACTTCATCTCCCTGTCAGCTTTTCATCACTGCAGTATGAAAACAGATCCAGCAGTCATCAACACAGACTGGATGATGTAGGTTGCGACTAGCTGATTTCGTAACGCTTGCTCATTTAGATATTGGTCTAGATATATCGATGAAAGTCTAAAAATGAGGAAAAGATTCAGACAATAACAATTTGATTAATTCATGGGATGTTAAACAGACATGTACTATGGATAGTTTCATTTTTCTTTTTGG
This sequence comes from Anarrhichthys ocellatus, assembly GCF_004355925.1. Classification (NCBI taxonomy): domain Eukaryota; kingdom Metazoa; phylum Chordata; class Actinopteri; order Perciformes; family Anarhichadidae; genus Anarrhichthys; species Anarrhichthys ocellatus. The sequence continues at coordinate 1,030,862 of NW_022280076.1, read as the reverse complement.
ACTGCACCTAACAATTATTTTTATTGTCAACTAAACATCCGGTTGTATTTTCACTTAATCGATTAATTGCTGAGTCACTCAGTCTCCAAGAGGACATTTTCAAATGTTCTGTTTTGTCTGAAGGATATTTCTTCTGTATTGTGTTTATTTAACGGCACAGAATGACTCATTGGAAACAGATGGAGGAAGTCACGGCCCACTATTGAGCTCTTCCCATACTAATGGTTCTGTCTTTACTGTGAAGGCTCACAGCACTATTATTATTCTGTCCACCACCTGCAGGGCTCGCTGGGTCTCATCCAGCAGTACAATCTGTTCTCTCCATCCTTTAGTCCACCGACACACTCTGCTAATAAAGCTGAGTGATGATGGCGCCCTCACAGCCTGTTCTACATGCAGGACAACATGACGGTACACACGGAGTCCTACACGCCTGAGGTAGAAGTGCTGTAGGCAGTGTTTTAAGAGGTTCACTTGAGGAATTAGGAAATAACATTAGGAAGCTTAGCTGCTCACTGAAGCCTTCACCCATCAGTTTTAGGAATTATGAAAACATAAATGCATATTGTCAGTCAGAACTACAAATCAAACTTTTGATTTATCAAGTTTAAACTATTAGATAACTTACCATTTTGACATATCTAATAATTTTAAATTAATGTGGAATATCAATTTAGACAATTAACTGAAGCAAAATTTGGATTTTCTAACTCGGTCAGAATGTTTTCCTTATTAATTAAAAGCTCATGTTTTAACTGCTTTTTCTTTTAATGTTGTGTATGTTACCAGAAGATTGTTTGTAGTTTGATATATAGCAGTGACTAGTGAACCCATGTTTGACACAGAAAGTCATCTAATTATAATTAGTCATAATTTTGACATTGTTCCACCAATTTAGCATTTGTGCATTTCTACAATGCTCCCGATGGACAGTTAAAAAAAAAAAATGCATCAGAACCAGAGACGGTCTTTTTTTATTCCACGCATTCTTCTTCCTTGTCAAAACCCAGCAACTACATAACCCACAATGCAACAGTTCAGGTGGAGATTAGGCTGTGTTATACTAGTAGTGGCTAATGTAGCCTTAAACTAAAAGTTGAAATCTGAATTACAAAATCCAAATTTGAACTTTGTATTTCAGTGTTTTTATCATTTCAAATCTTCCACCCTTATGGATTTCTTTTCCTGGTGGTAATGGGCCCTGCACACTCACACAGGTGTCTTCAATTAGCAGCTGATTAGACCTTGGAAATCACTCATCTATTATACAGTGCATTATATTTACCGTACATTTAGGCTCCGTAGAGTGCCCTCAAAAAGAAAGTATTACTTGTGCGTGCCCACAGTCTTCAAGAGGTCTAATCGCATTCACACCTGTGCGAGTGGGACATTAACATTGGTCACAGCGTATACTGCATTATGATTTATGGAGAGGCCCAAATCATGCGTAGTTGTATCTATATAGGAAAAAAACACAAATATACGGACTTCAGTAGTTTGGTTAAGGACACTTTGTGTCTAGACGTTAAGAAGGACAACGTGTTCACCCGTTTATTTTCTTCTCACAGTCGGCTTTATTTCTGTGGTTGACCAGACAATAAGATATAGCTGCCTCAGTAAATGAAGGAATCTGAAAAACTAAAATAAAACCCTTTACATTGGTCACAGGTGTAGCGTCCAATTGAAGCAGACTTTACCGACAGTAACCAGTTCACATTAAAGATCACATTGCTGACTCCCCTCTGAACGCAGTATGCAGTTCAATGTCTACAGGCTTCAAACCTCCGGACACACCGCATGGTCATGGACATCAGCCAGTATCAAATTCAGTTTAAGTTGAAAACATAATATTTTGTCACCGTTTCAGTTTACACGTCAGTATCGGGATGAAACAGAACTAAGTAGCATTTACTAAATAAACAGTTTAAATATTGGGATAAAAGTATACTATGTGTCAATATTTGGAGTGTGATTATTGGTGCTCTCATACAGTGTGTAATGACTAAAATAAAAAATTTAAATGAGAGCATCAATGCAGGGGTCATTAATCAGGTCAACTCATGATTTCAAAATCACCATTTTCTTTTCATTCTGCTCTAGTGTTGAACTAATCTCCCAAAAGGTGCTCTTGTTTATTTTAATTTGTAACAATAGTTGCAGAAACCAACTCAACACAGACTGAAGTATTAATGAAATAAAAACATTTGCAGCATTTAGTCAGGAAATTAAAGCTTTTTTTTGTAAAACGTAGCGTTTGTAAATAACTGCTAAATAAAAAAAGTACAGAAATTCGTACAAGTCAGTAAGAGATTAAAATACTCATAAAAAAGGTTGTGAAAAAATATAATTTGCATTTAAAAAAAAAAAAAAAAAAAAAAAAAAGAAAACAAAGTGCTATGTGGCTCTGGGCGGGAACCTGAGCACCAAGATACCGTACAACAAAATCAGGATCAACTCTCAAACATAATAAAAGAGCCATTCTTGGCTTCAACCACACAAAATAAAATAAAAAAAATAAAAAAAATCACACATTCTTATCCGTCAACCTCCAACTTGTTAAACAAGTGGTGGACAGGTAGGCTAAAAAGTAAAAGTATGGCATTGGTTATAATGCTAAGTAGAACTCAAATGGACCAATACCTCTAATCCAAACAAACATTCAGTCAAGCTCAATGATCCCTCAGCTGCTCAACACTGACCCATACACACCTCCAGATTCACGTTTGTGTGTGGACAAGTGCACGGAAGAGACTCAAACAATATCTTCTTCTAAATCAGGTGTAAATAATACGGCAGGTAAACATCTGGATTTAAGTCTGCTTCAGACCCTGTGAAACTCACAGTTGAGGCCCTAAGATGTGCTGATCTACAGTATATTGGACTTCGTAACATTCTCACTGTGAAATGAGAGGACTGCGCACTTAACAGAGGAGGACGGTGTGAATAAATGTCCGGCTAGTTGACAGCGGGGTGCAGCGGCGGGCAGGGCGAGACGTTTTTCTTCTGCTGGGAATCAAAGAAACCCTCACAGTCGTTTCCCTGCGGCCCCGGAGTCTTCTCCTCGTTATACAAACACCTAAAACCGTCGTAATACTCATCAGAGTCCCCCTGCGGTCCGCCGCCCCGCCCTCTGCCGTGGCGCTGCGTGGGGCTCCAGGCTCGCTCCTCGTCCTGGATCTGGGCGCTGTCGAAGATGTAAACGGCGTTGGCCGGCCGCGAGAACTCGAGGCTTTGGAGGTACTCGTCCACCATCTCTTTGCAGTGGATGAAATCGCCGCTATCAACCTGGAGGAGCAAAGACGTCACAGGGCTACAGCGTCAAGTCCTCCGAGCTGGAACGACATTCACAGTTTCCCTTTCAGAAGAGATTATTAAATATCATCTCTCAGATGATCACTGTGGTCAACCGTGAAAGCCTTCACTGACATTCGAAAAGGGTGTAAGTACTTTAAGTGCAGGTTTGTGCTTTTAAAGTTGTGTTCCTTCCCTTAGTTTCCTCAGTGCGGTCACTAATGATTGACTTGAACCATGTTGATGTGTATCAGATTTTGGCAGACCGGAGCATATTTTGATGACCTGAAAGTGCCAATATGTGCCTTTTCATCCAAAAGCACCCACCAGTGTGGAGGGGAAGAAAAGGACAAACGGTGCAATAGCGTGGGACATCTATATACACACTTTTCAGATAATAAAATACCTATAATACCCGTCAGTGCTCAAACTATGTAATGCATAGTACTGCAATTTCCTGTTTATTAACCAACATATATTCAGATTCCACTATATTATTAGCAAGCTAAAATCAGCTCTAGACAAGTAAACATATGTCCCACTCCCTTCACTCAAAGCATAATCCTGCAGCATGGTGCACCTCTCTTACCTGTGCTTTCTTCAGCAGGTGGGTGAAGACGGAGAACCAGTCGGGCGTGAGCGCCTCCAGCTCCAAAGTGATGATGGCCAAGGCCAACGTGGAACCCTTGAACTGCCAAAGCTGGTGGCAGGCCATACAGTGCTGCACCTGCCTGGTCCACAACGCCGCCTGGAAGCCCGCGGGCCTCTTCTGATGCTCCGGCCCGGCGGGAAGCGCGCCGGGTTCTGCCGCCGAGTCCCAGCCGACGCCGGAGCCGAGCCTGATGGACGGAATGAGGCCGGGGTGGCTGGAGACGAGCAGGCCGTGGAACTAGACGGGAGACGGGAGGGGAAGAGGAACGAGACCAAAACATTAGCGTAATGATGTCATTGTTGTCTCATTGTCCATCCAGCCATCGCTCACCCTTTATCTCTACTACTTCATATCACATATACCAGTGCATTTAACGTCAAACCTTGCATATCTGACAAAAACAGGTCAACGCCATCTTTCATTTCTTTGACTCAACCTTCATTCTCTTCCACCCGGGTCACTGTCCCTTTGCAGGCTGGGACTCTCTACTCGTCTCCAGTGTTCAGATCTGCACTAAGCTACGGTTAGCAAACCCTGCAGCTCTGTGCAGGAGGACACTTTGAGCAGATAGAGAATCTCACCATCAGGTTCTTACTAACGAAGACCCACCCGTTTGCCTAAAGGAATCATGGTAATCTTGTTGGTATCGTACGTGCAGTGCTTTTCTGTGTTCCCGTGTGTAGGCAGGAACTGTGACTCACAACCTGATAGGGGGCGCCATGTTAGAAGGACGCTCTTGAGTTTTAGTCCATTTCTTCATACTCTCAGAAGATAAACAGAGAAATATCAACTTCTAATGTTTCTTTGTTACACAGATGTCTTTGTGTTTCCTTCATTCATGTTGTGTTGAGCTGACTTGCTTTAGTTTGTCTCTTACTCTGTAGCAAAAGTAAGCCATGGGGGTTTTAAAGAAAGGGGAATTCACTGGAGGCAGGTTCAGCTATGTGGTGCTAAAGTCTAACAGTAATCCCTCGAAGTCTTAAAACTAAACTTAAACTCCCAAGTTTTCCTTCTTCACTCCATCATTGGAAACGGTGGGAATTCAGGGTGATGTAGCAAACAACAGAAATTGTGTTTAGATTTGACAGTCCTGAGCGATTTGAGTGTCACATCGCTGATTCTGCCTTTACTGAAGCATGTTGAGAGGCAAAGACAAAGCATCGCTGTAAATCCTCTTATTTATTCATATCAAAGTGTCATGGTGGAGAGTCTGACTAATTAATAATAGATTTTATTGACTGCTGTTTTATAGACAATTGAGAACAACACTTTATTTAGCAAAGGGAATGCAGAGTCATTTCTTCAGGGCAGGGGGAATGTAATTGTGAGGTACAGAATTGTTCAAAAGTATTTATTGGAAAAATATTTATTTGAATAGTAGAAAGAGTCTTTATTTTATTATGGTTTTTAGCAATATATTATGTCTTTGTTTTAAAAGTCTTGGATTTTTTTTTGTAATACCTAAAGTGAAGTGCTAGGACAATAATAACTCCACACGCTGTAAACCTATAATTAGTCAGATCCACGAGCCGTCATCGTACGGGAAAGTGACTTTTTTTGTTTTGCGAAAGACACTGAATCAGTCCAAAATGTGCCAAAACCGCTTTTTGGTGACAGTTTATGGTTTGTGGCTTCAAGAAAAACATATCGGTCCTCTCTGAATTAAAATTTTTACAAATCTAACACGGCTGTTTATTCGTCCGTTGGCCCGGGACAAAGTTAGTGGCCCACAGAATGCACAATGAGAGCGGAGGTGTTTTTCTTGAGCAAGCAAATCAATATCGTCTAAAAATCACACTAAAAAGATGCATCAGGAATTACGGTGTCCCTAAAACCGAGGAAGTCGTCTCAATATAAATCCTTTGAATAGTGTGAATCAATACAGTGTGTGTGTGTGAAACGGTTTCTGTCAAGCATATCACGGGCTGAATTCATAAAGCATCCAACGGCTGGCCTCCTCACTCACGGCTAGATGAAGTTTGTTACGCTAACTCAGTTACCGAAGTTTTGTTTGACATGTTAAATTCAACGCATTAAACAGATTTTGCCATAATAGTGATATATGACGATGTTGAATATCACCTAGTAGTAGTGAACCGGTTCCTTGGCCGTACAGTTGGTGATCTTTACATCCTGACACGTTGGATGACGTAAAGTGAAACGCCTTATGAATACAGCCCCGGCCCAACAGCATGCAGGGACCTAAATGATGTTGTGTGTGTGTGTTTGTTGACAGTTCAGTCGGCGGTTACTGCCTCAGTCAGTGATTTGTGAGCGTTTAATAATTAAACTACTGTGAACAGATCCAAGCTGTTAAACAATATTGTGCCATAAACTCAGTGACACAGCATGGGATCTTTAGCGACGACGTGAGAAACAGTCAACAATTCACAGCATGTTATAGATCCGCTAACGACCCAAATCGTCTGTGTTTCTGTTCAGTCTTGTGAGGTTTGAAAAAAAAGAAAAGGATCTTGTATCTCCACACAGCCCCTCTGGTTGAGCAGGGTTTGGGTCTCCCCCGTAGTGGCTGCAGGAACGAGTCAGTCAGAAGTGCCTTGGCCTGATATGCAACACGCCTGTTATTTTGCTAGCAGCTTGCAGTCATAAGTAGAATATATATACGACTCTATTCAGATCTCGTGCTGAAATGTGTCTCTGTTGCTTACCCCCCCCCATATTATTATGTTGAACAATATTTTATTCTGATGTATTGGAAAACCAAATCAAACATCCTCTATGTGTATGTTTTTATTATTTGCATTAGAATGAATTAGTGATGATTGAAAAAAAAGGGAAGGACACACTCCAACCAGGACTGAATGGAGTTTATAATAATAATAATGATAATGATAATAATAATAATAATAATAATAATAATGGGCACAATGAGTCAAATCGAAAAAAAATGGACCAATTCTTTACTGAGAGGGCAGCAGGTTGTGAGGATTTGTAACACACAATCTTGAAGCGAGCATGATGGTGTCATGTGTGCTTTTGTATACTGCTGTGTTTTTGGGGACCTGAATTGACAAAAGCATCTTTAAAGTCCAGCCAGCTCACTACGAGACGCTCTTGGCGGCTCAGGTCCAGCTAAACACAGTGACGTTTTGCCTGTCTTATCTGCTAACTTACTATGTGAATGAAGTCGACTGGCGTTGCGATGTACAAGTCCCAGTTCAGCTTGTCTAGAATGATCCTCTCCATGCGAAGAATCTCCGCTGTTGAAAAGTTGCATCCGCTCTGCACAACCAGGTCCTGAACAGAACCTATTACCTGTTTTAAACAGACACCAACAAAGGGAACAAATAAACGTATCGTTTTGAAACAGCATTGATGTGGGTGCTTTCTTATTCATTTGTTTGTTTTACAGCTTTTATTGTTGTTATCAGATGTTTTTTTGTGTATCCTTAAGGAATATCCTACCTCATCTTCCTCGTTGATTTTGGCAGCCAGGACCAATGAGGTAAAAGCTATGCATTTCAGGTATTTTGGTCGGGCCTATGAAAAGAAAGAGACATCATTTGATTCTTAAGAACCAGAAACAGCGAAGAAAGGAAAGCTGCATGTTGTATATTGCTGTAAAAAGGTCAGATTTTCGAGTGCAGTGTTCTGAGTCAAACCAAATTGAATTACACTATATAGAGTCCAATTTGCAAGTAAAGATATGATTATTCATGATTCACTGCACAGCTCTTTTCGGGAGGTCAATTTGATGTAAAACAGATACAAAGCGTTCCTTTCATTGAACACAGACTTGAACCATTGGCTTCGGGGTAAATATACGAAAGACGAAATAAAGAATTCATTATGTAGGTTCTGGACGAGTACATTTTGGATCCTGGACAAATGTGGCTGCGGATAAAAAGGTTGGAAGTGATGTGTTGTACCTTGACAGTGGACAGCAGTCGGTTGAGGACACAGACGCCCAGTGCAAAGGTCTCTGGACAGAACTGGAACAGCCTGTTCATCTCTCCGAGCCAGACGATCATTTCTTGGTGTTGGGATGAAGAGATGTCCGCACCCTGGGCGGTCACAGGAGACAACCACTGGTTAATAAAATAAATACTAGAAGTCCGATGCTTTTTACATGCAAATCCTTATCTGTGTTTTGGATTCATAACATTGAAATACTACACTTGGCTCCTTTTTAAAAAAAAAAAAAACAAGCTGGGAATCCACAGCCCACTTGTCTCACCTGGATGCATCCGTTCTTGAAGACGGGTACCTTCCAGAGGCGAGACTCCCGGACCAGAGCGGCCTCCAGCAGGCCGACCAACCGACGGCTCTCCAGAGCTCCTGGGTTCTTCATCGCCACCACAGCACAGGCCAGGCTGCACCCAGGGCGCACACACCTGAGGAAGAGGAGGCAACATAAGGAGATCTTACACTGGAGACACAATTTACCTTAATCAGCTATTAAGATATGCACACAGCCTTCAGATAAACTAAGAGTCAGTTGGATTCACTCAGAGGTCTGACAAGAACAACAACCTACTCCTTCAGCTGATTATATATATATATATATATACACACTATTTATACAGTTTCATCTTCATTTTAATATGAAAGCTTTGATGAGGATACAAAGTAGCCCATCACGTCCCATTTTTGAGAGGTAAATACCAATCAGAGGTAAGACTTAGGAGTTTTAAAGAAATGTGTTGCTTTGACAGAAACTTGAACAGCTCTTTTAAATGTCAGACGTCTTTCGGCCGACAGTTATAATCTGGTAAACCAGCCGCTCTGCTGAAAGAGCCGAGAATGCAGCAGGAAATCGCTCAGTTTGCTGAACAACATCGCCATTTTTTCCAGCGCAGGTTTGAGCAGCTACGTTTAATGCAAAGCGTTTTAAATGGCTGGTGTGTGAGACTTGTGAAATGCTACACACAGCCAGGATAATAATGCGCTGCAGCTGCTGCAGCCTCTTGCACAGTTGATGCTGCAGTCAAACACATTCCTCTCTCTCTCCCTCTCTCTCTCCCCCTCTCTCTCTCTCTCTCTCTGGTCTTTCTTTGCTGAAGCAGTCTTACCTCTTTGATTTCAAACGCGGGATATCCCTTCAACGGAAGGTGCATTTATATTTTTTTCAATTAGTCCTTATTCACCGAAAGCAACAAACAAGCAAACAGTAGGCTACTGTTAGAGAATACAATCCCGAAAAAAGCTGGTTTTGGGGTGAATATACGGAAAACAGCCGCATTATATAACTAGAGCAAATCAAATTAAAGGACGTTAAAGCACGAAGTACTTCTAATGACTGTGGCAGGGGCGAAAATAAGCGCAAAACAAAAAGGCAGGAAGCAACAAAAAAAAAAAAAAGAATCGGGGAGGATTGAGGGCAAGCTGTGTTTTGAACGCGCCTGACTCCGCCCCTCAGTGACGTCACTCCGTCTATTAAACAGAAATGTGTTAGTGGGTCAGACATACGGGACCCCTCTCACAAAATGGTCGAGCTTTCACTGGAAATGGAAGATTTCTACCGCGAGTGACTGAAGGGTGTATTTGTTGGGGTGCTGAACTATAACTTTGGGCTCACCCTCTTCTTGTGAATGAATCCTGCTGAGAGCCAGACTGCAGCAGCAGCAGCTCTGTCTCTGCTGCAAAATGATAGTTTCTCTCTCATTGTTATGAATGAATTACTTCTACAGGGAATTTGAATCAGGCTATATCCCCCCCTATCATTGCAAATATATCTGATCTGGAAATGGATACTTTCAGGGATCTAGTTCTTGTTTGCCACCTTCTCATTTGTTCACATTAACAACCGCAGCTTTGAAAGACTTTCATGTACTTTTCCCCTTCAGCTGTGTGAAAGGTAGGCTGGTTTTTGACCATGATGACACATCCCAACCACACCTCTCTCTTTTCACACAGGGCCAGGTCCTGCAGCTTTGTCTCTGTGGTTGTCTTTGATTTTGACTTTCAGGCTGTTCTCTCTGCAGACATTCTGTCTAGTCGTAGTAGGATGTAAAGCACAGGCAATTATGGAGGAGTAATCCCTCGGGATGAGTGTTTGGTTTGTGGACACAATGCACAGACACTCGTAGAAACAGGAAGGGGGTTGTGGTCGATCCCTATTAATTTGTGATTAATCGTTCGGTCTATAAAATGTCAGAAAATAGTAATAGAATTTTCTTAGAATGTCTTGTTTTGTTTGACCAACAGTCCAAACCCCAAAGTGATCAGCTGACTATCATAGAAGACAAAATGATAAAATGTTGGAACCAGCGAATGCTTGCTTTCAATTAATACTCACACCATTAATTGATTATCAAAATTGTAACCAATTAATCCACTCATCATTTCAGCTTCACCCGAAAGAGAGACTAAACAACTGGCCGACCAACACTGCTGTCAAAAGAACCCTAACCAGATGCACCTGAAGCACCTACAGGTATGTCTTATTCTAATGCTGTAATAACAGTTCATGATGAACTTATTCTTTTAACGCTTAACTATGTTTGTCAATGTCCTTGTCATCGGATAATACATGGGTGGCATTAATGCAGAAAGCATGTAGTACAGCATGAAGGAGTTAAATTAAAAAAATCAGTTTACAATGTACTTCCACTGAAGTGGGTACCTGCAGTACATATACAGTAGCTATGTTTATACTTTCTATGTGTTCTCTTTTACTTTCATCCTCTTTATTTTTATGCCTTAACTAAGAAGAAAAAGGTATTTGACATTGATATTTCCAATACACTCCTGACTTACACTGTTTTTTGTTGATGACCTGCTGCACCCAGTTTTTCTGAATATGGGTGCCAAGATGTCACAAATTGCATGCCACTGGTAATTAAAGTTAACCCCCAACATTCTCCATCATCAAAATAACAACACAAATGCCAGGACTGACATTTCAACACTGGAGAATGTTGCATACTCAGCATTGCTCTATGGCATTTATTTTTATGTACAGGAGCTTTCCTCTTTGCTCCCCAACATCTGTTTGCAGTACACTTGGTTAAAGTAATTCATGGCCAAAAACACTTTTTGTTGTGTTCTGTCAGTTTTATTCATTGTTGACTTACTAGCTTGCTCATTGTTGGAATATGAATGTATTATTTATGTCCATTATGGGTTATTAAGCTGTGCCAGGGACATGCCTGCTGTTCTAGTTTGTCCCAGATGGAGGTCAGCAGTAAGTAATAGATTGCCTCATGCCACTTTATACTGACTAGGCTTTAAGGATCAGACAGCTTGGTGTACAAACTGCTGACTGTGCAGAGGTATACACGCGTTATATCACAAAGATTGTTTCTGCCTCTGTGCTGTCAGTAAATGTCAGACCCAACTTTCAGAAGCACCAGAAATTCTCTGTCCAAATATAGAGTCAACAAACTTTAACACAAACAGATGTTAAAGGGAGGAACGTTTTTTGCTTTCCACTCTCAGTCACCTCGAACAGCTGACTGATAAAAAACCCAGTTGACCAGTGTGTCTGAGCCGAGGTCACGACTGGAATGCTGATAAGGAGAGACGGTCACAGCGTGCAGCATATCTGCATGTTGACAGAGTATAACAAGCAGTGGGAACACAGTGGTTGCGTCCTGTATGGAGTCAGGTTGTGTTTTGACTTTTACATCTTGTTTTCTCTGAGTGCTTGAAATGAGAATACTAGTCAGATTTATTTTTATATCAAGAGGTTATTCTCACATATTCTGGGGCTTGAACGCACACATACAGTAACTCTCTCCTTCTTTTTATCCCCCTGTCCTCAACTGCTAATGCTGATCGGACTTTTTACGTGTTTGCACAGTTATGTGTGTGTGTGTTTACATTCCATCACTCTTGGGCGCAGAAAACTGTTGATATTCATGGTTATGAGTGTTTTGCCACTCCCGCTTGGTACACAGAAGCAACATCTGTCAGGTGGTTTTCATGTTAGTTCTGTATAACTTTGAGACTGAAACACTTTTAATTCCCACAGGAGCCCCTGTAACGTCTTGTGTTTCCATAAAACCATAAACAATTCAAATCAGAATCAAAACTGGTCTGGTGACAGAGCTAACCAATCCTACATTGTATAATTCACAATTAACAACAATACAATATGATTCAATATTTGATAAAATACATTTTATAATTATAACTCCATTTGCTGAGATCAGTGAACCTTGATTTTAGCTTTGATTTCATTTTGGTCCAATTTTAAGTTTGCTAATTAATCTTGTTTGGCATTGAACAAGTTAAAATATCAAATACCTACTCGACACATCTTAAAATTGCTTAAATTGATCTTCTTCTTACTTTAAAATGAATACTTGTTGTTTTCTTGGCTCTTTGTCTGATGACGTAAGACAATTTGGCCCCTGGTAACACGTGATTCAAACGTTGTATTTTATGTTTGACATTTAACATATAAATTATCGATTAACTAAATATTGGAAATAAATGAAGTTGGCTGAACGTGAAGTCAGTTGAAGCCATATTTATGATATGGTATACATGTCTGTTGGCTCGCAGGAAAAACAGCAACTATTCCAAAGAGACAACATGCTGCAAAAATATTGCCTTTAGCACACATTGTCTTATTGAAATGGTAATACTAAATCCAGACAGAAAATCTACACATGTGAATCTTAAAAGATGAATCATTAAGCATGAATAACTCAAAAGGAATATATAATCATATATAGTGCGACAGTAGCCTATATTCACAAGGGAGCCAAGCCGGACTGCTTGTACAAGACATGAAAACACTCACAGAGCCTCCGGGGAACACTGCCTTCAGCTTCTTGGATCCTAAGTATGAAACGGAGAAGGAGACTTTACATGTTTAGTTTGTTATCTCCGTGAACACAGTCGGCTCTGATCAGTTTAACAAGAACGTACAGTGTGTCTACAGACCCCCTGTGTCTCCTCTCTACCCCTTTAGCCAAAGAATGCTCAGCACCACACCGTAAATCAATGTCAACCCTGAACCAACTTGGTCCTGTCAGGAAAGCTTCGTGCACTTGGCTGAGCACATTATGTTCCGTAAGTCAGTTCTGATCTCTGACTTTGATCACTGCCTGTCGGACCAAACTGAAATGGTTTTTCTTTTCTTTTCATCTTTTGAGGCCCATCTGGAGCGCTGTCGTCTCTGCATTGGCTTAACTAAACGTGCGTACAGATTTTCAGGAATTCACTGTTTGAACATAATGTACAGATAGATGACAACAGAGAAGAAGAAATGTTCACACCATGTTCTTGGATCACATCCATCAGATTAAAATGCTGTCGGATGTGCTCTTAGAGCATGGTACAGTGTGTCCTATTGTCTGTGGACCAAATCTATTTAAAAGAAATCTGATCATTTTTGTATTTTCAGCCGTGTCTAGGTCTGTCCACCACTTTGGTTCGGACGGCATGGCTGTAGACTCCAGTTTCAGGCATGCAGGCAGATTGTTAGTCATGGTGATTTCCTGTCTCCACTGTCACCATACTCTATAATCGTGCTACTGGACAAAGGACAAAGAAAAGTCATCTTTTGTGCCTGGTACACATGTCCCCTGCACATTACCAATCTTAGCTGCAATAAACTTATGCAAACATCATTTTCTAAAACATTTAATTGCATGTATAAGGACAGTGCTCCTCCCTTCTGTAACTTCTGTAGAATGAGTGTTGTACTTGTATCTGTCGTATTTTGCAGCGACTTACAGGCTCATTCCAAGTCCAGGGTCATTTATCCCTTGTTCACTTGCTTTGTCAAAATGAGTATGTCATCAGACAAAATCAATTAGGTTTGCAACTAACGATTATGTTAATGTGTAACTCTGATGACATTTGCTCAATCAAATTCAATCAATTGATCATCTAGTACATAAAATGTCAGAAAAATGTCCTGGGGCCCAAGGTGACCTTGTCAAGTTGCTCATTTTGAGTCCAAAAAGCAAAGAAAAGTAGAATATTTCTCACATTTGATAAGCATGACGTGGACATATTTGGTATTTTGGTATTTATTTGGTACTTGGTACAAATTCACTGCCAAAACTTAACCAACACCAGCCTTACACTGCCGATGTCTATGTGACTTATATTGCAACATATTTTACATATTTAGCCTTCCTGCTATAAGCATCCTCTGTACAAATACAGTAAAACCATTTAAGCAGATTAGCAGATGGTTCCCGGCCGACACACCTGACTGTGTTTTCTGCACTTCTCCATCGACCCCTCTTAGTGCAGATACAGGAGGAGCGACAGGAAGTCGGGCATCAAAAGGCTTCTGGAGTCATTAGAGCCAGATAGTCTTACTTACTTCCTGCCAGCTACATGATGGTAAACATTAATATCTTGAAAGATTGATCTACCCTCCTACCACTGGAGGGAGACAGAGGCCAGAGCATAGATGTTAAGACAGGTGACCATTCACTCGCTTCCCTTAACCCCTGTCATGTTTTGCTCTTCCTTTTATTCATCTTCCCTGTGATATAAAGTCGTGAACTGTCCACCCATTTGCTGGTCTTTTTTTTTTTTTCCTCTTCCTGTGAAGCACCCCACTGTGGTTGACTGTCAGATGTCAGATCTCACCCCTGACCACCCTATAAAGCTTGAGTGGAGAATTTCCACAGGGGGGAGACTTCATATCGTTAGGGTTAGAGAAGAAAGGAAGAGGTGGGAGCAGAAGAGAGATGCCCGTAGCTTGACCATCCTCTCAATGTGGGTCTGAATAATACAGAAACACGGTGCTCCTTTCCCCCCGCCTTCATGTCATGAGTAGAGGTTGTACGCAGAATGTGGAAAACATCGAGATAATAACGCCGAGGCCGGCTCAATCAATTTCATGGTCCGTTTAATGAAAAGTGTCAGGTTGTCCTATTACTTTGTACTGTCGGTGTGTCTGATGTGGAATAATGGGTGGAGATAAAAACAGAGGGAGGTTACATCACCAATCCACATGTCTTATTAAATCCAAGGACTTAAAACAAATTTAAATCTCATCATAAAATAAGCAAGTCATCAGAGGGGCTCTTTCTCTGATGATCGTTGTTTGTATCACTGCTCACAAGAAAACTGAGTAAAAGAGCAAAATAACACGTTTTAATTATATAAAATCAGAAATGGTACAGGTGCTTCCATGCTTCAATTGTAGATATGTTGGTTTATCTATTTGGATTTTTCTTCATTTTAGAAAAAATACAAAATGTCATACAAAATGTCTTGAGTGACACAGTATTGGAGAGAGTTGTTCCCTTGCTGTAAAACCAAACTCTTAAATCATCATTACACAACAAAACCAATTACAACAACGGTCGACAGTAGTTTCATGTTAAACTGCTTATTCGCTGTAGCGTGAGATCTCTGCATGACCTTGCATATATTTGCCAGTCTTCACTCTTATTCCCTCTAATGAGCGCTCACCTTCTGCCTCTCCACCGAGTGGAGCGAATGTCACATTTTCTTTTTTCTGGGAGGAAAATATTGGCTAGGTGACACTTTATGAAATATACTGTGACAGAGTGCAGTTTGCTCTGGAATCAACCGGGTTCTTCTGGTTATCTTTTGGCAACAGGCAGAGAAGCACCAAGCGTGACGCTGTGGTTGTCTTTCTTATCAATAGGGGGCAGTATGGTTACACGGGAGCTGTGCTGCTCTCAATATCCTCTGCACAAGAGCTCTCTTGAGTACAAGGAGAGGAAAATATTATATAATAAAATCATCTTGGAAGCAGAGCAGCGGTCGCCTAGGAATTTCTGAGAACTTAATGTCTTTTCTGAGTTTGAGTTCCTTGATTCTTGTGTCGCCTTTTGCCTTTCAAGCTCATGCTAAAACTGTCTCGATACTGCAAAAACCTTTTCATTTCAGTGTGGATATTGAGTTGAGTTTGTGCTGTCTCTCTCTCTTGGTACTTGATTTAGTAATTGGAGTAAAGCCCTTGGATGTTTACCTTTTTAGATTTCGATTGTAACCTTGTTCAAAATACTCCCCGAGTGCATCAAGCATACTTCTTCCTTGCCTTCGATTTAAGAGTCAATATTTTGTTCTGTCAAAGCAGTTTATTTTGGTTCAGCTTTCTGTCTGATCACAATAAACTCGTATTTTATAATTCTATTGTAAAATCAACAAATATTTGGTTCCTTTTGTAAGGTACCTCCTAACTTTAAAATTAAATTCTAATCGCCAGTATCATGCAAGTGCTTAAGATGGAATAAGCAAATTTCCATTTAAATCACTTCTCCGTTGTGTTGCACCTTGGGTGAAGAATTAAATGTAGGCCTAATCAGTATTGAGTGTGGGTTTACTTCGGGCATTAAAGAAATTAAGATTCATGGCACCAGATTGCTTGGCTGAAACCACCTAGAGTATAATAATCATTATTGCACAGCTAATTGTTCACCATTGTACATATCATTATGGAGGTGATACCTGCGAGGGCATTCTTTACTATTATCCTGAGTTCACTGGAGATTATAGAGCAAAGTCTTCCCATTATTGGAATTATTAGTTTAACAATCCACACTGAATGGAATGGCGTGGTCAAAATGACCTGTTAATATATGAAATCCACATTGTTGAGTTGCTGCATGATTTCCCTTTGTGAAATCATGCAGCATCTCCGTGTTGAAATGTCAAAGTAATTTCACCAAGGTGAAGGAGGAGTTGCTCTGCTCGCTTTGCCTCGTCGTTCTTCATAAGGAGTCGTCTGCACTCATTAATAGCCCTGACATATGGTTTCTTGATTGGCTTCAGAGTTTTTGGAGCTGTTTACGGAAGGAGAATTTCCTAACTTTTTAGCCTTGCCAATGTCTGGGTCGTCGGTCTGTCCACCACTTTGGTCTTGGCTGAAATATTTCAACAACTATTGAATGGATTGCCATGCAATTCTGTACAAACATTCATGGTTCCCAGAGGCTGAATCCTGATGACTCGTGATCCTCTGATTTTTACTATAGCGCCACCATGAGCTGCACATTTATGACTTATAATGAAATGTCTTGACATCTATCAGATGGATTGGAATGAATTTTGGTACAGACATTCATGTCCCGCTCAGGATGAATTCTAATAACTTTGGTAATTTCTTTTCTTTTCATTAGCGTCATCACCAGGTCAAAATGTGTCCAGTACACTGGTTCATGACTAAATGCTATGCACAATTCCCATCAGCCTCGGCTGTATTACTGAACCCATAGTTAGAGTTTCTTTGCACAATGCACAGATCATCAGCATCACTTCAGTTAGTTTAAAAAGGTTAAGTATGTTGATTACTTGTATGCTACTGTTAAAACCAGAATACCAAGAGGATTAGTATAATACTGTATATAATGTTTACAAATGTATTAAGGAATTAAGATACAGCTTAGTCTTGTTTTCTTTCTCAACTGCAAACTGCTTGTTGTGTCTTACTTTAGTGTATATAGTTTAGAACAGCAGAGTCGGCCTATTGGAGCTCTTTTGGATTGTAAGCCATGAAAACAAAGCAGTGTTTACTTGTGACTCCTTCTCACATGTCATTGCTTTTGTTGTGATCAGTTGAACCACCTCAGATTGTTTTATTTGAAGGAGTTTTAGAGGCCTGAAAATGTGAAAGTATCCAGCGTTTAGCAAGAAAGAAGAAGAAACCCTTTTTATTGTCATATACACATACACCAAATTTGATCTCTGCATTTGACCCATCCCTGTATATAGGGAGCAGTGGGCTGCCAATGACAGGCGCCCGGGGAGCCGGGGGTTCAGTCACACTTCGACACGTGGCACGTCCCAGTCGAGGATCGAACCGTCAACGGTTGACCCAGACAACCCTCTTAAGCCAGTGAGCCATGGTCACCCAAGAAAGCAACACTTTTGAGAGAAGCACTTTTTGATTGTGTTGTGACCATTCCAATTCATCTTTGGACCTCTTGAGTAGCCTTGACCTACAGTTTGGGAAAACACTGGTTTAGAGTCTAGAAATGAATTTCTTCTGCTGGGGCCACATATACAAACAATATACATTCACTGTTGGTCAAAAAAGTCACCTGGGCGAGGTTGCATCACAGAGTGGCCATTGCGTAGGTGGAGGAATATAGGAGGAGGAGGCGGAGGAGGAACAAGACAAACCAACCATCACGGTTCCGAGGAAGCAAAATGAAAGACACAGAATGAATATTACAGGGGAATTCAGGCTTTTGTCCTCAGAGGAATTAAGCAGTGAGAGACATATGAACGGCTGGTTTGTTTGACTCACTTTATAATGAGACGTTGGGTTGCCACCATCATCTCTCATCTCTGTGGAAAAGAGAGCACCAGTCCTCATCAGAGCAACCTGCCTGGAAGGTGCTCATTAATGAAGTTACGCACGCACACACACACACACACACACACACACTCACACACACTCACACACACACACACTAATACTTGCATCTAAACTCATGAGCCCTTTCTACTTTATTTACTCCAACAGCTCAAATAATTGTTTTTCATCCCGTTTTTAAATGACAGGTTTTTAACAGCTGTGAGATAACGCCTGCCCCAACGATCTGAGCATGACCCCACACACACACACACGCACACACACACAGACACACACACACACACATACACACACACACACACACGCGCTGTCAAAATGAAGGCTCGAAATCTTAATTATCATTTTGAAGTATACTATTATCCATTTTATTCTCTTCTCCATCTTCAAATTCTCTAAGAGAGATAGTATAGTCATTGCAAACACCCACTATGTTTTTATTATTTTCATTTTCAATTATAGAAACACAGCATTGTTTATTCACTGAATAGAGTTATTTCCAGGCTGGTTGGTATTGGTGTACAAGGCCAGCCTCCACCTCCAACCTTTGTCTACCTTTTTGTAAAACAATCATTAATGGTATCATGTGGTTACATATTGGCATTCGCCGCCCTGGAGATCAGCTGGTGCTGATCGACTTTATATCAGCCATCCTTTGTCCTGATTTAGGAGTTTAAGTAAGATATTTGCATTTTTGCTTTATTGTTTCTTGTTAATTCAACTTTTTATAGAAGCATTAGATGCACAATCTCATGTGGGCGTATAAATAGCACAACATTTCCATCATTATTATGCATTTTAGGCTTTAAAAAAACGAACAACACTTTGGAACACTGCTCTGGTTACAAACGCCTCCCAAAAAAATAGTACTTTATAATCCAACATCAATTTAAAACACTTTCAGAATTAAAAGAACAGAATATTAGAAGCATTTATAATGTCGATGCCCTCGTACATTTGCTCATGCCTGTCGGTATAACTGCTAATAGAATATTGTACCTTGACATTTTACATTTTTCCTGGCTTATTTTAAGACCAAGCACCTCATGTTCGGAGTAATAGTGTTATTAGCATTCCTCAATAAAGCCAAGGGACCCTGCGAGCTACAACCTCTGTTTGGACTTGTGGGCTAAAAAGACAAGTATGTGCCCATTGCTAAATACATGCACACACACGTACACTTTTGATGTGATACAATGTTGGCCGGTGCTGGTGCCTCCTCCATGCTAATGTGATTCACTCCTGTTTATTTTCCCATTGGAGTATTACTTACTATGTAAATAACCCAATTACTTCTTCCACCACTGGAGATGCACTATTGTGTGTTTAAAAATTCAGTAATTTCCTCCTGTGGTGCAGCTCGGTTATGAAAATAAGATGTGAAATACACTGCATACCGTCTCTTTAAATTGAACAATATGACATGCAGCATCCCATAAATCCACACATGAACAGCAAACAGCGATTCAGAATCACGCGCCCCAATGATTGTATGTTATCGCACAAGCTCAAATAGATATGCTATTTGATTTAAGCACATTAAAATGTTATTGATGTTGCTAAATCTATATCATCATTTCACTGTCCCATCAGATTAGCTCCAGTATCCAATTACTGAGCAGATTTCCAGCCCAGAGCCATCTGATGCCTCTGAACTAAGTCATAAAACATACATTGCCCAGTGGTGGGATTTTCCATTCCAATATTATTGATCAACTATAAAACATATGCCTTCATTATGAGCTAATGTCTAACTTTTATAAAAAGGGTTTTCAATCGTGCCAGATATGAAAGCGGAGAATTAATATATCCTTTCATGCCGACATTCATGACTGTTGTCACTTTTCTACCCACTTCCAAAAGTAAAATCTCTTTGAAAGTCTCTGAGGTTTATGAACAAACAAAATGCCCAGACTTTAATTAGATGCACTGGCTTTTTTTGTCCCTAATATGGGACAATCTCCAACAACAGTGGGTTCTATAAACTTCCCATAATGCAGTGTCGCGACAGCCTCTTTCGTCAGACCACACTTGTCTTTCAAAATACACACCCACAGTATATAGCACAGGCTTTCCCTAAGAAATTCTCCGAGCTCAGTCTGACACATGAGACTAATATGAGCGCCCCTCTAAGTGTGATGGACTTGTGTGACCTCGCTGCAGCCTCCCGTGAAAGGATTCTTGCTCCTCTCTCCCCTGAGCAGCATTTTATCAATTGTAATGTCCGGACCTCAGTCGATGTCTGCATCATCTGATGGACTCGAGGAAATAATCCTATGAAATAGAGAAGAACTGAGAAGAACACTTGTTGCAAAGAGAGAGAGAGACGTGGGACTGAGTGTGAGCAGGGCTAACAGGGAGTTAATGGGACATGTGTTCGATGTGGTCACATGGGTTGGGGAATTACCTGTGGTAATTGGGGAACAGGGAAGGCAGCAGACAGATTGCTTTACCTGAAGGACACACAAACTAGATATACACACACACGCGCACACCAGACAACTCTAGAACTAGCAGCTCAGGCAGCTTTGTCTATATGTGTTTGCGTGAGAGCTGATATGCCTAGTTGGTTAAAACCATAAAAAATAGATTGTATACGTCTCAGGTCTTTGTGGTACCGTATGGTTTTACGATCCAGTGAAAGGAGCATTTATTTGAGATCCTGATGAGCCGTTTGGTACCTTGTATGGTACATTTGCCATCAGTGTATGAATGTGTTTGTGAGTGGGTGAATGTTGACATGTAGTGGTGCTTTGAGTGGTTAAAAAGACTAGAAAGGCGCTCTGTAAATGCAAATCCATTTACCATTTTACGCTTTGCCTGAAACCGTTTGAGGTAAATCCAGGTAAACACAACCAGCGGTGTATTTCACAACCATTTTCTCCACCATAGAGGGCACTTCAACACGTTTTCTCCACTGGAAGGGCATCTTAGAGTTCTATCTACCTTAGGGGCATCCAAGAGGACACTTTTACTGGTGTTTGTTCGAACATGGAGACACTATCCCTTCCTGAATTTAAGTAACAAACAGCTATGATGACAATATTCTATGAAGCTTAGACTGAAGAAGTATCTTAGTAGAAACACTTATTTGTAGAGCACCTTTTAACATCAATGCAATTCAAAGCTTCACATAAGAAAGGAACAGAGCAACCTATAGAACAGGAAACAAGTATAGAGGTCATCCCCCACACAGCCTGTATTCAGGCTGTGCCATAATGTGTACATTAGTATTTAAAGACTCCGGCATTACTGTTTAATGGCGATGAACCAAATTAAACATTTAAAAGGCTCCACCATCAAAGTGTTGTAAAGGGAAATACATATTAATGATTTAACCAACACTTGGTTCAAAGGATTGGAAGCTGGGGAAATTAAAAGGGGGCAAGGGTCTGCATAAAGAAGGATGCTCAGTGCGGAAACTGAAGGAGTTTGTTTCCCCTGAGCCCACACACACAACCAAATGCATTAATTGATGTTTCTGTTAGGCATGTTGGTTTAAAGCACATCTGCACCAAAGTGCATAAACTCTATGTGTTCACAATCCGTCATTCATACATGACAAAATCTTGTCTTGCATTTGTTTTAAGTCAGCCTTTCGGTTGCACATATACTCTACATTAGCAAATTACATTCACATGAACAGGCTTTCATCCATACCTTAATCTATACTTTTATTACATCCTATATTATCATGTAGATGGCCTGCAAATCTTTTTATTTATTAGGCTGAATTTCAATGTAGAGACGTTAGATGAGATGTTATGTTAATAAATAAATACATATTTATGTCACTGCCATGTAACACAGACATTAGTTTATTGTTGAACAGTCTTATAATAATCTACCTCTAAAAATCAACTAGAACTCAGCAGATAGCTCTAAAAGGTTTTCGATAAACCTAATACTTGACTTTCATCAAAGAGATTGCATATATGCAATGTCATGTTTTATTTTGCAATATAGTAACTTCTCCTCTCAAAATGACAAGACATTAGGATGTGTAACAGGCCATCAGTGTGTCTGTGTATTTGGCCCAGGGTGTACAGGTCACTAAATGTGTTAACAAAAATATTAGTCTTCTTGAAGAATCCCTTCTCCAACATTTATGGCAGCTGTAAGGATGCCGTAGGCGAGGTAGACAGCTCATCACAGTGAATGACAAGTGTGGGGCCTGAAATTGACCAAATGAGGAGAGGAGATGATATGACTAATGATTCATTCTCCAGACTCGAGGCTAAAAGTTACACTTTTGTGTACAAGAGGCTTCCATGTTTCATGCAGGCAAAAATAGAGACATTGTGCTACGAGTCAGAAAATAGTTTTCAGTGACAGGGTGTCAAAAAATCTCAGGTTGACCTCAAAATTGTTTTAAAATATTGTCTGGGTTAGGTAATCTCAACCAACATTGATTGTAGTCTATCTTTTCAATCAGTTTTACTCTGCGCAAGTAATAAAGAAAAATGTCATGAACAGCTTTGGTCCTGTCTATTTATCAGGAAGTTGTCATTGCTTTACAACATCTGCTTCAACATCTCACTCAGAGCACAACCAAAAACACACTCTGAAGGGGGTGGCTGTGTGTTTTTGACGTGTGACAAATTGTGTGTGTGTGTGTGTGGGATTTGAGGCGTGAACACGGGTTGTCTAATAAAATTCACCACGTTGATTCTGATATTTTGGCATTCATATTGGCAGCCACATTGGAACATGTTTGTCCGTGCTGCAATGCACACTAGGTGCCTTTGATTGTTGTAAATTGAGCATTGAAAGAGGAACTGTTTAAAGTAGAGCACATCAGGATGCATGATGACAAATGAATCATTAAACAGCTCGTGTGTTGTCCACATCCAACCAGCCTCCCGTACATCTCTTAAGTATCTGATTTAAATCTGCAAATCCCTTTTTGGTAAAAGCTTAATTCATCCTTTCCCTCAAAGTTTCAGGCCCACATGACTTAAACATATGCAAATGAACTCACAGTGACTTGCCAGCAGCATAAACTCACAATGCCCCCCCCCCTGCTGGATTTGTCCTCATGCTAACCCCATGTGAGGTGAGTGGGAACATAATCGTCCCACGTTGTTGTCTCCAGTGACCAGATATTTGCCTTCCATCTTACCTTTAAGAAAGACCTCCTGTTTCTCCTCTCTGGTAGACAAGTGAAAGAGATCTGCCTCTTTAAGCATAGAAACTACATCCATTAAATCATTTATGCTTTTTGGAATTGATTTTGTGAGAACACTGAATAAATTTAAGGATTTGTGTTCCTGGGAGTTAGGATTTCTTCCCTGCCCTCCGATATGTAGGTTTGGCATAATAACCCATCTGGGAAGCTCCGAGGGGTTTTAACTTTTGCTGATTAATTAATTTGAATGTATTTTTATTTTCTCAAGAGTAACAAAACAAAACAAAACTGAGATGCCAAATTATTTGGGGAACATGTATGAATTATGCAACCATGTCTCCCAGAAATAACATTTACAAACCACAATTTCGATCCCCCAAATACATTTTTTTAAGGCATGTATGTGCTGCTCTATTATGTTCATACTATATGTATAATATTTCGAGTAAAGGAAGTGTGAAGCACACAGAAGCTGTGTGGAGGTGGTGGGTGTACAAAGGACATTGACAGCCGGGGTTTGCGTCACTAGGTCTTTTTGTGGATTAGGCAACAACAGCGTTGAAGAAAAGCGTTGGAAAGATCCTAATTTTGTTTAATAAAGGGCTATAATCAAAATTTTTACATTAACAATGGATCGCATTACTACTTGTTTGTGAAAGTGGTCATTCAATGGAGCTTCAAGTCTTTCTGCTCATTATCTTCATTTTACAACTCAGAACCTTTGGTTTTCAATGCACTCCCAGCATTGTTTTCATCTGCAACATCTGTTTTTAGCAAAGAAATTGCAAAAAACGACTGTACACTACTTACCCGGCACCTAACACCTAACAGCAGACAGGTGAACATAGTGGAGCATTTAGCAACCAAAGAGACAGATATTTCCCTCAGGAGCTTGTGCAGACCAAAACAGAGCTAAAAGGAGAGTGACTATTGGACTTACATTACATTCATCGATGGCCAGAATACGAAGAATAATGAATCATAATGTTGCTCTGTAACTGCTGCATGTGTAAATAAGCAACTGTTTGGTGATGAGTTCACCATGTCAACTTTAAACATGATAATATGTCAATTTTGTGCTTCCCAAAAGTTGCTTAAAATATAACTAAACAATATGTTAATCGTGCTTAAGTTGCTATGAGCTGGTGTTGCATAGAAAGATGAAATACATTGTCAGCGAACATTTTCACTCATAACTTCAGTAACACTTTCCGACAGATGTGTTCATTAGAATAGTTATATTGTGAATGAGTAACTTGGGTGACATTACTTTCTCTTGTAATGTATGTGCTGTTGCAAATTAGCGTTACATGAACATAATATCTAGGAGACAGGATTGTGCTCTGTAGTGGTAGTTCTGAAATTGTGGCGTTTGACCTTTAAACATGAAGATGTACTCTGTCGTAGGACAACATGCGAGGTAAAGATCACACTGAAATAGCAATATTTAAAGCAATAAATGGGACACTGCAGGAGCCCATTGTAGTGTAACCTCCAGAGAAAAGAAAACATGAGCAGTGAACACAATTTCCACTTCATGTGGCAAGAATACAATATTCAACAGCACTGGCTAAACTTAATTTCATGTCAGTGGAACGTTCTCCGTCCTATGTACACTTCTTTGATGATTTATTCACTTGGTGCTGGGCCTGTTAGCTGACATCTGCACGTGTGGAGTTTGTGCGAGGGGGGTGGGGGGTGGGGGTGTCATCGTGACCTTGTGATTGGGCATTTGCTTTTGCTGTTAGAGCCACAAGTGTCGTCATTGGATTTCATGTTGAGGTTAAAAGCTGTTTCATCTGCCAAATATGAATATTTAATGACCTCGGGAGCATGACTAAAGCCCTTTGCATGCTTCTTGTGATCAAATAGATCTGCTGATGAAGCTGATGATTATTTTCTATGGTTAGTCATCTAAGAGGACTTTATTTTTTTTTTTTACACTGTATTTGACGAACATGTTGCACAAAATACAAGTTGTAGCTTGCTATAATAATACGACTTGTGATATGGGGCTTTAGGACAAGTTATTACAGTGCAGATTACCAATATTACATTTGGCGTGATAAAATAAATTAGCTTTCTTAATTACAAGCACATTCCCCATGTTTGACTGCTGGGCATTATCATCCTCAAGATCGGTGCTCTATCTCCATCTCATTTTTATTCTCCCCCTGTCCTTCTGTCTTCCTCCCAAAGCTCGCTGTTGTCAGTGCTTAGGATTTGGAAAATATCTGCCAACTATCCAGCAAGCGAGCTTCAGCCAGCCTTCAATGTGCCTGTGTTTTTAAATAGTCCATGATTTAAACTGCTCCCTCCCTCTGTCTCCGTGGGGCCTGAGAAGTAGCTGCAGAGACGCAGTGTTATTCTAAAAAGCAACCGGGGAGCATTTGTGTTGAAGGAATTATTTTCTGCCATTTAACGAAGCTTTATTTCATGACAGCGTTTCAAAAAAGAACCACGTTGGTCCTAATTTGAGACTTGAATCTCAAGCTGGGGTTTTATAACATTCATGTTGTTATATTCTCTGAATAAGAATTTAATATAATTTATACACACTTTCCATCAGTATGGGACTGGGGTGTTTCTGTTTGCTGCTGAAGAAATGTTTGTGTTCTCTGCAATTTTTTCCAATTATCTGATAGAACAATTGAAAATAGGAAAATGCTATGGAATGACTCGCCCGGGATGAATACTAATGAGGGGGAGAAAAAAGCAATCATAATATTGTTTGCTTAAAATCATTACCTGCCACCACCAGCGCCACCATTAAAGTCAACGTAAGAGGAGAATAAAGAGCATGCGAAGGTCTCCCACTTCTCAGAATATTAATGAACAGATGAGCAAATTTGAATGAATCATGTGGAAATGTGTGAGGCCTGAACAGAATGCTCATCTGGATGGGTATGTGTTGTGTATGTTTGAAGCTGTCACTGAGGTGCAAATGACAAATGATGCTGCAGTGATGGAATACAAGTGTGGTGTACAGGTCACAACGTAATAAATGATAAGCAATAAAAAAAAGTTCAGAAAGGGGCATTGCAGATTCTCCACATCGCAGCCGTCATCTTGCTCCAACCGTTCCTACCTGCTTCTCACTTCTCCGATACGTTTCATAATCAATAAACTATTATCGTCACACTTCAGCTGACGGTGTTGTCCTTGTTTGTCAAATGTTAGAGCAGAAGTAGGAGTCAACAGCAGTGGATTGATCTGGAGGTTCATGATGACGGTCCATGATGATAACCCTTGTCGGTGTCAGCTAAGTGCTAAAGGCGCTCCTTTGTTCATCCAGAAAGGCTTAAAGGAGGATAAAGGTAGTCAAAGTGGACTACAGGGTGTGTGTAGTCTTCAACTACCTTCGAGTTGATACCTGAAGAGACAGAGAAAGTGTTCCCACGTTCCCCATCAGCCATGCAGTACATATACCAGCCCGATTCCCAGACTATCTGACTTTTAATTTATAAATTTGCCTTGTTTTCATCGGGCCTGGTTTTGACTTTCGCCTGTTTTTGAACCACAAGTGAATGCAAACTTTTACTCATCCCGTCTGTCTCCAAGTCTTGGCATCTGTATTCAAAACTCCTTTTTCTTAGCGATGTTGAGCAGCACGTGGTTCAGCACACACTCCTCGACAAACCTCTTCCCTACTCATACACCCCACACAATAACATTCATCTGAGAACTGAGTGTTGTGTTGTGATGTCTCAGGTGTAGAGGGGGAACAGGAGACGGGACTGTCCCCAGAGGATCTGTGGTGTCTGAAGTGCACGTCTGCAGTCTGACATAGAGCTTACAAATTATATTCTATAATAAAGGTGTGTTAGATGATAAGCCATGTTATGTGGCTTCATCTCATACTTTAATTCAGAGATGTTTACCATAGGTGAAGTGATTAAGTGATCCTGTTTTTTTTTCTGTTATGATTGCATTTTCTTTAATTAATCATGCAGCATCAGAGCTAACATTATGGGCCAGGTCTAAGTTTCCTTTTTTCTTCCTCAACATCAGAGCTTGCTTAATCTGATAAAACATACTCACTTAATCACTACAATGAGGTATTGCTTCATTGACACCATTAAGGCTCCCACTTGCGTCATCTCTGTTCACGTTTCTGTTACATCACAGCTCACTTGTCCCCCCCCCCCCCCCCCCCCCCCCCCCCCCTGGAGCTTTAGAGCTTCTAAAACTGCGCCTTTCCCCCAAATTAACGCAAGATAGTCCCATAATGAATGTAGAGCTTGATATAATTGCCTGAGGAGCACAGTTACTCCACAAATGAAAAATATGCTAATTACTAACACTGCATAAATGTAATTTCTCTCCAAATGAAAATGACTGACTAACATGTGCACACGCTAGGTCTACTCCAGAAGCTAGAAAGTACACATGCACACACACACGCACACACACACACACACACACACACACACACACACACACACACACAC
>NW_022280076.1:974358-1003103 GCF_004355925.1 Anarrhichthys ocellatus | reverse complement strand
ACACACACACACACACACACACACACACACACACACACACACACACAGACACGTAAACAACACAGCTGAATTCTTCAATTCCCTCTCTGTTCCATCTTTCACCTTCCTCTGTTCTATCGATCACACAACACCGCGCTTTATAAGTATAAGCAGTGCCTGGTGGGGAGTTCTGCTCTCTGGGACCTTTGGAAAACTCATGCAGAGCTTTATCTGCATCCTTTTTGAGTTTAGGACATTTTCCAGTATCTAATATCCGCAATTCACACTATCCTTTCAACAGCAGGCCTGGGATCAGGCTTCGCTACAGCAGCAGCCACCCTGCTGGTGTACTTATGGGAATGAATCACAACCTGTGTACAGATGAATCCTTATCAGCTGCAGGGGGCGACATTTTGTAAGCGAACCTAAAGTGTAACCTTTGCTATGGAAGCAACAATTACAGGGTAAAAAAACAAAGGCAATCAATACAGTATCACACAGGCACACCACCACTTAAATGACTGAAGAGCAGCTCTGTAAGGAGGAGTTCCTCTGTATTATATTTTACTGATCTAAAAGAGGAAGAAAATGACCTTGCTGGGGGTGCAACAGAGACAGCAGGGATATTTAGGTGTATCGAGGATATTGGAATAAATCAGTCGTTATGGGAGAGAACAGACTTTCCAGCAAATGCACTTAGAACAAACCTGCTTTTTTCCTGTTACATCCTGCTCTGCAAAGGGAGGGAAAGCTGCCAACTGTCTTTCTCCATTATTGTAATCTGGCCGGTCTGTCTCTTGATGGTGTGTTTAATTCAATTTGAGTGTCATAAAGCAGCGCGCGTAAAAAGATTACTCATAATGTCTCTGGATAATGTAATAGCCTCTGTTTGATTAATACACCGAGTTGATCTTTAATAACCTTCAAATGTTTGTTTTTGTGAAAAACAATTCGACATAATGTAGGCTATACAAACGTTTAAAAAAAATACATTTAAACTATGAAGTAAAAGATCCTCTTGAGGTGAAAAAGCCCTGTTATTAACAAGAAACCCAACTAAATAGTCCCAACTTGAACACGTTGGACGTCGTAGGCTAATAGTCGTTTGTGTGCTCAATGACTGAGATGTGAGCAGGTTGTTGGGTGTTTATCTTGTCAGCTGGTGTTTTCAAACACGCACCTCAAGTCTGAAGTTTCTCCCCAGGAGGCTTTCTTCTTCTTCACTGAGCGGACACGTGGGATCACTTCACCAGGTAGGTGTCTGCTGCTCTTGCCAGCAGGTGTATGCATGAGTTAGTCCTGGCTCGATTCAGTTGGTGGTTGTTGGCACAAAAATACCCGGAAAGGTAAGAGCTGCTGCTAAACTAATCAGTTGCATGTTATGTGGGGACGTAAACCTAACAAGTAATTATCTTGCACACAGAGCATTCTCTTAATTATTTGGCTTATCGGCCTGGCTTTGTCAAGTTCACATTTTCTTCACACATTTCAAAATTAGCAAAGCTCACAAGCCACTGGTTTACATGACCGCTGTCTTTACTGTTCATATCATAAAAAAAGTACTTTAAAAAGTATGAACTCCTGAGCTTCTGCTGCTTTATGGTTTACACTCAGCCACACTCGACTTGCTTCGTGATTCAATTTGTTTTAGTTGACTTATTATCTGCTGCATAACTGATGTGTCTTAAGCTGAGCAGATGATTTTGTGTTTTAATGAGCCTCCTGCACGACCTGAACCTGCAACTTTTAATGCTCACGGTGTATAACGCGTTTCATTTCACTTCCCATGATGATTGGAGGTGATTTGATTGGGGAAATGCAATATGATAATTGGTATTTGGCCCACATACTAGAGTCTGCATAATAACTGGTGTAAGGGTTTTTTGGTGTAATAATGTTGCCGCGCTTGGTTGAGACCACGTGGCGAGTGATGGCGTCAGAGCCTTGAGGCCAAATATCAGCTCTTTACGTGTTTTGTAGTCACCCAATCCCAGTGAGTTGTCTGACTTTGGAATAGGATAGTAATGAAACATTGGGATAACTCTGATTTACCATATAGGTGGTCGCATTGATTTCAAAAAAACGTCTTCACATAAAAGTCAATATAAGACAAATCATCACTCTGTCATGTGTTCAGCTGATCCAAATCTCGCACAAAATCCAAAAGTGTCTCTGTTTTCTAGACGATACAAACAAAAAGGGTTCCATCCCCAAGTTTAAAACTCATTTAATCCAATTAGAGAACAAATTACATTAATAATGACAAGCAATTGAGCATCCTGTCATCAAAACCAAGACAAACGGGCCTGTCAGCTTCATTCATTTGGCCACATTTAAGTTTTAATTCATCCATTTGTCAAATGAAATCAAACTCGGTTGATTAAAAGGATGTCTTGATGACTGAATTAAGAAAGAATGGTTGTTTTATGAGCATGTGGGCTTTCTACCTGACTCCTCCGTGTTTTCCACTCAGTGTCTTGTGTTAGATTGTGGCACTTTCCTGTCTTCTTCAGGTATTAGAGACTTGCTGGCTCGGCACTTCGCTGACCTGATTTCTGTCTGCCGTCACAGCAATTAACCTGTGTTTAAACGACTAACTGACTGCCTGTGTGACTGATTGGCATGATCAAATCAATTTAAGTGTCTGCGCGCCAGATGTGGCGGCTGGCGTTGAAAAAAAATCGTGCTTAGTTTTGATAGCCACACGCACACATTATGCTAATTCGTCCCTCCATGACCTGCGCATCAGGAAGCAATTCAGGAACAATTGCTTGTAATACTCTTAACAGCTTAAAAGTGATTGATAACAAGTTCTGGGAGTGTGGCAGTTGTATATTTATGATCGTGGGAGTCGAAATGGCCTGACAATTCCCTGTTTTATCTCTGTCTCCGTGGAGCTGTGTAGTTGAGCTTCGTGCGCTCTTTTTTTTGCCTCTTGAACAGCTCAAGAGAAAAACAAATGGCTTCAACAGCTCACTTCCCTTAAGATTGTGATGAATTCTCTGCACTCTAAATAGGCCGCGCTGGTTTGACTGGCCATTGCTCCCATAAGACAATGGACTCTTAATAGGCTTTGCTAAATGGCCAGAACCCAGTGAGTCTGTCATAAAACAAATAAAGAGTGGTAGAGAGAGCAAGAGAGGGAACGAGCCAGCGATAGAGCGAGGTACAGGGGAGACTGAGGGAGTGAGTGAGGGAATTGTTTACTGCACTAAGTGGCTTTAAATGGCTGTGGAAAACAGTTAACGAGTCTGACCTGGCGGGGGACCAGAGGGTAGGCGGCTGTCAGGTCCAGCCTGGGCAGTCTGGGCATGTGTGTGTGTGTGTGTGTGTGTGTGTGTGTTTATTTGTTTGACTGCGGTAACCAGCAGTTAAAATAATAACCTGTTGATTGAGTCCCCAAATAGGAGCTCCATCTCTGTGCCAGTCACCACCGGGCCACAACAACCTAATAATTGCTCCAGGCAACCTTGCCGATGGCGAACTGCCTTCATGGCTCTCTGTGTGTGTATTAATAGGAGAAGGGCACACACCCCTACGTCAGTTTTAGTTACAATTTGACATTAATTGTGACGCAGATTTGGTGTGACAGGCATACACACCCACAAACAAACACTAACTACCTGCAAGTATACGCACCGTTACAAAACCGGTTGTGCCTGCCCCGGATCAAAATGAACCTTGAACAGAACGAATGCGATTTGAAAGTGTAATATTAAACCTGGAGTACAGAGTTGATTTACACTGCGCTCTCTATACCTTACACTCTGTTCAGCACATTCTGGTTTTTCATCACATTTTGTCTTGATCTTTCGGGGGGAGATTCAGGCTTCCTGATGAAATAAATGTCCCTATACAGTATTTATAACGCTGTTCAATCTGGTAGCACCGTCAACTTTTTCATTTTCTCTTGAAAGCGTCAACGCCAAAAGGATACTAACTCAAAGTGGGGATTCAAACGTTTTCTATAATTTATAGCTGCAATAAACATTTTCTCACATGTGAAGCCGTTAGCTTTCAGCGGATTTGATTATTAGGCATGAATTTTCCTTTCATAGTGTACCGTTGCCCTCAGGCTGCATAGCACTATACATGTATGGACCATTTTCACTCTTTTGATATGGGCTTTTCATCCCTGCAGATGAGAGTAGAGTGTTCGAAAACATGTCTATAGGCAATCCAGTCACACTAAGGTGGTTGATTTAAAAACATAAGTGCTGCTCGGATGGAGATGCTACATTAAATGCTGCATCTATACTAACACTCCTGCATACAATGAAAACGGTTATCTATTCTATAGTATTTTTGATGCAGTTGCAAGGAATATTGGGATTAAGATTGTGTTATTTAACTGGTACAGTGTCCTGAACAGCCACTTACACTGTATCAGTTTGCATCTGGTATTATTAGTTTGGGTTTTGGTCAAAAGTCATGACTCAAGAGTCCTCTACAGACATATCAAAAGATAGTTATTCCATGCAGGTAAACGAGACAAATAAGAGTTTTAACCAAGTGTTTATTGCCGTAACAATGATCCATCCTTTGCCTTAATTAAAGTAGTGGCTTTAACACAAACCACAACCTTAACCTCAACCGAACCAGGGCCGTTTGTGTGCCCAAGCCAACCAAACCTTAAACATAGCATTGTCAGATCGTAACAATTATTCATTTCTGTCACGGTTTTGGAAGGCATTCACAAACAATGTTGTCCTGTTTAATAGTGGCATTACATCAGAAAACACCAAACTGTGCTTAGTGCATGTACAAATACAAAATAATATTTATGCAAGTGGGTGAACTGCTACCTCAATATTCGTTCCCTAACCTGGATCCTCACCATCGGTTTCACACTGGCCTCATCACTGCCGAAAGCAACATGTGCCTCTTCTTTGTATGTCTCTGTCTGACTGATTGACGTGGACTGATTGTTTATTCATGCGAAAACACAGCTGAGAATTTACTTACAGTATGCATTAGTGTGTGTGTGTGTGTGTGTGTGTGTGTGTTTGTCCCTGCATATACTCTATATACTCACAAGAGGTGGGTAAACGTATGCTCGCCTATTTTATTTATGATTTGACATTAATTGTGACGCTGATTCGGTTTGACAGCGGTATACATGCACACAAACACACACAGACACACATAAACATGTGCCAACAGCTGCATGAACATGCTAGTTACAAGTCGTTTGTGTCTGCCCTAGAAAACAATTAACCTTGAGCATGACGAATGGAATTTGGAAGCAGAGCACTGAACGACGAATGCAGAGTGGGGGGTTCCTGCTGTTGCTCATTAGTCATGTGCAATACATGATGCACGGATATGGAACCGTGCCACATGTTTGCATATACATGAAGGCACCGACTTATCCAATGGTTATGTATGAGTTTCATGCTGATGGATGGCTTCCATCAGTTTGTTTTGTTGCAGATTGATCTGTATAGTACAACGGCAGTACCTGTGTTTTGATATTTGCATTTTAAAACAAAATAGATCAAACTTCTGACATGTGTGTCTCGTGTTGGTCTTCAAGTGATTCAAGCGATTAATGAATAATTTCCTCTGCAAAGTGGGGTGTGATGGCGTTATGAAATGAATGAAAGTTGGGTGGGCTGCATGGAGGATGAATGGATGGCGTACTCGGAGAGATGAGACAGAGGGTGGGGCGGTTGTCTCATTTTAGTAATCTTTAACATTCAAAGTCCCGACAAGATACCCGAAGAAAAGGACACAGAGGCGGAAGGACAAAGGGGAGGCGGGAGAGAAATGTGGTGTTCGGGTTTGAGATTGACGAGGTGGTCCGAACGTTTTTTCCCGAAACATGTTAAATGATTGCAAATGCATAAAGGTTGCTCTGATTGGTCACCTTGCCTGTCGAGTAAGCAAAGATCAAAACACACCCACCGAAATCATTCATGTGTCCCTGGTAGACCTTTTGCTTTGGTGCTCACATGCAAGCTAGCTCCCGTGGGCCATTAGTCTAAAAATGCATTCAGTCCAGCAAAGATATGATAGACCTTTTCCACGGTAACATTTTGACTTGCCGTAGCAGAAAAAGCACAGGTGAAACACACACATATATATATAATTCTAGGCTTACGACTGTCAGAGATATACTGATTAATAGTGTAAAACTAGGGTTATTCTTCTTGGTTCAAATAAGCTGCAATATTAGTCAATATGAATATTATATTGTGGATAAAGTACGTACTGTATACCTTACATAGGACATAGTTTATTAATGCACGTCGGTTATTGCATGATTTGGTTTTACTACATTTTTAACTGGTTTGGTTGGATTTATGATTTGTCACATTTAATGTCGCGTTATTAAATTGTCCGTCTGTGTTTGGGACTGAGACGGCCTTTAAATTTGCTCAATCATCAAAACCTTGAAACCCCATGTTTCTCCTGCAGACCTATTTATCCACAAGTGTGAATGAGGTTTCTAATTGAGTTGACCCTGCAATTAACCAGCAACCTGTCGATGTTGTGACGCTGCCTCCCACACGTCATGCAGGGGTACGTCTGCCCTTGAACCTGGAAAGGATTAAGTGGAACTAGGTGGAACAATGAGTAACATTGTAATCTTCCGATCTCATATTTAAATGAAGTCAAGCCTTCGTCAGAGATTTCACTGGCAAATCCCAGCCACACTTTGAGTTTCAGCATTAATTGTAGATGTATTGTTTTCGAGGCAGTGAAAGGAATGTTTCCCCAGCCCTCCCTAACAAGATTAGTCACTTTCAAAGAGCAGATGAAAGCTGCATGCAGTCGGCTGCCTACTCTTGTTCTTTTTCTGCAAACACGTGGATCAGGCACCGGTGAACGTGTAGGTGAAGTTAAGCACCTGCATCAGATTAACATTCAGCAGCAGTTGTGACTTGATTTCTCTGAACTCATTACCGTTTGCTTTCATGTGATTATTTCTCAATGCAAGGAAAATGTACATGCCTCGCAATTGTGAAGGACAGCACGACATATACTTATTTCAACACTATAGACATTATCGTATTAAATTACTGGAACTGCTGCATTATTCATAGTTGTGTAAAATTGATTTTATTTTAATTGTCTGAAGTCAATCGTGAGCATGTGTGAAGCAAAACCTTGACACTGAAAATAACATCAATTGATTGCTTTCAGTTTTCAGCAATCAGAAGTAATTGCTGAGATATTGTAAATGATTATGTTTGTCAGAAAGGCAATCAGTCAATCCGAATCACTATCATCCATCGTAAGAGGGGAAATGCATGTGCTGTGTTTCTCAGACTTCTACAAGAGTTCAATAGAGGGCCACCCACATTTATTTAGGCCCGTCTCATCTAACAGGCTCTGAAGTAGGTGTTGGAAGTTACATGGTTTATTGTTATGATTTTATTTTTTTACGTACGCTAACAATTGGGGGAGGTTTAAAGATTGTGTGTGTATGACGGTTGGTCAGTAGTAGTATTCAGTCCTTGCTGCCATGGCCTAAAACAACTTGAGACATTGTCATAATGGTCGGTCTGCAGACAGAACAACCGAATGAGGCTGTTTGAAATAAGGAAAGTGGTGCGGTTTGTTTGTGATATGAAATGTGTCCATGAATCGATCTCATAAGTGATCTGTTTAAGGCATGTTTATAACCTAAACCAATTTATGCAAATCCTTTGGTAACACATATGCATGCCCTCACGGATATTTCCCTGATTAATAAGGTCAAAAACGTTAAACCGCCGTGCTTGTATCTGACTCTGTGTACTTTGTCAGTTCATTAAGTCCATTATAAAGTGCGTGTGTGTCATAGTGTATGGAATATCTCAAGTAGTACTCTCAATATTCTGCTGTTTATATCGCTTCTTTTTTGCTCTCAAATATACGCAAAACGAAAAGCAGCTGAAAGAATTCACTGTCATTGTACTGTACCTCCTTTCTTAGGTCTCTTCGCTTTGACTTTGCTTCACTGTGATGTGACACAAAAGGAATATTATACCAAACACCTTTTGTTTGTATCAAACTCTCTCACCCATACAAACGCTCTCTCACCCCTACTGGCTTAACAAAAGCAGCTCTGAAAAGTTGCTAGCTCACTTCTTAATGGTTGTTGACAGCTGGAGTCAACCCAGAATCACGGTGTAAATGTCCACAGAAACTTTTCAAACCCCTCCTGCAGCACATCCTCCCGCTCCTCTATTCATTTGTATGCTTAATAACTTCTGAACGGGTTTAACAAAAAAAAACACTTTTGCTTGTTGCCGGCGCGGTTAGCGGTTTTTGTCCTGCGTTCTATATTCCCATCTCCCGTTTGTGTCTTCAGTCTCAGTTTTTGAACAGCACCTGCTGGTGAGAAGTTGAGTGAGTGGAAATGGACGACATGCTGCTTGTGAGTGGCCAGTAAAAAAAACATCAGTGGCACACCAATAACTTCTTGTGGTCGCCATTCAAAACTTTGTCTGTTCGGCTGCTATATATATCTTATTCCTGATGTACTTTACCCGACTTTATCCGGCATGTCGCCGCAGCTACTTCTTCTTCCGTTGAATCTGAGCCTGTGGAGTGAGCTGTGGTTATTCTCTGCCTCATCTTTTTCTTCCCACGGCTCTACACTGCATCAGCTGGCCTGTGGAGAGTCTCGTCACTCACCCAGACACCAGGACACCTCCTGACAAGGTCACAGAGGTCTGCCACTCCGAGATTAAAACAGCTCCATCCATCCAAAGAGTTCCCCCCTCCGGGCAGCCATTATCATAGCAGATCGCCATGCCAAAAAGCTCAAATGGATATGTAACGCACAAGCTGTGACCTTCCAACAGACTGCTGTCATTTTCAGCTCTCTCTGTCTTGTGAGACGGCGATGGTCGGTGGTTATGTTGTTGCCCCGCCGTTTTCTTTTAAGGGAAATGATGCTGTCACATGCTGTTTTCAGTTTCCCACAAACACAGTTGTCAAAACTGGCACACAAACCTCATTAGTGCCTACTAGTGCGCACATGCTTGCTTGTTTGAGTTTTGCTCGACTCATGGTACGCCGTGGGAGAAAGAGGGCAGTCTGGCTTGGGGACCCCAGAGCACTCTTATCCATCCATCCATTATATCTGTCTGCAAGTAAAAAATGTAGTCTGTTTGGCATAAAATGTTTTTTTTCTGTGTAGACAAGAACGCTGTCTTAAATGCTGCTATATGCCCTTTTAAGAAAAGTATTCGGCGGCCCTCGACGATAGCGAATATGCAGCCAATCAGTAAAGTAAGAGTGGAAGTGTAATAAAGCTGCATATTAAAAATGATGTCTTTTTAATGAAACAATTTCCCTCGCAGCCATAAAGCAATTCAACAGAGAATTCCTGTAGAATCGGACCTGTTGTCATCAACTGTACGATGCAGCGTGAAGGCCTTCTGAGGTACACAAACAAACCTCTAGTTGCATTTCATGTTAATGTTTTTCCATTAGACTTTAACTTAACTGACATATTGCTCGTCATGTTAGGGGAAAAATAGGTTCACATAAGACTTGGATTCTTATCTTTTACGATATGAAAAAGATATTCACATACCAGTAGTGGATGGAAATACTGTATGCATTAATTTGCGGATAATTTGGAAATTTGGTTAAAATTTGTGTTACATGGGGATGTAAACTTTATTATAGACCAGCTTCTGTTTCTACAGAAGAACCTAGACATTCAACCATGGCGGTGGTCAGTAAAGCACTTTCATTTAGTTATTATTATACATGCTACAGACTGTATTATGTTTTCAAATGATGAGTAGATAATTAAAAAGTCTGGTTCTCCACCATTCTTTACTCTACTGGAGAGGGACCTTCATCTAGATCATTTAACTGCCAGTTGTGTTTCACAACAAAGTGGACTAAAAACATGATGGTTTGGCACACAGGGCATGGGATAAGAGCCCGCAGAGTGCTCTCAGCACTTTACTGACCACACATTTTAAACTCATTTTCTCACCACTCAAAGTTGAGTGTTACAAAGTTCTTGCTTTACAATAGCAGGTAAAACACCACCACTGCCTGATCCTACAATTTTAGGAAATGCTCTTGGACATTCTTGAGTGTTTTGAGCACTGTGTACCAGGCATCATTACATGTTGCTCCAACCCTTAACAACCACCTTTCATGAGCCAAAGCAAAACATCAATTTGAACCCGTCAAGTGATGTACAGACGTGAAATATCACACTATATACAACATAAGACAATATAACACTGTCGCTTCTCTGCCTACTTCTCCCTGTCTTTTTCACCACAGCTTGTACCATATTTTGACAGCATTAGATCTGAATTGATGA
The DNA here is from genome assembly GCF_004355925.1 of Anarrhichthys ocellatus. Lineage (NCBI taxonomy): Eukaryota > Metazoa > Chordata > Actinopteri > Perciformes > Anarhichadidae > Anarrhichthys > Anarrhichthys ocellatus. The sequence continues at coordinate 992,836 of NW_022280076.1, read as the reverse complement.
GAGAGTTTGTGTGTGTTTGTCTACCCCACAGCAACTCCTAGTGGGGGCAGAAACATGTGTATTGGGAGATTTGGGGGGGGGGGGGGGGGGGGGTGGGGGGGGGGGGTCTAATATGAGTGTGAGGAGAGTGTGTGTGTTTGTACACTGTCAGGAGGGTTGCCAAGTCTCAGGCAGCATGTGCCCGGGGGGTAAGGAGGACTGGGATGTATTTGTTTAGAGATGAATGCGCGTACACGTGTTAACACACACACAGCCACACACGCACACACACACGATGCATCTAATTGGCAGAAGACAGCTGCTGCCAACCAGAAAACTCATGTGAAAGTACTCATCATGCTTTGGCCCACAGGCGGCCATGCTGCACTTAACAATTTTCCCTCATCGTAATGAGAGCAAATGTGCAGCGAATTCATTTCCCATCTAAAGCGTTTTATTTACAAGCCATGTAGCAGCACAAGACCTAACAACCTTTGATTGTCATCATCTTTGATTGTCATCATTGAGAGACTTGATTTAGCAGCAGAGATGTTACAGTTCCTGTGCAACCCAGTATCATGGCAGGTTGTTATTTGAAGCCCAGCCATGATGTTTTTGCCTAAACAAAATGTTCGTTATGTTACGTGATCTGAAAAAGAAGTCGTTCCGATCGACACAAAAACTGCACGCTGTAAACTGTACCAGTAGATTGGATTTAACTATTCGATGAACTGCCGTGAGACTATGTTGTCCTGCGTACTCTAAGAGGACCTCAATAGCCAGAATTATTTTTCTTTTTTTTTGTCTTGATGTCAATCTCAACGATTGCAAGAACACTTAACAGGGACACAGCATGTGTGTGTGTGTGTGTGTGTGTGGGTGTGTGCACATTGATGGTGTAAGGATTCGTTCCAACAGGAAATTAGTTTGAATATTTTATTATTTCACCAAAAATTCACTGTGGTATAACCTCCCTCAACCAGTCTTTTTTTTTTATTTTTTATATACTTTCAAAGATTATGGAAAGCAGGCCAATGGTTCAAGACCATTTTTCAAGATCAAAAGTTAGACTGAAAGGATAATAGCTCTCTGCATTACCGGGACAGGAGGGACAAGAGTATGTGATTGGTGGACAGTAATGTAGGTTTTCACTAAAGGTGGAAATATGGCTTCATATTATACATTTTATTTTCTCGATTTGATCAAGCTGTATTTTTGTAGTTTCTTGCCATATTACCATTTGTCTGAAGGTCAAATTCTTCACATTGTTGCAGAAGACTACATTTCAAACACAAATGCTCCAACACACTTTCATCTGCTGTATTTATCAGGATTTCAGTCATTGACCTTGACGTTAGTCAGCTTGACTGCCAGTTTTAAATTATTTCATACATAGATTCATTTGGGTAACTCTTCCTCTATTACGTTATGCAGTGACAGCTTATAAACAGCCACATTTAGTACCCTCCTCCTTTCTCTGGAGATTATTTAATTCCCAAATGTCTCTGGTCATAATTAACAGCTGTGGTATCTGCACCGTGTGCTGGGCCAGGGTTGTAATATGTGCTCTTAAAAAAGTAGGAACATAGCAGTGGAAGATAAAAAATACAAAACAAGTAAATTACCAAATTCGTTTTTGTAATATGTGAATCGATTCAAATTTTGAAATATCTTTGAGACAACTTTCAGTTACGCATTAGGAGACTGTGTTGGGTTTGGGTGGAAGGATCCCTGAGCAGAGAGAGATGAAGAGTGAAAGACGAGGCAGGGTTGTTTACAGAACTCGGTAATAATTGTCAGAAGTTAGCGACTCATTACAAAGATCCTCTGACTGATTCGAAATAGACTCTCACTGATGCCGAGACACCGTGTTCCCACCCACACCCTCTACGTCTCCCGGCAGTTGCCACACCGCCCAGTAGGTGGAAGCAAAGCCACACTGACATAAAAAAAACCCGTTTGGTGTGACTTTCTCCAGATGGTGAGTGGCACGCAGGAGCTCCTCTGGTCTTCTTTCCCCAAGCAGGCAGACAGGTCCTTTCAACTCTCTTCAATCAAGTTTCCATAAAGGCAGAACGAGACCTAGTGCTCCTTACAGCCAGAGCTTTGCGAGAGCTTCATTCCAAAGTGACAGATACTGCGGTTTCAGATCTAAGCGACCTGCACCCCCGACAGGGAGAGCAGGAGGGGGGAGAAAAAAATGGCAATGGAGAGAGAAAATTGGGAAGGAGGTGGATGGCTTGAGAAAGTACAGATTTTTATTATCAAATGGGGTTTACGGGAGGCCGCGGGGTCGCGAAAACATAAATGAAACATGAGCTTGTGGTTGGCCCTTGATCCAACTTTGAACCTGCAGCTTTTAAGCCTTGGGTGTATGTAACACTCACTCTCTCTCCTGCTGCATCTCCCTCTCTAATTAATGCTCAGCTATGTGAACCCAGGATTAGATCAGGCCAGGGAAATCAATGGCTGACAGCAGAGGGGAAAAAAGAGGAGAGCAATAAGCAAGCTGTCACATTTTAATCAGGGTGGTTGAGGATCGTGAGTATTAGCAACGGTTGTGTCTTTGTCAGTCGCATGCATGCATGTGCAATACACGCAGTGTGTGTGTGCATCCACATATGTAAGCCAGTGTCAAGGGTAGCTCTTGTGATGTCTGTGGGAGAGGTTGGACCCTGAAGTTCCCACAGAAAAGACCAACTGATCCTTGGAAGTCTTGGAGGCATGCACGGCTATGCACGACTGCAACCTCAGCGGCAGCAGTGGTGGGAATGGGAGCCACCCTGCAGCGTGTTTTCACAAACCGGCCTCAAATTGAAAACATCACACTTCACTCCCCTTACATTATTTCGCCAGGGTTTTGAATACCGCAAATGGAAATGTGTGAAAAGAATATTCAGGAATGGCAGTTTGATTTGAAAGATACTTTAAAAGGAAAAATCTTGCCCTTACCAAAAAAACCTTACTCTTGATTGGGAGAATTACTGAGGTTGACCTTTAACGAGAAAAAAAATTGAGGCCACTCGATATATTCATACTCGTCTTCATCTTGGGGGCACGAGCCAGTGTTCCAGTGATCTCGCATTGATGGCAATAGCTGTAATAGACTGAACAGTGGGTAAGTGAATCAAGTTAAACTAGATTGTTTAATGATTTTGCAGTTTAATTGTGATGCACTGGTTTTTGATTGGTCATTTTTCAGTCAGCACACCATCTGCGTGGTGTTTATGCATAAACGCTCTTTGTTAAAGCACTAAATGCCCAAGCAATATGTTTTCAGCCCTCTAGACCAGGTGTCGGACCTGTCGCCAAGGAGCGTGACGGGCAGAAAAACCTTCGGATATACTGAACAACTGTCCCAGCCATGTCTCATCAGCAGTCAGAGCTATTAAAACTTATCATTTTTGTCTTTGACATTCAACAGGCTAAACCGGCTAACGGGCGTGTTTTGTGGTTCCCTTTTTCACATTGCTATCAGAAGATTTGTTTAAAGTCTGTAGAAGCAGCAACAAGCTGCGGTGTTTAAATTGTGTCTTCTGATCCCGAGTCCTTTAATCCACAGTTGTGGTTCCACCGATAAACAGAGCAATTCTTTACCAATAGGTCATGTTCGCTAAGCCCCAGCTCCTTGTCGGTATACTGAACCTGTATATGTCGCCACCAGAAAGTTTACCAGATTATGTGCCTGGTAGTACTCTCAGATTCTGACTGCTGGAAACTTAAAGAACTAGCTATTGAGGCTGCACGTCTCACTGAGATTTAACTCCATTCCAATAAGTTATTCAATTTCACAACTTGAATTGTTTTGTATTTCTTACTGAAACCAAGACCAATTGACTGTTTTTTTTCAGCTCTTTTTAAGTTTTCTCCCCTAAAATGGCTATCCTAATTCCCCCGGGCTCTTCTGACAGACTGGAGACCTGGCTGTTGTTCTTAATCATTTTAATTGTAGACTGTTGCTTACAAATGACATTGACATAAATGCGGATGGACAAAATAAAACACCTTTACCTCTGGTAGATGTTGTGGCCAGGTGTACCTAAACTGCCAACTCATTGTAATTTACATTTCGCTATTCGTGAACCACTGCAGTTGCTACTTGAATTTCAGCCAACAAATGCTCCAAAGTGCAATGCAGAATTAAATATAAAAAAAAGGTAAAATGTTTTTTTTTAGTAGTATTTGTTTCTGTGTGTGGCTGAATGTCCTCTGTGTAAAAGCAGAGGCTCCTGAGAGGAGACTCTGCTTTTACAATTAGCTTGCAAAGCGGCGTCCTTATACGTCCTTACACGTAGCAAGGGCCCTCAGGATATAATTCCCCAAGGCAGAACATTCCGCTGGAAAGACAACGGTGCACTTTTACATCCAAGATTTACATTGATTTTGTAAGGGTTTGCAAAGCAAATGATCGTTTATTTAAATTGAAGTTGCTTAGAGAGATGGAAAGTTGAGGTCAGGGAGCTGGAAGTGAAAGAAAATGCTATCGGTCATGGTGTTTACTGGAATAGCACAAGCGCTGGGAGCTTTCAAAAGAAAGTGTAGGAGAGTTGAATGTGCAGATTAGAACACAAAAATACCTTACATCTCCCACATCCACAGCTGGCAGACTACTGCTTATGCCTTCTGATTTTGGGACAAGCATCAAAGTTAGTCTCAGGTCAATATATTTCTACTCGATGATTAAAGCAGTGTGATGAGTCATTTAGCTTGAGTCATGTCTGAGATTACGACAATGGCGATGTTAATGGCTGCAGTGACTAATTTCAGCAGGCATACCGTTGCAGTAAAGTATGATGCAACTGCAAGCTTGCATTTACGGATTCCTCTGGCTGTGAGCTCCAGCACCGCTGCAGATAATTTGTGTGTACACAAACAAACTGTGTGTTTCATACAAACTGCCCCAGTCGTCTTACACTGTTTGCAAAGACAGGCAAAGAGAAATAGGATGTAGTGTGTAAATGATGCACATGGAACAATTTTTTAGGGGCTTATGAGTTACGGTGTGAACCGTCAGTCCACCGCAGGTGGTGCAGATAGAGAGTGAAGATCCCAAAAATGTGAATATTGAAAGAAGTAGTAGATGATCATTCCACATGGCTATTATCTTTCTGCTGTACAGGTGTAAGACAGAAGTAAGCAAGAAGAGCGCACAACAGAATGCAAATTTGCTATACAAGTTTAAATGAGTGGACTGGAATACAGTAATCTTCTACTTGGCTGCACATTTAGTGTTTGATCAACATTTGTCCGACAGTGAGATCAACATCTCTCCATGTTCTAGATATAACCCAGGAAAATAAATTGGAGCACATAAGGTGAGTTAGTGTAGGAGGAAAAGCAAAATAAATTGAATTAAATAAATCTGATTTGAGTAAATACAGCCACAGGAGGTGTTTAAAAGACATGTTCATGCCAAATTTGGATAAACACCAATGCCGTTATATCATTTTTTTTTTATGATCCGCTCTTAATAACATTATACTAAAATGGAAAATAAAATACAAATACAAGAAAAAATGTAATCACGACACGGTTAACGCAGCAGTGTTTGAATATAGAAGTTGTAAAAAGTGTAGGAAGAAATATTGGGGGAGTTAAAAGGCACGGAGGAAAAGGAGCAGTGAGGAGAGGAAATTAAAAAGTAAGAGAAGAGATGTACGGCAGGCTATTAAAGAGTGGGACAGCAAATATTGGAAAGGAGTACCAGAGGAACATGAGATGAAGAGTGAGAAAAACTTGATTGAGGGTTTCAAAGTAGAAAATGAAGTTGTGTGAGAGAATAACAGCTTGAAGCAGGACACCTCTTTAATACTGGCATGCCTGCATGCTCAGCAGACTGACAAATTAAAGTAAAACAAACATAAAAAAACGTGCTGCTACGTTATTTTGGAGTCACAGATATATTCTTTAGGAAGTTGTCTGTATTGCAGCAGTGCCATGGAGGAGGCTAATAGTGTGTCTCAATATTTTTCCCTGAGATATTTATTCGAGGTGTGTTGCGATGGGTGAAGCTCCTTTTGAGCAAGTGGAGAAAGATGCATTCAAATGAAATCAATGATCCATGTAAAGACTACGTCTATGTTCCATTCTGTGTTGTATCTCTGCCAATTCTGCCTCCTGCTTATAGCTCAGTTTTCTCTCTCCACACTCCGCCTAGCACCCCTTCCCTTTTCCCTCAGCTTCACACTCCGGAGCCTCAATCTCAGACTCTATTCAGCCGCTGCCTGTTCTTACTCCCAACTCACTTCACACTCACTTTAATTGTACACTCATCAGATGGATTGTCAGAGAAGGAATGGTCAGACCAAAAGGCTTAAGCTTCACTGTCTGTGGACAACCGGGTCACTGGCAGCTTTCAATCTCTTCCTCAGGACGGATCAATAAACTTCACACCCAGGACTCAAGTTTGACCCAGCCAAGCAAGAGAAACAATTCAAGATAGGAGGGCTGAGGGATGTCAACATTTTTACTTTGTGATTTTGACAATACACATGTCCTTTCTTTTGTTGATGAAAGCTTCTATTGTCAGTATGGATCCCAGCTCCAAGCAGCTTCTCAAGCAAATGCATCAATTGCAACATTTAATGCAAAAGTCCTATGTGTATTATATTTGTACTCACTTGTATTAACCATTTTAAACCTTTATTACATCCAGGGGGTGAGGTTACTAATTTCACAGTGGTATTATGGACCATATACTGTACCCTCCCAAGACAGGTCCCTTTGGGCTGCGCAAAGTTGGTGCAATGATTGGAAATCCAACCAGCCACAGCAGTCCTATATTCTAAAGGGAAAATGGACACTTTAACTGGACAAATTAGCTGTGGCTACATGCATATATGAAGTTGCGGTTTGGGGCTTGACGTGCTACTGAGCAAAACCGTCCAAAATCCATATACTTTAGTGGAATTCAAGCGTCCATTAATTTTATGGTCTGTGAAACTAAACTAATAAAACAATCGTTTGCAGTATTAGAAATGAGTCACCTTGCCTCTCTGAATTCCTGCTGAATCAGCACTCCTATCATCAACTGAAGACACACCTCTTTTTACATATTCTGCCAACCTGCGATTAACTGTCCTGTTGTCTTTGTAGTGAGGAAGTATATGTGCATGATGTCCACAATGAAAATGCATCATTTCCCCATCATTTAAAAAAAATAAATTAATGTTAGAATAATTGTGTTTTAATTCCAATAAAACAAACACATCAAAATGAAAGGAAATTAATGAATAACAATATACCAATCAAACTAACCAAAATATATGACTAAATTATACATAACTAACAAAAACATGCGCAAGATAACCAATTACGATAATAAACAAATAACTAACCGAACTGAACCGAACCGCCAAATCAGTCAACTAACCAATCAACGATGAAATAACCAATGTTGTTACAGATTATTTTTTTTCAAGGAAAGGCAGCAGTAGGGTTCTTAAAATGATTTACTCTTTTCATCATGCTTGAGGTGACGAACGGACCTGATACATGTTGTGATGTATTTGAGGAAGATGTGTGAGTCTTCGTTGATTTCCATGGAGAAATGAAACTTTTGCCCCCTTCTACTGTGGGGTTCATGTCAGGAGCTGAGGGTCTTCAGGGTCTTCCCCATGGGCACCTCAGCAGGCTACCACAGGAGCAATTCTCCCCTCATTGCTCCACTCTGCTATAGCTGAAAAAATGTTCAGCCCTTTACGTTTGTTCAAGACTGTGTTGGAGTTGAGTGAGGTCCAAAGAAACGCTGGCGGATGAAATGTTTATGGTGTAAATAAGTTCCAAACATGAGGTGACTAGTTACATTTGCCAGAGACTGCTTGGTGCCAGATTGCTTGGAGAAAACGAACGTCCGTGAGATAACGGCCAAGAAAAAGTCACCTCACGCTCCTGCTGAGTCAGCATTGCTGCCACAGTCTGAAATGTCCTCACACCTTTGGCCAACCATCAATCAATACATACTTCCTTCATCATTCATCATTGTTTGAACAGCGCTACAGTTTAATCACCAAGCTCTGATTTCAATAAAGATCCTCCTTTTTAATGGTGCATCGATCAGCTCTTTTGGACTCGGACCTGCTTGATTCAGTTAAAGAGACAATTTCAACCTCCACCCCTCCCCGCCCGCACCACGGGCCTGGTGTTATGAGGCAAGGGCAAAGATGCAAAAATTAAAAATTTCAGACCTTTACTGTCTCCTGACGAATGCTCTTGTAAATTGTGCACTGCGGTGAAAGTGGGACTCAATACATTTTCATTTTTACCTTGTGTAAAAGTTCAGAAAATTGTTTTGAAGATGCTATTTCCTGTCCTATGGAAATTAATATGATACAATATTCAATGGGGAATGGTTACAAACTATTTCAGAAAGAGATTTCTTCGAGTGAAATTGGAATATGTGTGTAAGTGGACATTTTTTAACCCACATTCATTAAAATGGCTCCAAATAACAAACCCATCGGGGAATGCTACATCAGGTCTCCTCTCCTTCTCATTTACTTCTTCTCTAACATTTCCTCATACAGCACTTCTGAAGTTCTGCCCCAAAGAAACAACATTTCTAACTTTTTTAATAACTCATCTAACTCTTTCATATAGGTCTTTTCATTTGTTTCATATTTTAATATGCATTCAATCTATTTTAGTTCTCGAATGGGTCTTGAAAAATCTACATTTTAAAAATATGTAATTCCTGAAGTGCCATGTGCAAATCAGATACTGTGCTATTCCTCTCCAGTAATGCAGATCGGTATTCTCAAGGTCATCTCTTAATAAAGTAATGGGGACTTACTCCTCATATCAATAATCCTGATTGCATTTAATTTAAACATATGCTGTGTTGCTTTGGCTTTTTAAGGCGCTAACAAACAGCCTTACCTTAATCCATTTTCCATGCATTAAGCATATGTTGTATGGTGTCAAAGTCCAAAATGTTCCATCATTCTCAGACGGTTTGGTGTCATGATTATCTGTGTACCACGGCTTGCTAGTTTTCATTTTTGCGTTATCGAAGACAACAGCAATAGTCTAGTTTGCTGAAAGGGCAACGGGGCATGCAGTAGATAAGGGTAACAATGCGTTCCATGAACACCCCCACTGGAGCACAAGGCACGGCCTGTTGTGCATACAGACTGTGAATTCTGCTAACATATTTAGATTATTTCAAACGGCAGTATAATAGTCGATTAAACAGTGACAGCCCTTGTGTGGATTACATGTTGTTGACCCCATTAAGCACACACACACATATATGGACGTAAGCCCAGAAACATTGGGTTAGTTGATCGTAAATACATCTTCCTCCGCGCAGTCTAAATGTGCCTCACACCCAGAGTCAGATAGTCTTCTTAATTAATTGGACTCATAAACATCGTACTTGGCGAGATGTCTCTGCCATGTGAGGCTGGCAGAGCCTAACAATGTTCCCAGTAGTGACAACGAAATGTCCATTAAGGGTCCATCAGTATTGCTCACTCTACAACCCTCAGTTACTGCTGAGTCTAATGGCCATTAGACTCCAGTGCAGCACCGACTCGGACAACTGCCGCTGTCGATGACAGTTATAATATAATAACTTCATGGAGGGAAAATAAAACAGTCTTAAACCTCTTCAGTCCAAATGTTCAAAGACTCCTTCAGAGAGTTACACTCCTCCAGTTAAGGTTGGAGTGCCGGCGTGCCTTGATATGTGTGTATTTGCGTGCATTGCATTACAAATTATCATTCACCCGGCGCGTCGACATGTCGTGATATGGTTGATTTATCGGCTGTAACTTTGATGAATGCTTAAAGGCACAAAGTCGTTAAGATGGTGCAAGTGTGATAGGAAGAAAAGATGGAAAACAGTGACAATGTTATTAGAAACGGATAGCCTGTTTCCAACCTTCCTGCGACTTCCGATGACTTGCATGTCGTTCTCACAGCTTGGGATCTCCGGCGACGTGAATCTGAAGCAAAATGAAGTAAAAAGCCTCGCATTAGTGCACACTGCATGGGTCAAAAATGTATTCTCCGATTTCAAAAATGTATGAATAAAGTGTCTCTTGTTGAGGATATTTCTATCCAGATAATGTACTTGTGTTTATAACTGCCCACGGTACTGCATTTTATACATAGAGCGTATATACATTGTGGACAAATTGCACGTTTCAGTCAAGACAGTAACCAGCCCAACTTCCTGACTTCAGTCTCGATTGTATTTTCTGTAATAGAAGGGTACATAACATACTTGCGCTCTTTGGGTATTTTTCGGAAACTCTGCTTGGCAAAGCATCAAGGCCAGTGATCGGAGCTCAAGCTTTTATCTGCTTCTGTCGCTCTGATGCATTTGACGTGGACATGTTTGCTGAAGGAGAGAAAGTTAAAGAAAACTCAGGAAATAATTACTTGCCTGAGTATCTACTTTCTCAGTGAAATGAAGTGTGGGTTTATGTATTTTGTTTTTGTCTGACTGCAGGTGCTTTGACCTAGATCTTGCCCGTCATACTGGTGGTTGCGTGTAATGTTAATGATGCAGACATTTTCCTGTTTGCTCGCCTCTGTGCAAGCTTGTCAGCTTCTGTAATTGCCTAAAGTGCAAATGTTGAGATAAGTTAATACAAACAAGGCAGGTGTCTCGCCAGTGTGTCCTATTAAAGGGATATACTCTTCCATTTATATTTCTTTTCTTAAGGCTAAAATATCCCCTACTAAGTGTAAAACAAACTCGTTTTTTGGTCCATGGACAACTAACAACTTCCTTTTCCCTTCATCATGGACTTGGTCTTTTTTATTTCCATGCATATTTGAGTTACTGACAATATTAACAAAACCATCATAATCCACCCATCCATTTCTGTGAAAATGGTAGACTTTACCTGATATGAAATATATATTTATCCAGAACATAGTGATAGAGGCTGTTCAGAGTGTCATAGAATTAGAATCGACCCTTCTCTATGTCCCTCCCATAGAAATAGAATAGAAGTAGAAGGGACGGACAGGATGTTCAGAGCAGCAGCCCTTTTTTATGTGTACCGATATCATTGCGACCGTTGTAGCAGCTAGCTAACTTCTGTATAAACCAAACCGATTTATGGCAAATTGAGCCGTATGACCCATGAGGTTTCTCATTCTATGATCCGGCCCCTACGAAAGCGTACCGGCCAATCATAGCATGGCTTTGGCCCGCTCTCTCACCAGGGCTCGACAACTGTCCGGCTCTGTTCCATAGACGCTCATGCAATAGTTTCAGATTTTCTTCATTTTCAGGCTGGTTTTATGGATTTAGAGCTCGTCGAGATTAAATGTTGTGCCCGGGGCACGCGTGCTAGTGATACTCTTTTCCCGTAGAAGTTGGAAGGAGGTGTAAGTTTGGATAATGTTACGTTACTTAAAAAAACCTGTGGAGTTAACATCAGCAGAGTACATTAGCACATCATTAACAAGTGTAAGCTGTTCTCTGCTATGCAAGGTATAGTGAATATATGAATATATTCATATGTTCAACCGGTGGATTGCTCCCTCCAGGTGGGGACGGAGTGCCTACCTCAAGCGAAGGAGTTCAAGTATCTCGGGGTCTTGTTCACGAGTGAGGGTAAGATGGAGCGGGAGATCGACAGATGGATCGGTGCATCTGCAGCAGTAAAGCAGGCTCTGCACCGGACCGTCTTGGTGAAGAGGGAGCTGAGCCGGAAGGCAAAGCTCTCAATTTACCACTCGGTCTACGTTCCTACCCTCACCTATGGTCACGAACTCTGGGTCGTGACCGAAAGGACAAGGTCGCGGGTACAAGCGGCCGAAATGAGTTTCCTCCGTAGGGTGGCCGGGCTCAGCCTTAGAGATAGGGTAAGGAGCTCAGTCATCAGGAGGGAGCTTGGAGTCGAGCCGCTACTCCTTCGCGTCGAAAGAAGTCAGCTGAGGTGGTTCGGGCATCTAATTAGGATGCCTCCTGGACGCCTCCCACTGGAGGTTTTCCAGGCACGTCCAACTGGGAAGAGACCCCGGGGAAGACCCAGAACACGCTGGAGAGATTACATCTCCCAGCTGGCCTGGGAACGCCTCGGGATCCCCCAGAATGAGCTGTAACATGTTGCCGGTGAGAGGGAGGTCTGGGTCGGCCTGCTTGACCTGCTGCCACCGCGACCCGACCCCAGATAAGCGGTGGAAAATGGATGGATGGATGGATTCATATGTTGCTTTTTCTTTTTAATGACTGTAACAGCAAATAAAGAACTACCCGGCTTTACAAGAACAGTGTTGTTCCTTGATTTCATTGTCTTTTTCATCTCGATCCACAGATGATGTTGTGGGTCACTTTTACAATGTGATCTGTGGGTTTTTGCTTCTATCTCTATCCTTCAACTTATACGGTATACTGCAGACCCTTCTGTCTGCCTCTCTTTGAATTCCCATTTTTTTGTTTTTCCAAAAATGAGATGACATTGTTTGCAGGGAGTGCAGTTAGTGACATTGTGGGCTCCATGTTAGCTCTGACAGTTTGACGGAGTAGCAGAGGGGGGGCGGTGGTAAGCGAAGAGTCAATTGGGGTGATGCCGTCTTTGATCTCACCCTTCCATTTCTGGTCTCAGCCTCCCCATGCCTCTTCTCCCTCCTGCTCCTACAGTACACTCTCACCTCTGCTCCTGCTTACCCTTGCCCTCTCCCCGAGGATAATGAGTTTAATTAAAACTCTTCAACCCCACAGGTCAGAACAGAAGGGAGAATAAGACGTGGGCGAGATAAAAAAAAAATTCCTCACCTCTCTTTCACACACCTCCTTATTTTTCTGTTGGGTTAAACTACTATAACGACGAGGTTAATCACAGCAGCAGCCAGCATGTCCATGTTCGTCAGTCTGTCGTTGACTCACTGAAACCCCAGGAGCTCTGCAATTGGCTGACTATGGACACATTTGGACCCCAACTTGTATTCTAAAGTATTCAAGTTAAAAGTACTGCATAATTTTACCGCAGTCCATTAAGCCTATGCTTTGTCATGATGGTACTTTAGAATTCTCTCATAGTTTGTCAAAGGAAAGTTGATTTTTCTTACTTCAGTCCTTTGATATATATTTTTTTAATTTCATTTGATTATATTCATTTTATCCGTCCTGCTTTTGCTTTCCTATAAGCAAAAGCATTAAGTGTTTGGATTTAAGTGTTTTGTTCATATTATAGGTAAGCTGAAATGTAAATGTGCCGGTGTTTGACGACACAATAATCGAGCGAAGGATGCTAAACTCTATGCAATCATGGTAGCTCTTTGAATATAAGATTGCATGTTTATGTTTTTAAGATTGCACACTGAACGACTACATCCATGCAGCGTTATCTCATATCGGGGTTTAAGAATTGCAAAGATGTTGTTTTGTCCATTGCTTTTATATTGTGAAAATAACTTTGCAGTCTCGTTGTTCTCGAGTTCATTTCAAGGTTTTGAGCTCGTTTCACTCGGAAGTGAAACCCAGATTTTATCTTTATGGGATAAGTTACGTTCTCTTCTGTCAAACTTTGCTTCAGAGTTCTGAAAACAGTTCAGAATAAGATAATAGTTGTTTGACAATTTCTTTGAACTCATCATTTATTGTTGCAATTATAATGTTTTGGAAAGTTTGGTCATATGACCCCCTGTGCTGATGCATGCTAAAGCAAATCTTCATGTTCACCTAACTAACAAGGGCGAGGATGACCCATCTTCATCAGGCCATATGTTGTACTGTGCACCAAACTATACTCTTGCTAGATGCTCACTATCTGGGTGTCCCAAATAAAGGGAGATTTTGGAGCGAAATAACTTTACAGCACCCATCATTGAAGTAAAGGAATATCTTTTGGAAGAATGTTGTTCATACAAAGTTCCAGAGAGTTGGATAATCTATGTCAAGGTGCATTGAAGTTGTTCTGGAGGCTCCTACTCAGCCATCTTTATGTGTGTAGTATGCATTCACTACTGTTTTATTGAACTTTGAGAACTTTAAGATGATAATCTGCTCCACATAACAAACTAAAGAAGAATAGAACATAGCAGTTTGTACTGAAAGTATCTCACTCACTTTTAACCACTTCAGATTTGATCAGCCCGTCCACAGGGATTCACAGTGGCAACTGCAAACCTCAAACCTCTTGCTTACTGTCACTCAAGATACTTATGTCAAATTGCGCATGGTGGAAAGATGTGCCAAACATGTATTCTTCTCTGCGTATACTGTATCTGCATGCGTATTCACACTTGCATACACACTCGCACGCAGACAGACGCACTCACTATCACGTGAATCAGCATGTGAGTTCGGAGGCACAGGGGAAGAGAAATGCAAATGCTCCTCTCTTCAAGTCAGCGACATGGCATCCGTGGGGAGCGAATGTGTGTTGGTGAGAGAAAGAGGGAGATGGCGAAAGGGAGAGATTTAGAGGGAGAGATGGCGCTGATTCACTCTGCATTCTCTGTGTTTCCCCTGCACTGACGCACATTGCTGTGAAAGAACATGCTCGACAGGCAGCGAAAATAGATTTTCTCAGGAGGATGATGGTTCGCCAACAAGCCTTTCTCTGTTTACTTATGTTTTTTATTTCTTTTTCCCTCCATCTCTCGTTTCTTCCCTGTGCCTCGGTCGTCCTTGAAGACGCCAAGCAATGCCGCACATTTTCCTTTTTTCTGAATTCCCCCTTTAGCCTCCCCGTCTCTCTGATTCCCATGTTGCTTTTCTTGCGTAGTCAGGTTGCACGTCGTGTGAGAGCAGGATTTGTGGGAGCACATGCGCGCTGGCGAGACACCGTGACTGATCTGATTGCTGGGAGGGAGAGACGGGCAGAAAGAGAAAGAGATGGAGATGAAGTCTGACACGATGCAAAAATACTTTTTCAGAAATGTCAGTGTTGCGTTTGGTTTCCTAATATTGTACTGATAATAACTTACTCCAAATAAGTTACTCTTATATGAAAAGTTACAAAACACTATTCGTATATCATGGTTTAGTTTATTTGATATTATAAGAAGGAGAACATTAAATCACAAATCGGTCCAGGAAGGTTCTCCTGCAGCAAAATAGCAACCGTCATTACATGGGACTGTTACGCACAGCTGTTCTGCCCATACTAATAATTCATCACATGTAAACCATCATTGTGGTGACAGCTCAATCCTCATTATTAAATGTCAGTAGGATGATCAATGAAAAAACAGTCTTCTTTCAAGTTGCCACTTTATGTGTGGGAAATGGCATATGCATTATTTTTTGTGCATATATTACTAATTGTTCATTGTTTATACATCTAGGCCCCAGGTGTCAAAAGTATCTGAAGCAGTTAAAAGCATAATGCAGGGAAACCAAGATCTAATCAAAGCAATGAATCACTGAGCAAAAGACTTACATTATAAAGAAAGGTGACAAAGGTGTTTGTCTATATAACAATAATAAGGAATGATCTTACTTATATTAAATTAATAATTATTTGATTGTTTTAACATGCTAGAATACTCTTGATTTGAACACAACAGGTACTGAGGTTGCAGTTGTTTCTTGAAAATACTGGCCAACTCAAATTCTTGGAGTGTTTACCTCGTTGTTGACTATTCATGCATCTGTAAAAGATATTGCAGCCCAAACATTTAGCCATTAAGTTTAAGTTTGAAGAGTGACGCTATATCAGCTGTACTTTAATTGTTTTCATTCCTCACAATAACACCACAGCTTGTTCTTCTACCACTACTCATTACTTCTTTCTTCTTTTCGATGCTCCTCTATTAGACCAATTTCCAGTCTCTCATGCAGTCCCACATCCATAATTTACTGCTAATAACTCACGTGACTTCCACTACTCCATTTCTCCCTGAGCAAGCCTTCATCTTTTCTTATTGCAAAGAAGAGAGACAAGTTCAATCCTTGATATTTCTTCTTTCTTTTTTTTTGTACTAAGCCTGTGGCAAAAAAATCAGATGAAGATGTTGGGATTCAGGCCAAAGTCATCAGGGATATATGTGAGTCCAGAGGCAGGAACATCAAATATTATACTGTCTCAAGGCACTTACCTTCTATTACCCTGCTATCTTCTCTCCAAATCTGTCACTTTCTCTATCCACATTGCCTCTTTGCTCTCTCTCTCTCTCTCTCTCTCTCTCTCTCTCTCCTTAAACCTCCTTTTTTCTCTCTCTTTGTTATTGACTTAATACAATATCTGTCAGGCTTTTCTCGCACTCTGACTCATTGATGCTACATGGGAGACTATCCTTTCAAAGACGCATGCACTATGTGATTGCATGTGCTACAAATGTGATATGTTTGTTGAGTTGTTTCCATTGCTGGAGTGTTTCTTTCTGTTTGCAGTCATCTCCAGTTACTAAACACTGTACTAAAATACAGAGCGATAGAATAAGGAACTCCAGATGTTTCTTTTATCTTCTTCCTCTGTTTGTCTCTGTCAGTTGTGGAGTCATACAGCACACAGCAAAATATTACTATTACGTTCATGCTCTGAGAACTCACCGTGAAATGGTTAAAGTTGTAAAACGAAAACACATACGACACCCAGACTGGACAAAGCCGTGGTATTGACCTGTCAATCACAAGCTAGCCACGCTCTAAAGCAAAATCTGCTTTATAATCTATTTTACTCTAAATGGGACCATAATAAACTGAGACATCTAGCTGCCTAGTCGGTTCAATCGACTTAGTTTGCAATTTTGCTGGGGATGAACCAATCCAACCTTTTCTCTCTCAATTACAATATCTCGACACTGAGTACCGATCTAAAAGCAGTCCCCTCTTTTATACCAAGTTAGAAATCTGTATATTTTACCGCGTGCCATTGTTCATTGGGATCATTTTTATTCAAGGTAACAAGGATTGCCATGCAGCCAAAAACTGAGTCAGATGTGCCAGATTTGTGCACCATAAAATCTTCATGTATTTTTAAATGCATACTCACACATCACAATCTGCTTTCTAGTGCGTGATAAAGTGGTGCACACTAGAGCATTGGATGGTATTTGCAAGTAATGCGTTAATGCATGTTCTCTATGTGTACTGGGGCTGCCACTTAGAAATCAAGTTGAGACAAATGAGCGCTAAGGCATAGTTTGTTATGTCAAACACAACCCACTTAGCCTAATTAGCACTGTTGTTGTTGTGGCAACAATACTGTAAGGCAGTTGCATTTTTTTCAAAGACAGAAAATAGCCTTACATTAATCTGTGATTTTCTCAAAATTCAAATTTGGACAGATCATTACAGATCAAATCTTTTTTCACTCTTTCGAATGGTAGTTTGTGTTTTGAATAAAAAGGGGTTGCCCTAATATGTACGAACACACACATTCATTCAATGTACATTCTTCCGCACATCAGACATTGTTTGTGCTCCGTGTGCTGTGTTTGTGTTTGTATGCACACAGAGCTGTAGTCATGCTTTTCTACTCTGTGATGCAGGTATGTGAGTGTTTGTGTGTGTTGCTCCACAGAGCAGGGGTTTGTTAGTTCAGTCAGTATACCCGGTCACCTGTGGTACCATATATCTCAGCTCCTTAATCTGATTTGACTGCCTTCCTCCAGCCTCTGTCTCTGCCAAAATACCTCAGTGTGATTCTCTTGTCTGGCACAAAGTAATGAAAACACATAAAGCTCTCATTACCTGCCAGTGGCTGTGGGGCTGAGTGGTAGTAGACCTGTACTCTCACAGACACACACACACACACACACACACACACACACACACACAGGAGAGTAGACACACAGATGAGGAGCATGCTCTCACATACTGTGCAGTCATACACACAACCACAGATGCGCACGCGTGAGCCTGAGGCGTGCAGCAGTTTAAATTACTCGGCTGTCATCAGGATCTGATTGATGGTTCATTCTCTCATGGCTGCTATATGATGAAGCTGGTATTTGCCGTGTAATTTCTCCATCGCCCGTTCGGATGGGAGGGCAAGCTGATTTGGTCTGAGGTGCAGTTTCACATCTATATAGATTAGAGCCGGAACAATAAGGGAATTTCAGGGCCCATGTCCATCCATCTATTCATCCATTCATCCATCCATATTATTGAGCATATAGGAATGTTTATTTAGATGTATTTTTCTTGATGTATTTTGTGAATGCACTATACTGTACTGCTCTATTTCAATATTGCTAATTCTATATTGCCCTTATTTTCCTTCACACCAACATTTTACACAGACACCTGGGACTTGGCCAGCAGAGCCGCACTCATTTACCTCTTGCCATTGTGTAGAACCTTTGGAACAGTTTGAGGTTAATTAACCTCAGTAATGGTACTTTCACGGCAGCCATTGTGAGGTAGTGGAACTTTTGCAGAGTTACTTTCTCATGAATTTGAACCATCCACTTTCTTTTTACATGCCCTTTTGGCAAGCTGCCTGCCTTTTTTAATCTTGAATTTTTACTTGATCTACTGGAAACCCCAATTATTAGTCTTCACATGGAAATGATGAAACACACAGGCAGCCATCTAGACACACACACACACACACACACACACACACACACACACACACACACA
>NW_022280076.1:966323-974348 GCF_004355925.1 Anarrhichthys ocellatus | reverse complement strand
ACACACACACACACACACACACACACACACACACACACACACACACATGATTCTGTAAAAGGCCCACAGGGAACAGAGAGGGTGAGTTTGAACTTAAATTTCTCAGAGAAGCTCAGGAAGAGAAATTGGATTTATTGGAAAGACTGAAAAAAAAGTGACAAGAGTGGTAGAGTAGAAAGGAAAGAGAGGGAGACACAAAGGGAAAGAGAGAAACAATAATGTAAGGAAAGTAGAGACTATAGATGTTAGACCAAATGGTCTAAAAATGCATTACTCTTAGCCTGGTTGTGAGTAAGGGTGGAATACGGGGATATGTGTAAACAAGTGGAGAACCCTATAAAGTGGTTGTGGTAGTCCATGCAAGCGGCACGGCTCTAGTGAAGATCAGCAATATGAAGAGCAATATCGGCCTCTATGAAATATATAAACAATCAAATGGATTGCAGTTAAATTGCACCGACATTCATGGATGAAATTCTATGAAAATGTTATGACATTTTGTGAATTTATTCATGATGCCCAGAGGATGAATCTTAAAAATACAGTTCACCCCAAAATGGAAAATACATATTTTCCCTCTTACCTGTAGAACTATTTATCAATCTAGATTGTTTTGGTGTTAGTTGCTTAGTTTTGGAGGTATTGGCCGTAGAGATGTCTACCATCAGTCGAATATAATGGGACTGTGGCACTCTCTCTCTCATCTCTTTCTCATAACGTTACGCACACAACCTATGCACTGAGTTATTCCTTAAATACTTAAAATATGGATTGAGATGTAGCTTTTCCTCACATGCTACAATAGAGAAACAACTCTGTGTTTTGCGACCCTGAATTTGATAGTACATAGCACTATAATGCTCACAGGCCAACATCCCATGAATCATTTTTTACGAGACAGCTCTGACATTAAATAGGAAGATAGTCTCCTTGTTAATGACCTTGATGGGACACCTGCTGTACATGTCTACAACTCCCCACAACGATGTTCATTTCATTTTATTTCTGCCCTTTAGTCTTTTCATCTCAGACTTTCCTGACCATTAGTTCTAATCAGCATTCCCCCTTGGTGCCTACCATCATCAAATGCTCCTTTACCTTACATCTGGCTGTATACCAGCTGCCTTCAATCAGCTACAATCACTCTATCAGTGCCCCATGTGGCGTGTAAAACTAAAGGAAAGTAAATGTCTTTTTTTTCCCCTCTCCAAAGCACTCTCTCTGTAGGTCTTTATACATCACCCTTTTTCCACTCCATCCTTCTTGCCTTTGAAATGTCGACCAGCAGATGCTCTTTTTCACCTGTGCTGGCCTCGGGATGTGGAGATCTGCCAATGGTTTGCGCTTTGAGTTAGCACTTTGTTTCACAGTGCACCCTCTGAACTAGGCTCTACCATCTATGACCACTGCGCACCTGCTGCTGGCATGGCTTTGACTCTCTACCTTTCTACTTTTTCTCTGCGCTCTTTTATATCTGCAGCTGGAAATCTGCCCACCATCGCAACCTCAAGCTAGACAAGACTGCACGCCGTTTTTTTCCCCAGCAAAATCCTGCTCTCTACAAGACCTTTCCATCGAAAGTGACAAGGCTCTTGCCCAGTCTGCCAAAACACTCAACACAACAACAGACTGTAAAGTGGAGGTCAAACTACAGTTACATCCTGATCCTGCAAGTTTGAACTTTAAAAGATTTTCTTACCATCAACAAAGTCCAGCCAATACTTTTATGCCCTGAGCTCCCCTAAGTTTACCTCTTGAAACGCACTTACTTTTTCGAATTGTGGGCTCGCATGTTAAGTGGAGAGGTTGTTTGGTAAGGAGAAAATGACAATGACTTCATCACAGTCATGATGATTATTTACTATAATAAGTTCCCAGTGTCCAAGGTGACATTACATACAAATTGTTTGTTTTACCTCACCATCATTTCAAAGGAAAGATGACACCAATCAATTGGCAAAATCAATTTGTTCCCATTGAATGGCAATGATCAGAAGATCTGCTCATGAAGGAAAAACAAATTTGTGCACATACATATCAGCACCATTGACCAACAGCAAGCTGTCTTGACAGCACTGACCTTTTGAGGAGACTGAGAGCCGCAGAGTCCAAAATAGAGGAGGCTATCGTGGCTTATTAGCAGCGTTGCATCACCAACATTCATTGAGCCTCTTCTGGTAGGGTAAAAACTGTTCCACAACAGAGTAATGGTTTGCAAAGGAGGTAGTGGCGTACGAGTTTCTAGCAGTTTTTAACAGGTTAAGTGCAGCTGAGTCTCTGTAGTGTAATTACACTTATATAAACAGTATATGTGTGTTTCTGTGCGTGAGTAATCTTGGCCTTCTGAATATGTACAGTATTTATTGGTGTACATGAATGAGCAACATCTAACAACTCCTATATGAAACTGTCATGGCGGAACGGCAGAGACACACTCACCCCTCTCTTTCTGCTCTGTCTCTCTCGCTCCCTTATTCCCATATGGATGACACACATGGTCCAACAGCTGATGTACTGCACAGCATTTTGTAGTCTGCTGCTCACTGTGCACTTCAAGCCGTAGACTGAGGCAATGGATGTGCAAAAGGGAAATGTACAATTAAAAAATAAAAAAACAGCAAGGAGAAAATGCATGTTCACTGTTGAGCAGGGACTGGAATATGTGAGAGGGAAACACTACAAGGCTGGGAAACCATATTGCTGTATTTCTGTGTGTATATATAGAGAGGTAATTGATTCATCCCTACTGCAACAACAACATATTTATCTAAGCCCTTATTAACTCTTAATTGTCTGAACTCCTACCTCCTACAGAACATTTATTTTTCAGTGCACAAATTAAGTACTTATGTTAGAATCACTCTAGAGTGAGATCTGCTAATTTAAAAGGCCCTTTTTGCAGACGTGGAAAAGATTTTTGATTTATTCAATTATTCCCCTTCTGGGAATTATACATTCCAATACAGCATCATTTTTATATCCATATAGTTTCTACAAGTGAAAAATGATTGGCTTTTATATCCACGCAGTATTATGTTTTCAATGCCGTTCTAAACACTTCCAGTTTGTTATGTTATTTCACTGGTAAGAAACAGTATTTATCCACTCACTAACTATGATATACTGTATATGCAGCTAGTTTATTAGATTAGTAGGAAGATATTTTACCACACATCAAGCATTTTACAAGCTGACATGCAGTCTTAGATATTTACTTTATATTTAATCTCTTAATTTTGTGCAGTCTTCAAGCTTCTCATATTGCAACATTGGAAATAAAGCAGGGGAGCAAGATTAATGAGGTAACTCTAGATCTAAATATCATTGCAATTGCTGCTCGTGAGGTGGGTTAAGCTGCACTTTAGTGTGCATCCAACTTAATGGAAGTTTGGGGAATGCCCTTTCTTGTTTCAGGTCAACAATTCCCATGTGCAAGAGAGATCCAAGAAATAGAAATTGGGTTTAGTGTGGAAGAACTTGACTGAGCTGCATGGAGTCCTGACCTCAACCCCATCCGAAATGTTTGAATGACCTGAATGTTGAGTGCGTGAGCCAGGTCTTGTCGCTCAACACCTCACTAATGATCCTGCATCCAGGCTTCCAAAATCTTGCAGTATGCCTTCCCAGAAGAGTGGAGGCTGTTCTATCGACATCTTAATGCCCAAGGTTTGCTGAATTGACTGATGCTGTATTTTTTTCTTGGGAGGAAAGTCTTTGTAATTCACTTGCTGATAAGAAACCAGCAAAGATGCAAGCCGGGGCTACAATGCAAATAAAGCCTGTTGTGGCTGCTGGTGGTTCACACATTTTTCATCAGCGCGCACAAACTTCTAAGTGGACTCATTGCTACTTTAAAAGCCCCTGGAAATTCATGTAAAACTTGTGAGAATTTAAATCTCCGCCACCTGTCAGTGCTTCTCTCTGATCATCTTTACTTCCTTTGGGATGGCCCTCAGGGTTCGTCTTAATCCTCCAGTGAAACTCTCTATCGTTGCTCCCTTCCTTCCTTCCCCCCGGTCTGTCTATTTCGGTCTGTCCTCTTGTTTTTCTCTCTCTTTCGTTCAACATGCCTCTGTGTCGCTGGATCCTCAAGCTAAATTATCTAACCTTTGAATACTTTGATATCATTGTTTCTTTTCTCCCCGTCTTTCCTTGAATCAGTTTCTCTGCCTCTTCAACGTTCCTTCCTCTTGCTCACTCCCTAAGGGTGTCATTTAAATCAATTATTTGTCCTTTCTTTACCTTTTTCTCTTCCTTTCAGTACTTGATCTCACTCCTATTTCTATTCTTTCTTTGGTCAATTTGCTTCTCTTTCACTTTTTCAACTTTCGTCTCATTTCCCTTTGGGTCTCTTTTTATCCTCCAGCTAAAAATGCATTCCTCCTTCCAATTCATTTTTATCTCTGGCTGGTATCCCTCTGTCTTCTTTTTTTTCTTCAAAATAATTTCTATCCTTTTCCTCTGTCAACAATTTAGTCGTCCTGCTTTGTACATAAATTCTGTGCACTACAGTATAGTGTGTGTGTGTGTGTGTGTGTGTGTGTGTGTGTATACGCAGCTGGCATCTCACACCACCAAGCCCCTGTTCCCCTGACAAGAAATCCATTATCTTCATGATGCTCTTGGACTCTGAGGAAATTGAGTTACGCAACCCTATCGACTTTCCAGGACTTGGAGTGCTTTTACCCTGAACTAACTTAAGTTTCTTTTTGTCTCTGTCTCCGTCTCGATCTCTCTCTTTCATTTGGCGGGAATATCTGACTAAGTCAGCGAAGGTCATGGAAAAAAAAAGTCTCTATTGAGATTAAAAATCCTCTTGGCCAAGGGAGCCACATAAGTGATAACAGCAAAAAATCCAATTGGACTGAACTCAAAGCAAAGTGTAAAGTCAAAACTCTAATGTGCATTTGAGGCTTGAGAAGAGTGCTTATTTACTTTCTACATGCACACCATTCTGGATATTGCCCACGTTCTTTTCTTTTCAGGTGATTATTTCTTTATCCAATTATTTTAGCAGGACTCTAAACATTTTTGTTGAAAAAGTGTTCAATTAAACAAGGCTGGTAAAACAACTCTTTGTTCCCCTTCAACCAAAACACATCAACAGAACTTAACACAGGAATACGCCCTTGCCCTTTTACTGACACAATGAAAAATATTCAAATACATGACCAATTATTAAATTAAATGAGGGAGTTATGCATGTCAATTTAGCAAGCTAGGAAACATGTCTCTCTATCGTTTAGTAAGACCACCAGATTCCTCAGACACACCAAGATTTGCTAGGAAGCGGCCGGGCTTCTTGTGACATATGGACGTATGACTCTGAGATTCATTAAGACTTGGGAAGCAAACATCACTGACTCTTCCCCTCTGTATCGCTCAACCGGAGAGATTCATGGTGTTAACAACCAGAAGGTTAATGTTGTAAAATCATTAAAATCAGCCAATGTTTTCGCCACATAGTCGGGGCTAATTTACTGACAAATTAATCAGAAAAACAGTAATTATAGTCTCAGTCAAACCTCACAGGGTGAATCTGAGCACTGGTACTGTCAACTCACAGGAACAATATTTGCATGATGCAGATCCAGACTAATCATTCACATAGCATGACTTGTGAGTGAGCCATGATGACATGAACAGTGATGATTAAAATTATGGACTATTGTTCAGCTTGGCTAGATGTAGTCATTAATTTCTCCTGCCACAAGTTGCACCCGGCCCCCTGCTGATGTCGTCTAATTGGTGATGTGCTGAGTCTGCTCTCACATCTGTTAACAAAGACGGATTTGACATCTTGCAAACCTGAAACTAACAAATTGTTTAGAACAAGCTAACAAGCTCTTGTCCGTGTTTCTCGCCTTCTCCATGAGTAATGAGTGTTCAGACAGAAGTTGGTTTTAAATGGGGGTGGTAGAAAGGATGAGAGGATAGACATCCACGAATGTAGTTTAAAAAGATGGAAATTCAGACGGTCTGTTTCATCCTTGGATTTTTATCTCTGTGATGCAGTGGCTCAGTGAAAATAGAATATCCTCAAAGTCTCAGGTGATTTTGCCAACGCTGCTCCGTCACAGATAATATTTCCAGCTGTCAAACTGATGATGGTTTTTTTTTATCAGTGGATGGTTTCCATCATTATGTCTATTTCGCTGAGGAAATGGACAAAGGCATTTTTAAAATAAGAAAAATGCACATGGGGGTCCTTCATTTAGACTGTTCTCCTTCCTGGATTTCACTTTTTTTCCCCCTGTCACCAGTTTGACACGTCAACATGTTGAGGGACATAAAGCTTAAACTTGAATAAGCACTTTTTGCCTGGTAGAAGACATCTTTGGAGATTGTGAATGAGCCATTTGTTGTATGTATTTTCATTCTAAACCAGCATGTTACCTCACTGGGCAAATTACTCAAATGCAATCATGATATATATTGTCGGTTTTTTTTGATAACAGGAGACATTTCATTTAGCAATAGAGTTGTTCTTTTATCATAAAAACTCAATCTCCACCATCTTTACCATCCGTTCAAGCCCTCTGAAAAAAATGAAGCCAAGCCTTCACAAGTTGGCGAGAAGTTCTGTGTACAGATGTTGTTGCTTATAGCCGTGAGGTGTTTTCTCCTCATATTAACCCCCATACCATCTCATCAATCGCCCAATCATCACTACCAAACAGATCTGTCAATATTAGCTGCCCATAGCACTTAAGCCGTGATGGCTTTGAGACAGGGTAAGAGGTCAGGAGAAATATAGTCCCCCATTTACACAGAAACTGAACGTCCTGCCATACCCATTACAGTAATTGCGTTTTTTAATGGAGTCCTTTGCTACCCTGTCATGTTTTATCACAGCACTTCAAAATATGGCACGTCTGAGGTTAGCTTGAGGTCAAAGGCCACGAGAGGAAAGGCAGGCCTACAAGTCGGTGCTCAGGAGAGAGCTTGCACTAGTTGTCAGTGCTCAATACAAGTCGTCACAACTTGACAGCATCAAAAGACAGATATGTTATTGCTTGATGGATTGATCATGATTCTTATATCTACGTCACACCTACTGCAAATTCCTGAGGCTAAAATTACAAATATAGAAGCGACACAGGCATGTTCCTGTTGTGTGTCTTGAAATTGCAAGGTTAATAAGAAATCTGTCAAGACAATAATTATTTAGTGTGAAGTATTTTCACACACCATTTGCAAAAGCTGAGGTCAATTAGTGGTGACATCTCGAGGGCTCTCATTTAGCTTCTTCTTTTTTTTCCTCCCATTGGGAAACGTTTGAATCCTCAGTGTTACTCATCTGCTTCCCTTCACTTTTAAACAGTAGCTTACTTTGGCAACGCTGATGAAAGAGCAATACATGTGCTAATTTATGGGCTCTCCTCTGCTCTCTTTGGTTATTATGAAGGCACCCATTTCATGATGAAACCACTTTGAAACTGAAGAAATGTTTTAGCAGGACTGTTCACAATGAGAGTTTGTCAAAACAGAAGAGGCAGCTATTTCCCCCCCCCCCCCCCCACAAAGTTTAGTTTAGATGTTCAGCCCTGTATCCTCGATCAAAGGGCAAGGAAACTTTCCCGAGATGTGGATGGTTTTATGGATGGATGGATAGATATACAGGGAGATACAGACGGAGATGTAGAGAGAGGGAGTGAAACTCTGCGTTCCAAAAGTTATGTGACAGCAGGCAGCGTCTGACCTTACTAGTGTGAAAGGAAATCTACCGTTTCAGGTTCAAAGAGCTAATGAATATAAATGAAAGGCATCGACAAAAATGAATCGGCTCTAGATTAAAGATCAGACCCATCTGTAATTGTGATTATGCATGCATTCGCCCCATCGCACAGATGAAAGATATCAATCGATGGCAAGCATCAGCACTTTCTGCGTTTTAAAGGCCAATAACCTGTCCTCTTCTCCTCTCTCTCCTTGCAGGCTTAGAGGTTCTTCTTGGCGTGTGTGTGTGTGTGTGTGTGTGTGTGTGTGTGTGTGTGTGTGTGTGTGTGTGTGTGTGTGTGTGTG
>NW_022280076.1:901274-966313 GCF_004355925.1 Anarrhichthys ocellatus | reverse complement strand
GTGTGTGTGTGTGTGTGTGTGTGTGTGTGTGTGTGTGTGTGTGTGTGGGTTCACTATTTAGTGTGTAGAAGACAGAAATGTGTATTCATGCATGCGCATACATATGCAGAAATGGAATGCTATGAAGTTTGTGACTTATCTTTGCAGTACTTTTTGACTAGCTTGCATAATGCCGTCCATGCTGTGTGTGTGTGTGTGTGTGTGTGTGTGTGTGTGTCTATGAGCATCCTTGTGGAACAATTCCAGTATATTTTTATTTAGAGTAAAATAAAATAAATGTATTTTCCCATTTATCAGCATCTTCTATCCTGTAACATATTTATTATAATGAATGGAACATCTTGTATGGTGGCATCCTGTATACCAGGAGGCATTCATATACATATTTACCATTACATGTTTTTGTATAATTCCACCCCTCTGTTGTTACATTTAAGAAGGAAAACCTTCACCATATTTGATTCCTCTGTTTCGTTTAAAGTACTTTTTAAGTATGGCTTTAATTGTTATAGGTTCAGCATTTAGCAGTAATGATAGCTACTGCTTTTTAATTGCCATGAATTTCTCACAAAACAGATGGTGAAACAAGCGAAAGATGGAGCAAGATAGACACAAATAGTTATCCTGTTTTTTTAAATGTAAGAGAGGAAAAAATAAATGAATGAGTTATTATTAATTAACATATATCAAATTATATTCAACAACGATATACAGTATGTATTACATGCTAAACATCTGTCTCTTACTGAGCATGAGTCATGACTGAGTCATGACATGTAACATGTGCGACAAGTGTGTGTGTGTGTGAACAGCATCTGTTAGTCTGTCAGCGCGCCTCTTGAAGGTGCTTATCAGCAGGACCAGTGATGGGTTAAATACCCCATGTCTTGATACTTTGATCTAACTGCTGATGGTTGGATGGGGTGGAGGATGACAGCATGGGAGATGAAGGGAGAAGGGGCGGGGGGGGGGGTAGACATGGATGCTGATGTGCTCGAGGTAGGTGGACGGAGAAAGTGTTGCAATGCAGATAAAGAGATGAGAGGGAGAGACTGAGTGATCGACACATAGGATAGACATTAATACAGTGACAGTAGATTGTATCACAGTCTGTTTAATCTGTTGCAGTTACACAAGGCAAGGTTTTCATGTAAAACGACTAAATGTCTGTAAATCTGTAACCCTTATTATACACTAGACAACGCAAGTGTTTGATGGTTGCTATTCTTAGAGGCATGCCACTTATAAGGCGAAAAAATAGCAAAATATTACTTAATCAAAAGGGCTGACAGGCTCAGCTGTGTAGTTTCAAAAGCAGCTGTCATTGGCCTAAAATGTTAGCATGTAAAAAAATGTTCAACTATTTTGACATTGACATTCCATTCAGCACCAACGTAATTGCCATTTTGAGAGCCAAGCCACTAGCTTACACTAGTCTTATCAGCTTAAATCATGAAGTGGAGCAGCAGTAGGGAAGAGCGCCTGAGAAGCTATATTAAACGTTTTTTTTCCCCCCCAAATTAAATTCTGTCGGCAGGTTCTCTGACAGGAAATCATCTCTGTTCGGAGGAAGTGATCAATCAAAACCTGACAGTGAAATAAAAACTGAATTCTATAAATGGTAACAAACGAGCACTCTGTCTAGAGAAAGCTGGCTTCACTAACATTGGCTACTTGACCTCTGCCACTATGATATCCTTTGGCCAGGTTGGTAAACATGAGTTAAGTGTATATTACATAATTCTTGGGAACAGCAATTCAGTTATCAAAGAGTTACCTCTTGCTGCCATTTTTTTTAAAACTTCAACACCCAAATATTCGTATTTCTTTTGACAAACCTACCCAGTGTCTGGGACTTATTAACTCCTTTCAAATGTCCATAGCACGGCATCATGTGTGGTGTGCTTTTCTTAGTGCCTGACAAGTTTTGGAAAAATATTTTTGGTTTACAAGGTTTTCATTTGACAGCTCAGATAACTTTGTATAATCCCAATTCCTTGTACAGTGTTTTCATGTTTATATTCCCCCCCATGCTTTATTCTATGACGTTTGCTTGTGGAAAAGTTTCCACAGAGGATCATTAAAGATTCATCTTCATCTTCATAGTGAGAAAAGTCAGTCAGACAGAGAACAATATGGAAAATAACACAGAGGAAAATAGGACAAGACAGAAAGGAGAAAGAAATGTACAGACTGAGGCAGACAGACGGATAAACTAAGCCAAAAAACAGATGCTTGGCCCTGGTTCTCCATGTCCTACTCTATAGTATCTGGCTCTGTGCACTCCAACCCCGGTCTTTAAAGCCGCAGCAGGAGGTGACACTCTCAGCTCTGCTGCATGGCTTCTATATCAAACCTCCCCAGTCTATTTGCCTTCTGTAGGGATTACACTCAACACTCATTTTTCACATTCCGCTCATTTGGGCTAGTCCCTTCTGTGTCTCCCTGGCTCAATCACTGTGTTTGTGTGTGTATGGGACTGAGGGAGAGTGTGTTGTCAGGAGAACAATTGTGTTTGTCTGTATATATCCGCATGTTTCATTTCTACCTGTGAGGCTACTTTCATCCTCAAGAGTGTCTTATTTGGCATGGAATGCATTTTATTCCTCTTAGTGACTGCATGCTTTCTGATTGTCTTGGCAGCCACATCAAAAAGAGCAGGCAAAGTAGACGGTGTTTGTTTTGGAGATCTGGGTCCAGGGTGTAGCACAGGAAGACATCGGCATGAGACCACTCGTTTCGTCATCAATTTATTTAGTCGAGTAAATCAAGAGTGGGATTGGACAAAACATTTGAAGCTGTTTTGATAGGCTGCATTTCAGGTCAGAGAGGAAGAACCGATTTTTCTTTGGTATAAATATTAGTTAAGCAGAGCTGGTGAATAAATGAAGTTTACAACAATGTAGCCATCACAGAACTCTGACTTTCTACACCGCATGCTTTCTGTAAAGAAACTTGACAGAGGCTGGGAGATTTCTCTAATGTACACCCTTGTATAATGTACATTGGTACTTAAGAACTTCTGTTAGATTCCCTTATCTACTTTAACATGACAGATACATCGACCGATTTGTAATTTCCCCCATACTAATCAATGTTTCTGTTGAGTAAACAGTTCTAGCAGAGAAAGTGAACCTTTTTGTGGGAGCCAAAATGCCTGGCTTTGAAATACTGCTGGAAAAGCGTCTTTGCCTCAGGCAACTTACAACATTCACGTCAAGCATTTTGATTGAAAATGCTTGATGCACCTCATTTGTATCATACTTGCTACAGTGTGGAAAGTTTTGCAATGGCAGACTCTGTTTATGCTTAAAAGTCACCATTGCTACCTGATTTGCACCAGCACCACTGGGATCGAAGAACAGCTGTAGTTTTCAAAATGGCGGCATTGCTTGGCGCGTTTGTCTTCATTTTCCTGTCCCTTCTTATACCAACCATCAGCTGGGGGGTACCTAAAGTGTGGTCATGGCAGCAAAGCCAGTTTTCACCACTCCTTTGGTCAACAAAATCTGGGGCTCTTTGGCTGAAGCTTTTCAAAACTGGATTATTTGCCAGAAGGGCTATTTGGAGCCTTAGTATCCCTGTAGTGATTAGCTAATGCATAACCTCTGGTGTTTCTGTCTTCTTCCTGTCCTCAAGGCATTTTCTGTAGACATTTTCTGAGTGCAAGGGAGCATTCTTGCAGGTTGCACACTTAAGTGTGCGATAGGCATGATGGCCAGTCTGGGATTGCCTTTAAATGATCTTCCGATCCTGAGAGGGACACTCAGAAGTGGTGATATGAAATAAAGGATTGCTTCGCTGAGTTGCGTTCCAATTTTATTGTGTGTGTGTCAGCTGGAGTGAGAGAGAGAGAGAGAGCGAGATTGGTTTCCTGCAGACTATAAGCAGGAGACATTCAGTAAGTCAAGTGGTTCCTTGGTTCTTGAGGATCTTTCCAAAGAGCCTTTCAACCTGTACTGGCTGACCTCTCAGATCTCTTTGACATCAACTCCGACAGAGCGCAGTTGCATGCTTTGACTTTAGCTATGACAATGAGTGATCTGCATGCCCAGCCAGCTCCTCCCAATGGTATAATGATAAGAAGGTATTTGTGACAAGTGCCACACTCAAAATCCATCCTTCATGTCTGAGAGCATTAGAAGGTCATTGTCTTGGGTGATTGAGCATGAACCATTCTACCCTCATCCCAGTGGGGATGTTGCATTGTTTTTGCCCCACTTGTGGGTTGGCGTCTGATATTGAATGCAAGGCCATGTTGAGGCGCAGCAAGCAGCTCCTTCCTATGGGGACAGCGTTGTTGGTTAACTGTTGTTTAAGGAGCTACTTGCCAATTGGCTATTGAATGCATAGCCTTCATGTATTAGGGGTTAAAAAAGGCAAATTCTGTATGAAGTGGTACAAATGTGGGAAAAAGTATCTAATAAGGAGCTCCCAGTATTTTCAAAGGATTTTGTAATGACGAGAGAGTATTTAAACTTAAATAGAAAAGTCACGGTCAACTTTGGGGTTGGGAACAAGCATCATCTATCAGCAATGCAGAGCTTCCTTCTATAAGTCTCTTGAAGATATGATATAAAATTATGCAATTTCACAGTTAATTGCTGCAATTAGGAGAATTATGGGTACTAAAACTGGGGTCATGGTCCAGTAAAGCTTGATAAACCCTGCTATAGAGCCCTGTTAGAGGGCTCCTTCAGAGACTACAGATGCGTAGCTATCGACCTTAGCTTTGCCCTGTTCAGCCCGATTGATTTCACTATTCCATAGACTTCTCTATTTTCACTGCAGCCCTAATCTCTCTTTGCCCTGTCTCACTCTGGTGGCTATACCTTACATTCAAAGTTTTGTTTGACATTGTATGTGTGGCTGCTTTGGGGCAGTTTTCTCTGTTGCATGTTCAGTACAATGTCAGCCAGTTGATCCAAATCTGACAGTGAGGCTGCTAGTGTCACTCAAGCACTTTTGTTTTTGCACTCAGTGAGATCTTGTGTGTTCACATCTGCTTATAAAACCTACAATCTACCACTGAGTTCTGCCTTTTTGAAGAGAAACAGCAACCAAAGAGAGCATGAGTGACAGGAACAGAAAAAGGCTGTTATGTTGTGTTTGCTGTTGCAGCCGAGTTTTCTACAATGAGCCCCCACAACTACCACCCACTCACTTGACTGAAGTATTTGCAGCAGAACCCTTGCATCGAGAAATGTCTAAATCATTTTTATTTTTTTATTTTGTATGTTTTGGAGTGGCAATATATCTTTCATGAGTTTGATTTGTTAGGTCAGGCACACTGCTACCCGCTACACCTTGTACTAACAGAATGGTGGAAAGAGATGAGGTTGCAAGTCAATCTCTCTTTGTCAGTGTAGCTGTCAACGCCAGTAGTTTGTGTGCCCTTTGTATGTGTATTTATTTGTGTGAATGTCTATTTGTGGGCAAAGTGGAAGGTGGCCAAGGATAAAGTGTTTCACTGTGGCCAAATGCACATGTTCCTCTCACATTATTGTCTCTTAGTCAGGTGTGACAGGGGGAGAAACGGATAGAGGAGACAAAGCAAGAAGGCCTGAGTGCACAAAAAGACATGTCCAGCCTCATAATCTAATTTGATATCCAATTTGTTGAGTTACCCCCAGCCCTGTCCGTTCCCCCCTCTTTCTCCTTCGCCCTCCTTGATCCTTGTCAAGGCATCTCTCTCTCTGTTCTCTACTTTTCCTTTCTTGAACACCATGCTCTTGCCAACTTTTTGCAAGTGTATAGCTGAGGCAATTTTAGCTTAAAGTACACTGCTTACCTTGCAGCTTGCATAAGCAGCTGTGTGTGTGTGTGTGTGTGTGTGTGTGTGTGTGTGTGTGTGTACCCTGGCTTGCTGTCTTCTTAGCTTTGCCTGACAGTGTATGTGCAAACAGGATTACAAACAGACAGTTGACTGTGAGAGGGAAAGAAAACTGGATTCAGGGCTTCAGGATAATGTCTGCTACACTCTTTTAAAAGGGTGCATCATTAATTATTATAAATGTTGTGTCAATAGGTGTTGATATTCAAATGCAGAATCTTGTAAGTAACTTTGTGGATTCTGAAAAATTCATTCCACTGACTTTATAAGGCTTCTGCATACTGTATACAAGCCTGTTACTGACGATAATGATGATCTATTTTACTGATGAATTTCATGGCATTCTCAACCAAAAATAAATAAATAACAATACAGGGAGGTTTCTTTATTCATCTGATTACACTCTTTCTTTGTAATAAGATGAAATTATAATCAATTTTGGCCATTGCATCTTGGTATTTGTCCGCTGCCACTGACTGAGACATTTTTAGGCGACCAAAGTCGTACAATTACTGCTGGGAATATTCTAGCACTAGTCAGTCACATTGTCCTTTGAGCTTCTTTCTTTAAGATACAGTAAACAGTATCAAGCTGAAACTACCACACTAGGTTTTATAAACCTTATTCAGCCAAGTGACAAAGCTCTGTTGGGTTTATTGAAATGAACTGGGTTGTACCTGCAGGAAATGGGAGGGTCACGTATACATTAATTTATTCAGGCCTTTACTAGTGGTCCCAGAGCAACTGCACTGCATCAGCTGAGGGTGTAATCGGTCTTGACATTTAAACAGCTTGTCACTGGCCGCCTTATTTAATTGAAGGTGGAATACTACCCTTTTAAGACTCCTGTGTTCTTTGCTTTCAGAAGGGTATGTGTTTTTTTTTCACCAGATTTAGCCTTAGTTACCCTTCCGTCAGAGATTTACAAGTGTAGAGTGAAAATCCTGCATCAAAGTGTTTCTCACCAGCTTTGTTGGCAAACCCTGAGTTTTGAAATTTGGCTGAATCAGCTTTGCTCGATACTTAATTTGTTGAAGATAGTTGTACTCCCAGCTTAGGCTCAGCAGCCTTCAGTTTGGTTTGGCTGTGTACATCCTAGATTTCTGCCTTCTTGTCTGGCTTGCCTGGACAGCTCTGACTTCTGCAGAGGAAGATGAGGAGTGCCATACGGCCAGCTATCCACTTGGTGACCTGGCATACAACAAAGATTTGTAGGGGTATTTTAAGGGCAGTTCCATTATTTTTTAGTAACTACATTCTGTGTCATGCATATACCTTGTCATGAGTTTATAATTCATATCTCAGCTCACATCTCTTTTGTCATTACTGAGAAAATGTGTAAGCATTTACTATGTAATCCATCACTGCCACAGCAACATTTGATCTGCTGCTGCCTGGGGAATGACTGTGTGAGAGATATGAACTTGGGGTGATAATGTGCAGGGGAATACAGATGGGGAAACTTTGCCATCAACAGTGCAGAGGCTACTTTTTGTACTCATGAACGTTGCCCTCATCTCTCAATGCCTTAGGTGACTTCCCTGGTTGTAATATCACGTATATGTTAATGCTTGGAAGGCTATGGAGCAAGACGTGATTCGCTATTCACAGGGGGTAAAGTCAAATCTATAAAGTAAATTTCATAGCCATACATTAGAAGGGTGCCGGCATTTACTGTCTTGCACAAATATGCCTGTGTGTGGGTCAGACCTTTTTAATATGACCGTACACATAATGAAGTCATCTACTACGTGCACATACTTAAGCTTAACCTTTACCACCATGAAATTCAGCAGTTTCTCTTTTATAGCACTTGCTTTGAGGTTAGAAGAAAGATGGTAAAAACATTCATTTGAATGCTGATTTTAATAGTATAACTTGTTTTTGTGACGCTGGCTCGCAATATTTACGTTCATTAGTTCAGAATGAAATGGCTTTGATGTAGTTTTTATAGTATCAAAGGATAGCACCAGTAGTTATTAAGTGCAGTTAAAATGAACCGTCGATAAACTTAGAGGCCAGAGTACGGAGCTGCAGAAGTCGGTTAAAGTCACTCTCGCAGTCATGCTGTTTAACGAAATCTAGATTTAATATTCAGCTCCAAAGCTGTAAAAGAGAAAATAAATAGTTTCTTGCCTGCTCCTTTATCTAGAGTGCCATGGCAATAATGTAACATGTCACTATAGCTCCTTTTCATTACATCTGGCTATCACATAGACCCAGTCAAAAATGAATTAGCTCAGCCTGGCTGCTATTTTCAGAAAAGACAGAGAACTGAAAAAGTAGGATGATCAGTGACAACTCCAGGCTTACTGTTGAGGTAAATCAGAATTATTAAGCGAGTCATGTAGGCATCCCTTACCTCGGCAGTTATCGCTAACTAAATAATTTGCACCGTTCATGTTATGCCTCAAGATTAACAAATTAAAAAGCCTTTTCCTGTTTCTGTGATTTAATTAAAGTTGGCCTACTTTCTCGAGAGCAAATCAGGATTTTTTTATTTTTTTTTTTAACCAGCAACCAAGGATGAAATTACTCGAAAGACAGCTTTCAATAGAAGTTTAGGCCACTTTTATTCTGAAAAATGTAAACTTTTTAAAAGCTGTGAATAGCCTCCAGGCCAAGAGTATCTGTAGCCTAGTTATCAATGTCCAAGTGTCGCCGCCTCCCTCTGGAGTACAGTCGATAACACCGGTGAAGCAACAAGAGAACCACAATGTTGGTCACTGAGCAGATTGAACTTCAACAATCCACTTTCATTTTCATCTAGCTGATACTGCGAAGAGACAATATCGGTGATAGATTTTGGCATTGAATGTGACCAGACTGACGCATAATAAGTCAGTGCTCCTCTTCACTGTGACACAGTGTGTCTCCATTTCCCCTAACGCATGTTCCATTTAGATTTTTGTTTAATAATGAACAGCTCCATTACAGAGACTCTGGATTGCTTTATTTGAAACAACGGAGCGTCCCTGCAGCTCACACTTTAGAATAATTTATAACATGACAAAACCATGAAAGAGGTGTCTATTAGCTAGTCATTGTCTTTAACAGGACATATTTGGGGATTTTGAGGACAACAGAATAAGAAAATATATTAGTCTTGACATGTTTGATAATAAAAATGACATTGGTATGGGGAAAGTGTACGGTAGAAAAGGTCTGCTGCATTAAATACAGTGAATAGACACGCACTGCAGATGAAATGCAGTGAATTTACACAGTCAAAGTTTACCAGTGTGTCTCATTGAGACATGTCTCTGTCCAAATTTGACGTGCGTCAACTCTCCCTCGCTGGTATTACAGTTGCCCCCTAGATGGGCACATCCCTGCTACTGTGCCTAGACTACCTATTCAGTCTGTGCAGCTATACCTGCATCAAATGATGTGTGTCAAATAGTAACTCCTTTAAATTACTTGCATTTTCTGACAAAATTAGATCCTAACATGTAAGTAGGTGTGTAGTAGTGTGTGGCTATTATGCTTGATATATCATTTAAAGTAATTTATGATAACTCCTTACGATTGACTAATCGATGAATCGACTTATCGTTGCAGCTCTAATTACATTTTTTGCTTTCTACAATACTTTCACATTATAATTATAATGTGATTGTGGTTATGGCAAATAATCAAGGTGTGGGTACGATTAGGCAACTAAAAGCCTTGGTTAAGGTTACGCTAGGGAAAGATTGTGGTTATGGTAAGCAAAAAGATGAATGTTAATAGAAGGTTTGTAACCCCAACTCGGCTGCTACATCCTTACTTTGTGACTTACTACATAAAGGAACACTGTGGATAAAAATAAGGAAGACATGGAACAGGCTTAAAATGGTTGGCTAGTTTTTCTTATTCTAAAAGAGTTCAAATGTTAACCAGATGTTTTGCATATGCTTAGTTTTTTTTTGTTTTGTATATCTGCTTACACCTATCTCTTGAAAAGGACCTCTGCATCTGCACTCTTAAGCTGTTTTGTTGGAGGAAGAAATGTTACTTTTACCAATGGAAACGGCAGATCTATCCCATCATAGCAAGGTCAGCTCTCCTCTCCTCTCCGTGATGGACTGATGCCCTTTGTTGATTTATTTTCTCGCAGCTACCAGAATACAGAAAGGCTGATGAAAAGCAGAAAGGCAAATTTGTAAAATAGAACAACACAAAACATTTAAAGAGTTTCCTGAATGACCTGTCAGAGCTTATTTTTTGAAACATCTATTACTTGTTTGTTTGGGCGTTTCTCTGAAAAGGCATCATCTTTCATCCACTTCATTCTCAAATGCTCTCGCTGATCTAAAACTGATGGCTGGCAGGTAAATACGGTTAAGCATAGTTTGACCAAACACCTTTCTCGCGGGTTTTATGGAGTGATAAAAAAAATGACCTGTTTTCAACAAAAGCCTGACATTTTATTGAAATTGCATCTGGGAGGAAAATGAAAATCTGTCCCACAATCCTGCAGGTCTGGTTGGTTAAATATTCCCACCTCGTGTTGACTGCAGACGGGCTGTAACAATGGGCTGCTACCTCAGCCTCTTCATTTTTCAACATGACATTGTCATATTGCTTAGTTCCTCTTGAAATGATAATCAACGAAATGATGATGGTAGTCCAATAGAAAGACAGAAAGTCTTCAGTAAGCCACGGGTGCAGAGTAGAGTAGATTGTCATTTGACATAGAAACACAATGATTAAACAATTTGATAATCATTCGTAAATATTTTATCTTAAAATTCTCAAAAGAGTTTGGTATGTGGCATATAGTTTTCTTCCTCTTTCTAACTCCCTCCTTCATTGCCACTCACTCCACTACTATATGACTTCTTCTTCTCCCCTGATATCTGCTATTGCTCTGCTTCTGTTCATCAACCTCTCCCACTGCATGACTCCTATAAAGGCAATTCATTATTATCTCATTTCATTATTCCATCAAAGTGCTAGCTCTTTCTGGCTGTCTCTCTTTCTCTGTGCTCTAGATGGAGTGAGGAGTTATTCGCCTGCAAAGCTTCTTCTTCCTTCATTATTTCAATCTAAACTCATGGTAGGTAGCATATTAGTTTTATAGTGCCAAATAACACTTAAGCGGATGCTTTATAAGGATTTGTCGTTTGTCTAACCAATTGATTTATGACCAACTATTTGGTAAAATTATCAGTTCCTGTCGAAAGACAGTAGCAGAGTTAAGTAAGCTTTTGTTAATTAATGTTTTTTTTCACATTACAGACGACTGAAAAGTACAGAAACCTATACGCATTCCATTTAGTTTTTAATACTGGGGATAGAAATCAAACTGATTAAGAGCCACTAGCAGAGATCCCTCCACGGCTGGTTACTTTTGCCCTGGTTATGATGAAAACCATTACATATTTATGTAGCCCATTTACTGGTCAGTCTTTCACTATTTTGGGAATACATGAGCAGCTCATAGTGTCTGCATTTCTAAAGTGTCAAGAACCCAGGAAAACTTTGCCAGTGGCACTTTTCATAGTCCCTACCTCCATCAAGCTAAAAGCTTTAAAGTTATTTTAGCCTTTTTGCAGATTTGATTTATTCCAAACAAGTAATGCATCAGAGATGCCCTTCTAGCAGATTGTCATTGGATTGAAATGGAAAGCATGAATATGAAAACAAGGACACACTCCGAAGGAGTCCAAAATAAATGGGGAAAAATCAGTTTAAGTTTAAAGGGTGAAAATAGAAGAGAGTGGACTTCTTGTGACTTCTGTATGTCCTTTAGAACAAATGTCTCTCTTGGCTGTAACAGCGGTTCTTGGACATGATGGGCTGTGGTTCAACAGAGCGTAGCATATTTATTAAGGCTCGTAACTCTACTTTAGGATCATTGACCAAAATCATAAATCTCATAGATAATGCCATTATTGTGGGTTTTGTTGGAACTACTGGACTGTAATCCTGTGAAGGGTGTACGTCAGTTTTGAATGAGCGTCATTGAAAAAAACACCAACACAAGTTGTTTGATGGCTTCAGAGACGTATACAGATGCAGATTTGGGGTCCGTGTTGCTACGACCTTAATTTTTGAATTGTCAAGACATCTGTAACGGACACATTTTGCAAAAGGCAGTCTCACTGTCAAGCGAAAGTATCCCTTTGTTGTTCAGCGGTACTGTACAAGCGGTGATAATGCCGAGCAGCTCCCAGGTGTGAGTGTGTGAATTAGTGTGACTGTTCCTTCACATGCAGCTACTCCCTCAGGTTTCCTCTGCAAATAGGAATGTGACCTGAGCAGCCCTTCCCTGTTAAAAGGGTAAAAAGAACTCCCCGTGCTCGGATCCTTGAGAAGGAAATTAACAGATTTTAAGAGACAAAGTGAAAATAAGGACATAAGGTTTGCTGCATTCTTAAATTTGATGTGAA
This sequence comes from Anarrhichthys ocellatus, assembly GCF_004355925.1. Lineage (NCBI taxonomy): Eukaryota > Metazoa > Chordata > Actinopteri > Perciformes > Anarhichadidae > Anarrhichthys > Anarrhichthys ocellatus. Next base: position 954,103 of record NW_022280076.1, on the reverse strand, counting down.
TAGTTTACAAGCGCTTTTTGTGCTTTCACTGACTGCTGAACTTACTCCATTCTTTCTCTTTTCTATTCTCTGTTTCGTTTGTTTCTAGCTTTCAAAGGGGAGTTTGGTTTGGGTTAAGAGTTTGTGCTATTACGTAACAGAACACCTATATTGAAGCTCAGGTGTATGCTACATTAAGTCTATTGTATCACATACAGTTAAGAGGTAGCTTACCATCTCAGGGTGTAAGTCTGTACACATATGTTCATACTTTTATTTCACGCCTCTGGCTTTAAAGAGGGTGTTCCCTTGTTGACAGAGATGTTGAACTGAAGTGAACTGAATTGTGTGAATAACCAGCAGTACACACTTTGGTTTCCACTCCTAACCAATTAATTGGGCTTTAACGATGCTGTAATTATTCAGTTTTTTATGCTGTCTTTCTAATGCTGTGATTACTGGTCTTAATTTGAAATGTTCTATTTCTGTTCTTATCCATATTCCAATATGTTCTGCTTCCCCAAAACGCATCCACAGCCCAAATCTTTGCCATGCCCCTCTTCCTTCTGCTTATCATCTCTAACACAAACCCTCACCCTCAAACAAAACAGAAATGCCTTTTTGGTGACATAAAAGAGTTTAACTTATGTTCAGCAGACCGCCTCTTCGCCTCACCCCTCGTCCTTGAGATGATTGTTTCATCGGTTCTGTCGTGTTTGGCACCAAATCAAGGACTGAAAGCCTGGCTTTGTGCCGTGCTGTAGATGCTTAGTTACATTTTAGCTGCCAGAGGTCATGGCAGCCTGGCTCTCTTCAGATTGAGGTCTTAACGTGCAATTCATATAGATGCAGACCTGCTATTATAAGCCATTCACTGATACTACTTACATACTTACTTACTAATAGTGGTTTTTAGTATGTAATTTAAGATTGGAATACAAACCAACTTGCTAGCGGCATGGCTCTAGAGATGGAAATGATGGCCTGTCTATCGGTTGGTCGGTCCAACACTGTGGTCTGGACTGAAATATCACAACAACTATTGGACGGATCAGGGATGCACCGATACCAACTTTTCAGACCAAGTACATGTACTTATATTTGAGTGCTTGCCAATACCTAGTACCTTTATGAGTACTTATTACTACCATTACAGTTCTAACAGTGGCTTTGAAAACACGTTTTATTTTCATCAAATATTCCTCACTTTCTGACCATAACAAATTAAATAGATAACATGATGCTGTTGCTGACATTTAGCTTGGGTCTCCTCACGGGTCTTGAGAAGTTCTAGCATTTATTGTACACACACTGCACTGCTGCGTTCACAGCTATAATGTTACTGCAGACCTCATACTTACCATCACACACACGCTCTCTTTCTCGAATGGACACTCACTAACGTTACACCGGGCTTGCAGTACGCTGGCAGAAACCATGACGGAACAAGTCAGGCAGACACAGCAGCTGATAACCTCGCAGCCGATCTAATTGATGCGCTGGAGGCTTACTGATGACTGCCTGTTTTAAGCATACACTGGGTTATTACATAACTGCTTTTTTTGCTGAAAATATCTGTGCATGTGATTAACTCCTGATAATAATCTAAACATCTGTTTAAGACCCCATGAAATGGCATTCGTTCTGCAGTGCGCGACAGACTTTAAATTATGTTTTGGATATTTATCAATTCGATTGTTTGAGATTTTTTTTTTCATAAAGTTATGCTTCACTCCATGAAAAAAACTTTCAACATATTTTACCGATGGGGTTAGAATATGTGGGCTTAAACTTTGATATCCCAGGAACAGTATCGGCCTTGATAGGTATTCGCCGATCAATGAATTAGCCATAGTGACTGAAATAGGATAATAACACTTTAGATGAGTAGCCCAAAACAACAAATTGTGGAAATAAGCATTAATTAATTGCTGTTATTGTTACTACCTAGTCTTGTTTAACTAATGTTTAAAGCCGCTGAGAGATTTCTCAGCCCTTACCAGAGCTGCATTGTTTGCAACATGCAGCTTTACCATACTGACAGTAATTGGATAGTTGAGTCTACAGAGCTGCTACTTCCCACTTCTTTTTTTCTGTGTGAGAGCACAGTGCATGTGTGTGTGTCTCATTAGGCACGGTTGAGGCAGGGATCACTTCCTAATCCTCTAGGGGTCATGCAGATGTACAAAGGGAACAGATGACACAGCACACAGGTCCATGTTGTCTAGAGAGAGAAGGTAATTAAGGTTACTATCAGTGTTTAACAGCCAAACACTGTAACACTATTGGAAGTGTCCAGTGTTTCACAGGGAATGTAAGGTCGGTGTCCTCAGCTCTGACAGGAAAGATGATAGTGAAATCGGATCAACTGAAAATATTTCTAGCAGCCTTTCAGAAACAAAGATGACCTTTGCATTGATGGCTTCAGCTCTCAGGCCACTTATTCAGGTTGTGAAAAGACACGCTGGCGACACTGTAAACAAACAGTGTAGATTTTTTAAATGCGAGACTATATAAATAACACAAAGTAAGAAAAAATGCAGTTTTCCTCTAACAATGAATTCATGTGCAGTAGAAAAAAAGGATGGGTATTTATTAATACCACTACTTTTATTGATACTCTTATTGGTTCTTTTTCATTACTAAATAACTACTTTTTAAAAAAAAATACAGTTTTTAAGAAAAGAATAACTTCAGAACAGGATTAGAATATATTTATTATTTCCGTTTGATGTAAGCCTATGTTTGGTCTTGTGTGTGACGGTCTAACGTAAGGGTGCAGCTCTGTGTCTGTCCACAGCCAAAATTACATTGTGCTGCAGAAAACTAATAATATTTTGGGTGCCCATTTATGGTTGCAGTACCTTGTGTGGTTGCGGTGACTCACACTGTCTCACTTTGCTCACTTTTAGGTGTGTTTGGCTAACTTCTAACAGCTAATGGAGTGCCTATGCAGACGCTGCTGTACCTCGCCGCCACTCAGCAGCTGCTAAGCCGGCAGACAGCTTGGTGAGTTTACCTTTGTGTTTTGGCACGATTGTATGAAGTGTATTATATGATTACTTTGAGCCCATTGCTTGTATAATGTTACATCGTAGCATGTTTTTGAGTTTGAATGATGTCTTTAGACGATGCCTAATGGCACTGTTTGCATTCATTCAATCACACAATACAGCAGTGGTCAATGCACACACACCTGACGGAGATCTGCACTCTACTGTGTGCACCTTCCTAGTATTTAACTATAACTAAATGTTTGTTTCTGGAGCAGCAACAGTAATGTTTCCAACAGCAAAGACACTATATAAACTCAATATCTTTCTGGAAACAAATCTAAAATGTCCTTAAAATAAATGATATTCCTGAGTGCAGTTTATAAAGGAAGATGAAAACAGACATCATTCAGTATCAGCCATGCCTCCTGTCCTCTATCCTCCTCCCTCTGCTGATGTGATTCACTGCCTGCAGCTATCGCTGGTAGAGGGAGGTGGAGCTGCTTTGTCTCAGCCAGAAGTTTACATGCATTTTTGAGATATATGGCAAAGTAATAGTAAGATCTGCGGTTTGATCTCCCTTTAGTCCACATGTTTACTGGCTGTGTCATTGGTGTGTCAGTGTGTGTGAATGAGTATGAAGATTAGATCCTGATTGGCAGGTTGGCTTTGCATGGCAGCCCCTGCCATCAGTATATAAGTGTGTGTGTGTGTGTGTGTGTGTGTGTGTGTGTGTGTGTGTGTGAGTAGGTGAATGATGAAATGTGGTGTGCTGCATTGTGACTGTCAGATGACTAGAAAGGTGCTATCTAAATGCAAGTCTATTTATTTGGTCTGGTACGACATGGTGGCTAGTGTTAGCTAAGGTGAGCGCCTTCTTGATGTAGATATGCTGTGCAGCTAACATTACTAAGTTGACTTTTATGACTCTTCTCAACTTGTTTTACTAATATAATGTTAAATCTTCCCTTATTTGCTTTTTTAACTTAATCACATAACAAATTTTATTTATTTTTTTATTAAAAAAATGTACGACCCGTAGCCATTAAAAACAAGTAAAGTACTGAGCGACACATTTGACAGTTTATATGCAAACTTGTCAGTGCTCTTTGGTGGACAAACTAAGTCATAGCAACACTGTCTCTAAATTACCTCAAATGTACAGTAAGCTATCGGTCACCGTTTGCATGCATGTGATAGGCTCAAATCTGCGGATCAATCAGGCTCTCGTACTTACGGAACTATACAACAAGTAGTGAAAGCTAACTGGAGCTGGTTGATTGTTGTGGTGAAGCGTCATGGTGATAAAGGCGACATAGCCTCGCTCATCTATCTCACTGTTCAAGGATATGTACGAGTCTCTGCTCACTGGTGTCTTCGATGGTGTTTTTGATGGACTGATGATCTGTCAAAGCTGTATTATGTATCCAACAACCACATGTCTATTTTATAATTTTTCACAGTTGTTTTACACATAACAGAGACTAATGTCTTCCAGCCGTTACATTTTACAAGTCCAATCATGAATCTGAGCGCTTGCTTGCTTGAACCGTCTCCTCAGAAAACAAGATGCTGCCAAACCCATTGAATTGTAAAATCAAATGTTCTTGTGATTTACAAGCAACACAGTAGAAATGTAAATTAGTAATCCATGGCACTTGATCTGGGATACTCAATACTCACTGCCAGTAGCAAGATTCATTTGGATTGACTAATTGGTAGTCTTACTCACAGTTTCATGATGCACGAAGCATTGCATCTTTATGGTCATGAGTCATTTGGCCTGCTCATCTATCCTCACACCATCAGTCACAGCTATTAGGATTACAGCAGACAAATACATAGTCTGTGAAAACTTATGCCAGTGAAGTGAAGTACAACAATAATCGGGAGATTGTACATAACAGCATCTGCCTTTTAAACAAAACTAAACTTTTACTGCACCCTTTGAAAGCCTCTTGTTGCAGTAAACCTTTATTTTTTCTTGAATTAAGCTCAAGCATTATGTCGCTATGGTCTTCATGGTTACAGTGGGATTGTCAGTAAAAATTGCTGAGGAAATATATTTTGAAGGAAGCAGCTGTTACTGAGGAAAACATAGACGCAAAACTATCAACAGCTCTAACACGGAGACATGTCCCGTCTCACTCGGGGCCCTCTTATTTAATCAGGGTCTCAAATGGTTCCCCTACATTATTGCAAATGTTTTTGTGAGTATTTTATCTTGCTGTTTGATCTGTTAGTATTGATTGTAATTTCTATTTCTGTTTTTTATTTGACAAAATGCAAGGAATCAAATAATTAGGGACATCCTTGCCTCTTGATAATTGTACACTGCTGCAGTAAATCATAACAGACTCCAGTAAGTTCACATGGCCGAGAGTGTGTGGCGATGCTGGTGGCTACTGTAGGGAGTAAAAGGAGTGTGCTAACTCTGTATGCAGCTCAGAAACCACCCTGAATACTGAATATCAATGACTTGTAGGTGACCGAGGTTCCGTGTAAAGTATACAGCAATGCCTCGCGCAGAGGGGCAAATGGTAATTTTTATGCAGTAGTAATGGGAATGCTGATGTTCGTGATTGCACTGCAGCATGGCAAAACACTGCTTTGCAAAAAAAAAATAAAAAATCTAACCACCTCATAGCTTCCAAGAAACATCTGTCTGGCACTTCCGAAATATGTTCTTATTCATATCCAACAACATAACTAAAGATTAGAGTTCTGAAAATATTGCTCATCATAAGGTAGGACACCACTTTTCAGATTCTGATATTCAAAGTTATTGCATTGCCTTATTGTCTCTGACGCAATTGTTTCTTCTCTTGTCAACACCCATCCTGTTCTAGTGCGTATGATGTGAGCAGTTTGGCTCCCCGCTAGGATGTAGCCAACATTTAGTGAAAAGTGACGCATGCTTTTACAAAGTGATTGGTACGCAGCAAAATCATCACTGTTAATTAAACTCAGAGTGAAAAAAAAAGCAAACGCTGTGCCAGTGGTTATGAAAGTCCACATCCATCGGACTTGATTTAACTCTTTCGAGGTAGATAAGAAAAGCCACCTCACAGCAGCAGTATCTGCTGGCTGACTGAATAAACAACAAAACAAATGACTGTCACTCCAAAATCAACACTTACAGAATTAATGCCAGAAAAATGGATGTACTTTGTAGTGCAAATTTTATGAGAAAATACAGAGAATAAACTGAACTTAAAGCTGATGGAAAGACTAGAGTCCTTTTTAAACGGGGCTGCTTATCCCTAAAAATACTTCAGTTGTTTATTGCACATGCATTAATGCATTCAAGAGACAAATCCTTTTCAAATCACAGCATTTCCACAGCAATGTTGCTCTACCAATGATAATATTAACATACACCTGCAATTGTATTCAGCCCTTGGACTGGTCTTTTAAAGACTACAAAACAATTGTTAAAAAGGAAGCATCATCTAACAGGTATTGTCTTCACTTTACATTGATTAATCTCTCTTGATTCTGTTATACACTTGCTTTGTAAAATAAATCTTGTACCTTTTGTATCCTCACTGAATTACAAATCTACATTCTGTTATTAGTAAAGACAGAGCGAGAATTTTAGCAAGAGTGTGCATGGGAAATATAACGGATCAGCCACTGCAGCTCATTGCTGATACGGGATAGAGGCAGAAATAGCAAGGCCAATGCATTTCAAAAAGATTCATGAAGTCAGGATACAAAGCTTTGTCTAGATTATGCTGTGATTAGTTGAACCATTTCGGACTGACTCCATTTTATATGTTTTAACATATTTAAATATAAATGTAATAAATGAGGTTCCGGTGGAAACATTTTCTCCAGCTTCCTGAACGTCTTCACCAGTTTTCTCAAATTCCTTCAGCCTTTGGGGGGCAGTGTTGGTTCACGCCTCATGTTGGGGACTTTTTTTTGAAAGTGCTTACAACTACTTTATGGAGGAGGCAATGACTGAGCTGAAGAGAAGAGGCAGAGAAGTGTAGGAGTTTGAAGACATGTTGGGAAGAAGAAAGAAAGTGAGAGAAGCAGGAACGAGTGCAGACGCAAACAAAACGGTGGGCTGGGAAAAGAGGAGGAGTGCTAAGTTTGAAAGGCTGCATGATTATCACCATTAGTGTAAGGTGGTGATGCACATAAGTGTGATGCAGCAATGAGAAAGTTACCAATATTTGGTTGGCGTGACTTCCCTCCAACATAAATTAAGCATCATTAAAACAAGCTTCAATTTCATCCTTGTTTTATGTGTGGAAAGCAGCTATGACCAGTGACCATGAAGTAGAAAACAGCAATTTTGAGCGAAGGATCGCTTTTAGTTTGGTACATAAAAATAGCTCTCTCTGTTTATGGAGGCTATATATATATATACAGGAAAGTGTGGCAGTCACACTTAACCAAGCTCAATGCATTTCCTTCGCACCCTCTAACACCTCTTCCCCAATCCCTCTCTACCTCGTCCCTCAGTTAGTCCCCCCCTCATCTCTTCCTAGTCTCTCTCCTGTTGAAAGTCTCTTCCTCTTTTTCTCTCTGCTGTCTAAACCAGGTAGATGAGGCCCTTGATCAAGAGGAGGCATTTATGTCAGTGTCATGCTGTGGAGTTGATGTGGAATCAAGATACTCAGTAAAGTAATTCACTCCAAACAAACTAAATGTCACAGGCATCCTTATAATGCTTTGTCTTCAGAAGTAGGTCAAGGGGGATACACTGAAAATAATTCAGAGGCCTGTACTCATTTCACTTTTATGTAGATTATTTATTCAATACTTTTAAGTTAACAGAACTTAAAAAGTGTTATGGAACACAACAAGTGTATGAGTCAATTAAAAAGCAAGTCACTATGCAGTAAGTGTGTACAGTAAGTAAGTACGTCTTAATTTCAAAACAGCCCACCGAGCTGCAGCTAATCTTCAGTGTTGTAGCCTGTGGCAGATTGATGTTCAAATACATCCTCAGGACAAGATGTTAGACTGTTGCAGAGGGCCTCACACTCAAACCCCTCTTTTTGATGTTGAGCCCCGAGGAGGGAGGGGCTGGCTCAGATTTTCACTTTGTCATAATGTAACCTACTTTTCCGGGTAGTCACATGATCATCATGACAGAGAATAGTGGAACAAATTGCAGTAGCATCATGTATCAGTATCAGAAAGTTGAGTACATGCTGTACAGATTGTAAAGCCCTCAGTAATGATATTAAAGGCCTCAAAAACACATTTTCTCACTCAACTTCTTACATGAGTGATGTGGTTCCTATAAGGGCTGTATATAAGAAGTGGACGCAGTCGCCGCGACGTCACCCATTGGTTTGTGGACTGTGGTTATGAAGCCTCGAGTTTTGGCCATCGCCATCTTGTAATTTTGCGGTCGCCATCTTGTTTGTGACCATATTTGGACTGCGGGGGAGTGCTGAGAGACGCCATATACGACTCTAGTAGTGGTAGTATCTTGTCAATCACAAGGTAGTCCTGCCCAAAAGAATACCCTGCTTTATTGCCTATTTTATTCTAAACGTGATTCACTAAATGAACATTATGAGGTATTGATGAAGAGTTGCTGGTAAGTGTGCCTTGTCAGACCACTATCAATGAAGTCTGATTATACGGCACCCACACAGTCTTGTGTTTTAAGTGGAGCTAGTGTTGTGGCTCTAAGGATGGCAATGTAGGCAATCTGTTTTTATCATTTTGTTAAAAGCACCGAGTGCCGAAGCACAGCTTCACGGAGCTCACTGCTATCATGGCTGTCGACTCCAGTCTCGTTGAGTGTTAAACTCATAATAAATAATACCGTCCTCACCTGAACTTTTAACTTTAATTGTTATTCTTTTCAGTCATGGATATTAATAGTTAGTAGCTTTAATGCTCAGTAAAATGAGCTGGGTTATATCAGACAAAAAGGTGCCAGCATCTATTACAGTCGTTGGTGTTTCACTTTCACAGATTTTCAGTGTTACAAATGTATTAATGGGTCATACATATTGTATGAGCCAACATGGTTATACATGAATCAAAGGAAGGCGCGCCCAACTGAGTCTGAATGTAGAATGGATCACAGGTTACATATAAGTTACGTGTGGAGATGGAGAATTTCATGCAGATCATGACCTTTCTGGTTTGAAAGCTCCCAGGTTGTTCTAATGCAGGAGAATGACGACCTTTTGGCTTTGTCACGCTGTGGTAATGACTTTTCTTGAGAAACAACTATACAAACAAGCAAAGCAACATGACTGGAAGCAAAGGAGGCATGTAGATCACGTGGTGGTTTTAAACATCAGTCTGTATGCCACCATATGGAAATGAACAGAAATATAATTAGTGCTAGATATATGCAAAAAAATCCAATATGACGACAACCCACAGAGTGTTTCTCACCACAGAAGTAACTTTAAATAGGCCTCCTTAAAGCACCCTGTGCAGCTTTCAGGCGACTGTAATGAAGCCAATCACTTTTAATTTAGCTTCCCTGCATCAGCTCTGTGATGGTATAATTGGGTTACATAATTAACACTTGCAGGAAAACAAACCACAGAAGTTCTATCAGTGTCTTGCAGGAGGACGCGGAGCTAAGAGCTGTTGCTGGGGGTCTGATTAGGTTGGTTCTGCGACCATAGGGGGAGAGAGTGTATCAGCTCGCTGACAGCTCTCAGGCGACGCTGTGCCAGAACTAACAGGTGAAATGGTGAAAGGTGGAGTGGAAAAAAAGAGAGGAGCGGAAATGCAGAGAGCAAAAAAGGAGACTGAGGGAAAGGAAAAAAGCAGCAGATGAGATGAGATGAATGAAGAGATGGAGAGAAATGAAGCAAACAAAGATCCAATAGAATTAGAAGAAAGGAGATTAGAGGAGAGGGCAGAGGAGAGGAGAGGAAATGACTCCGTCCTAGGTGTAATTGGTATGAAATGTTATTTGCAAAAATAAATGTTTAAGCTTGAAAGGTTACCATCTGGTTCTGGACTGCAAGTGAAATTAATAAGGCCACTCGTTGGAATCACTCGCTCTTTCATGATTGTCCTTTTCCTTCTTTCATTCCTTCTTACTATTATTAGTTGCATGGTTACTCTCTCCAGATTCTAAGGTTTATCTTAACAAAAGATGACAAAGTTTAGTTTTAAAGTTACATTTTTTTGTTTTTGTCACAAGAGCGTGACACTCCAAACAAAACAGCTCTGAAATCAGTGTACTCATTAGTAAAGAGATGAACACTTATTAATAATGAATTTGCTTTATGCAATGCATAGCAGAGAAGCGGTTGAGGAAGAAGAAAGAGTTGATGAAATAGAATGCAAGGTCTTCATTAAGCGCTGTGACAGCAAACCTGCTTTCGATCTGCAGGGAGCGGGTGCTCAGGGACGGCCTGTGCTCCGAGGCGACGACATGTAGGAGAAGACTGTGGAATTTACTTTGAAGCTCGTCGAGACGCGGACTTGCAGCAGTGTTGGACAGACTCTCAACAGATTATCTAGGGGAAGAGAAAGAGAGCAGTCGTCAGTCTGACACTGCAGCAGGAAGCAGCCAATCAGAGTCCAATCAAAACTTCCGCTCTCGGGATAACACAAATATCTTACAGTAATTCACAAGTACAGACTGTAGAGATTCATTTCATCATCACTTCATCAGCAGTAGGTTTGCTGGGAAGGCAAAAAAAAGTTTGTTCAAGATCATGACTCCCCAGGTGTTTGAACTTTCCAGTTATGGCAGTCCTATCACTTCCAAACCAGAAGGTGTATCTGTCCCTCAGGTAAATATCCTAAAGGAACTTATAAAGAAACCATTTCTGCTGTTATTCATCCATTGAAGTATTGTTCCAGAGCTGTAGCTGACAGTTAGGACCTACAGCTAATGTTGGGCGGACATCAAAACTTTTGAACTGGTTTGATATTAGGCCACCGGATCGGACCGGTATACCACATTTTACCATTATGTGTTGCACTTGACTCGGCAGCCGAACCAAATCTCAGAGGAGCTGCTTGTCTCCAAATAGATGGAGCTAGAATAGATGGTCCAACTTAAAGGTCAACCCTGTGCCGAAGTTGTTGCTAACTTCGGGGATAACTCTCAAAAAACTTTAAGACACGGAAACTTGGCCTGGGTCTGGAGGAGTTGTAGTATTTATTCACCGACAAATGACAAACAGCTGAAACTCTCTCTCTCTCTCTTTCTCAATCGCACACTTTGAGGCTGGAGGCACTGGAGGCTTATGATAAACTGTCTGGCACAAACCCGTCTTGTCTCGTCACCCCAAAAAACACATGATTTTTCTTTTAAACAAACAAAATGTAGGCCGTATTGGTTTGCCAGAATGTGTCATCATGACAAATGCCGGTTCAGCCAGTTTGCATTAAACTGGATTACACTGGACTGGACCGTCAAAACTGGAAATTGACCCAACTCTACATACCGCATTAAGCTGACAAACACCAAACTATATGTGCTTACCCTCAAAAGTCCTAAAAACCTGACAGGAATGGTCTCTGAATCAAACAAACCTTTTCAGTACATCAAAATACCATCTCTATAGTAATGTATTGCTGCATGTGTTCCCTGCACTTTGCCTCTGTATTACCTATGTAGCTGTTAAAGGTAATACAACTACTTCTCATTCAGTGTCAGGGTAGTTACTGCGGTAGTTGACAAAACGTATTAACATTATATTTCACTGTTAGTTCAGCTTGCCTGTTTGGGAGTTAGGAATAACGGGTAGGCATGTGTGTGACTCTCTACCTATTTCTGGAGAGTGTGTGCCTTTGTAATATATTTTGTATTTGTATAAGGTTTGTGTTTAAACATACGTTTCTAAGTTCCTGTGTGTTGCTCATGAATCAAACGGCCGCGACTGTTCTGCGTGCTGTGGCAAATGGAGTCCGCTGAAACCAGCGTCAGGTTTACATCCGTCGGGGACGACTTTAGACCAATAATCTGCTTACAGACACCGGCGTGAAAAGAGACGGTGGGTGCTCGGAGACAGAGAGGAAGAACAATATTTCAGACTGATCAGAGAGAAGAGAGGATAGATTTAGCTTCCGCAAGAGAGATGGGAGGGTTTTATTTGGTGCCATTGTACTGGCAAGACAGAAATGATATGAACCCGGTGTAAATACACTGCATACCTTAAAACACACAATGAAACGTTGCATGTGTAAGATTGTGTTACTGTTTACTTACGCTATTGATCTACCAAATGATAATGTATGCAATGCATGTGTATGCATTGCTTTGTCAGCACGCCTCCCTCTCAGCGGTTGTCAGGCCTCATCATTGACAGACAAGGAAAGAGAGACTAACATCTTGCCCACTGTTGTCTCGGCCTTTATGTTAAAGATTGGAGCAGCATGCCATTAAGCTCGCCCTGGAGGGAGAGAGGGGTTCACAGCTTGCGCTTCAGCTCAACTCGCGCCAACATCATGACTGATTCAGACAAACTTTTATTTACCCATTAGTGCTGCGGTGAAGCTTATGTTGGATCAAGTGTGTGACTGGTTGTGTGTGTGTGTGTGTGTGTGTGCTGCTCTATCCAGCAGACTCCAACTGTTAACTAAGCATCATTCACTTATTCATCACGTAGTCCATCCATTTTCTTGTGACAGCCGACAGGTATGTGTCTTTCCTTCATTTATAAACTGGCCTTCCACCAGGGTATATATTACAGTATTGCTCTTGCTGCTCACTCTTGTGGCAGACGCAGGTGAAATGACCATTTAAAGTACTAATTGCAAAGGCCTAATTGTTAGTTTGTCCATATTATGGGCAATCAATTCAATGAAATCTAAAATTGAAATCCAGATATCTCCTTGACAGCGGGACTTTTACTTGCACCAAACTTTTCACACACACATCCACTTGCTTAGTTAGCTAACATTGATTGTCTCATTGGAATCACAGGTACTGGGCTGTGTATGTTTTGAGTTGAGACTTTTTGGGTTTTTCAGAATTTCCTGTTTAATGGTGCAATGTGTTCCATCTGGCCAGCATATCATTTCAAAACATTCAAATAATCATCAACAGAATGTGGAGAGGTTACTGTGCTGTCCTAAAGTCAAAGACATCTACGTATGTATTGTTTTGCAGAGATATTTACTGAAATGATCATGCTAACTGACTAGCCAAGGCCCTTACTTCCTTTAAACACCACTTGTTCTTCGAGAGGCAATAGTGAATCACCGTAGTGCCAGTCTACCCTCAGTCCAGAGGACAAAGAAGTACAGCTGCCCTGAGGGCTTTTCAATAATACATCTATGGTCCGTGTGCGTTTTTGATATATTTTTTTTATTGAATTATATCCAAAGTGGCAGAAAAGAGAAAACAAGGAGAGTACAGCATGCGGCGGCTCTGGAGGACGGACGGTGTGATTCCCATTTAACCTCTCCTCCTGGTGTTTTTCCACAGCAGTAACCAATTATAAGAGCTTCTCATCCTTCACGTCTTGCCACCATTCTCCACTGTAGCAGCTTCTAAAGCGTCTTTGATATTGTCAGTAGTGAATCAGCCAACATACTGATAATAACATTTCTAATCTTTCAAACGATCACTTTCTAGACCATTGGATGGGAACATTGTGAACAGACTCCACACAGATCAAAACACAACATGCTTATGCCATGTTTATAGTTATTTTTATGATTTAATGATGTGTTGACATGCTTAAATGCTCTTCAACCTAACGGAATTGTTTTTGTGCATAGATATATACACAAAAACAATTCCGTTAGGTTTAGGGAACGATCATGGTTTGGGTTAAAATTGCATCCATGTTAAGGTCAACGGACCGCCAATGCCATGGTTACAGTAATAGCCACTTGATCAAGGATAGGAAACAGCCGTGGAAGAAACCAACGTTGATGATTGGTGGAAAACGGAAAACGGACGGCAATCTCCTGTTGTAAAGTCTGATACTCTGTTGAATCATCCAGCCACCCTGACTCTGTTATGTCACACATTGACTACACGTTGATTGCTTTTTGTCTCTAAACATAGATGCTTCTGTGTGCGTGAGCATTAGATAAAGACAGACATTTGCAGTCATGCTAGGGCAGGGGGAAGTGTCCCAGAATATCCACAGTCACCCGCCGTTCTCCTTCTCTATTTGACCCATCTCCTCTTTTACTCCCCCAACCATGCCACACCCGCTAGGGAATAGAAGTATGAATACAATCGCTGCAGCAGCCTCGGAATCCTGTTTGAGGGGGAGATTTTCTCCATGGTTCAGTAAAAATATGTCTTGAGAGTCGCTACAAAAAGGGAAGTGTGAAGTCTTCCAAGCCAGTGTTAATGTGGGCACTTGGGTCTGAGAGCCAATGGCTCTATGTAGAGTGGGCTCCCCGGAGAGTGTGGCATTGACAGAAGTATCCAGAGTACTGAGAACAAGCACATCAGAGCCGTATCTAAGACGAGATTGAGGGTCTTTGGCCGCAGGGGATGAAATAAGGATGGTTTACAGCAGTGTACTGCACTCTAATATGTCTTTATGGGGACTCCAAGAAAATTACATATTTAAAGGACACGAGGACCGTGTTGTTGAAGCCGTAATAAGCAGCTTTAGGGAAGACTAACACTAAAGCATTACAGATTTTTTTATCAGGAGCTTGTATTTATAGGATCAATATCTAGTACAAACATGATGCATTGGCACATGGAAAAATTCACTCCACTTCCTGAGAAGTGTTTTTTTTTTTTTTTTTTAAGTTCGACATAAGAAAGTTTTTCCGCATTGGTGAAAGCTCAGCATACTGGAAGAAAATTGACCCAAGTTACCGTTAAGACTGTAATACCAAAAAAAGCTGAAAGGTGGAAATGTTATAACCTGAAGCCACAGTGTGTATGTGCATGTGTGTGTATCCCAGCTCCCTTGGTACAATGCTTCAAGGCTAAAACGTCAATTACTTGTGATGAAAAGAAGGCAAGAGAGGTGGAAAACCAAGACAAAATGCAGAGCTAAGGTGAAACGCGGTCAGGTGGAATCTATCGTGGTGCCGCCCCAGGCCTGGATCTCTACAAGATGTTTCTCCCTTATAACTCTACCCATCAGCCTGGAGTGCTGTCCCCCCCTTCAAGTGGCATGGGAATACTTTGTGTGTATGTGTTTCTCTCAGTGCGTGTAATTCTGCAGTCGCACAGAGGCAGAACGAGTTTATGCTTGAGCTTTGTCAGAGACACACAGGTACTGTTTGTAGGTGCACATGTCTGTCTGTAGTGTCAGGACAGTGCAACTGCAGATGTGCATTTTGCACGTGAGTTTATACAGGGACTCCGTCCATAATTGTGTGTTGTAATCTGTCCCAGTGTCTGCAGTACTGGTTGGGTTCAGATTGTTGGTTGAATTCTGGATTTGGTTCCAAATTGATAAATAGCTAAGTGAAGCTCTGAGAATCTTAAATCGCACATATTTTAATCAAATAATTAGATTAATTACTTGTATGAAAGCACTTTATTCGATAAATTACAAATTAATACTTAATTTGGCAACTCCTTAGTTTTAGTTCTTTGTTTATCTTTAAGTATTATTTAGCAATGTTGTGATTGATACAATCCTGAAGACTTTTAATAGTAATAAAAGTGATTATTGTAAGAAAAATATAAGAATAGTGAACAAAAAACATGATCTGTGGCTCCTCAGGTCTCTCTCTTCACCCCTGGATTAGAAAACTCAATAAGTAGATTCGATCCTGCATTTGGTTGGATGAAATGCTGTTGCTCCAGTCTGCATTATTAAGAGAAGCATGTGCATGTGTGTCTGTGCATGCATTAGTAATCTGTCAATAATTGTATTTGCAGTGATGAAGGGCTGACAACTTTCTTTCAGCTGCATTATCAGCGAACGTCTTCCTCACATCCTGTCCGGTCTGCCGAGTGTGATCATTTCTCCACACAAATAACGCTGGATATAATTATAGATAGCTATTGGCATATATTGCCAACAGAATTCTCCCGTGAGGGTGCAGACGAGGGTATTGGAATTGTTGAAACAAAAAAAGCACACAAGTCTTTCATCCCTGCTAGAAGTCACCTTGATTCTTGTTTATCTGGACAAAACACCCAGAGGATTGTTTGGTCGAGGCTAGTTTGGTTTGCCCTTTCGTTCAGATGGACAGGAATTAGAAACATGGTGGGATTTGCCATGCAAGCTGAACACTGCACTGTCCAAAATGTTGTTTTGCAAAAGTTAGTGGCATAAAACTGCAAAGGGCTTACTTGTATTGTGCTCAGGTTTTGCACACTCAACACCATATGTTTTTATTGGATTTGGAGTTTTTACTGAAGAAGTAATAACAATATGTTATTGTATATTATCCCAAAAAACCCCGAAACCTTATCTTTATAATGATTACTTTTTTTCCAAAGATAATATTTAATGCCTTCAGCAACACAGATTCAAGTATATTCACCTTTCTTTTAATGGGTGGCAAAAGTTTCAAAGGCAAATATCTCCAAACCTCATAAAGCCAAAAATGGCTAGACAGCACTATATGTGAGAAAACATTTTAGTTTTTTTGTGTTATTTGTGTGAACTGACCCCTAGCACGCCAACATACAGATGCAATTAAGAACGAAGTAAGAAGTGCTTATTTGTGCAGAAAAAAATAGGAGCCTTATTCAACTGTTGCATCTTCAAAGGGGTAAATAAACAAGCAACTGTTTCAGTAATTAATTGCAATAAGTAAAGTAGTCACAACATTAAAATAATCACAACGACAGAATGTTAACAGCAACTTCGGAAACAAACAGATGAAAAATAAAGTGAAGAATCCCCTGATGTGATGAATTACAGATGAGAGTTGTAATGTGAGAGAGGGCACGTGTGTGTGTGTGTGTGTGTGTGTGTGTATATTAGTGAGATGAGACATGATAAGTATGGTGAGAGATTTATTTTTTCTTGATAAACTGAGGAAAAACATCAAAGAGTCTGTTTCATCAGATACTTGATGAGTTCCTATTCAAAAAATGTGAGAGTTGTAGGTTCACTTATGGCTCACTCCCCTGTTCACCCCTTCATGCCTTGAAAACTCTGGGAAGACATACCAGAGCTCATGCTTATCGTGGCCATGAATTTTCACTTCAGTGAATATATCCATTATGATAGCTATTTTCAGTGCCGTGAGATTGAATATATGCACTGGTAGACACGCTTCTCAACCCGTACTGCGCATGGATAGTCTGTTCTGCCGTGCATGATGGCGCGCAAGGGTGATGACCTAAATAAGAATAGCAGATACATGTTTCAGTTCACACAGAGATGAACATGTTGTGAATTTTCAATTAGACTCTGCAGACTTTGGCGCGCGCGTTTCTTAGCTGCCATTCTCTTTGATTTACAGATTAGAGTTTCTCCTGTTTCTTTCACTAGAGTTTAGAGCATTTTATTAAAGCATTTACTAACATCGTGTTATCATTAGCAAATCATGAGGCAAAACTACCAGAAGCGATTGAGACCTTGATCCTGAAAAACTATTACCTCAGGGATATTTTTGCACTACAGTTTTCAAAATGAAGACCACATTGCATAAAACCTTATTCCTTCTTAAGGGCAATTGCCCTTACAAAGTTAAAAAGCAAGTTGAAAGTATTTTTTTCTTCCATTGATCTTTACTCTTTCCATCATCAGCCCATGATGGGAAACTCTTAGCTTTAGCCACTGGAGGGGTAGTAGGGAATCGAGACCTGCAACGATTAGTGGATTAAACACTTAGTTGATCAACAGAAAGATGATTTATTGTTAATTACAATTTATTGAAGGTGCAAATGAGATTGGAAGCATTTTGTTTTCCTCTCAACGTGGCAATGCCTGAGCCAGCGACTCGTAGCTAATGGGTCTTGCAGTTTAAAGAACGGAAAACATGACTGACAGAACTAACTGTGTTTACCTGAAAGGGAACTGGAGGGTGGTTGCTACGCTTCTGTGACGACGCCGCCGTCGGTCAAGATGGTGTTTTCAGCTGTAACCGCCGTATGAGAGCAGTGCTGAGCAGCGGCCTTAAGCTAACCACTGGGACATGCTCACGTGCACGAACATGCACCAAAAGCATGGGCTGGCTGCTTGTGCTTTTCACAGGGGAAGCTCAGATAACAACACACACAGAGGGAGACCTGTTCAGGTATACATTATTCCACTATATCTTTACATAGCAAATATTTGTGTGCTATTATATTGATATGTTGTTTATTGCTCCTTTAACTATATTTGATAATCGCCTAATAGTTTGGGTCATGTTGTCCGGGCAAAAACGGCTAAGATTCACTGGTCACAACTTCTTAAATGTGAACATTTTCTCACAATTTTATTCATGGTTAACTCAATATCATTGGGACTATTTATGACAAAACTAAACATTTTAGATATCACCTTAGGCTCCGGGATGGACATTTTTCCCTATTTGCTATTTTGAGGAAGTAATCGGTAGGTTAATCGATAATAAAATTCCTGCGTATCATCCTGGAAGTATCAAGTACGGGGAATCTGGTGTCAGCCCTTTGGCCAGTTACCTCATTAGGTTAGTGTCATTTGAAAATGTTTACATGTCGTATTAAAAGAACATCCATCTTAAAAGAGCAGGTAATGGAATGTATTTATGTGTGTGGCTGGTGGTGTGTGTGTGTGTGTGTGCAAGTCATGTGGTGACATTTGTATTAGTCATTATTCACACTGACTTCATGTTAGCACGGCAGCACCAAGCCACACAGACATTGCCATAGAAAATGTACACCAGGGTGGAGTATGATTCATTGACTGTTAAGCAACAAACACACATACACATATTGAACATGTTTTATGGTCTTTTATTCCCTACCCAAAACGGATACAAAGTAAGGTGACAGGAGAGCACAGATGTTTTGACATTAAACACGTTTTAATTTCCTAAAACAAAATTTCTTTGGAAAAGCCTGAGCCGTGGAGAAACACGTTTTGCACAAGATGAATCACTATGATCTCACCAAGTCAGTTTGTTTAATAGGCAATTATTCATGCAGCACATTTCACACATTCTAACTTTCTATTCAAGTCAATACAAAGATTGCTTTTTAAATCGGTCAATATCCATATCTCCCTGAGCTCTGCAGGCAATATGCTGCAATTGCAATGCCTTAAATAGTTAATGGTATTCCAATTTTTATGGCAAAGTGGCTGGGTTATATCAAAATCCATTTGTTTTTCAGAGCTCCACTCAACCTCATCACCGTTTGCCCACTCTCGAGACATTCAGATTGGCTTGTTGGAATGATGCAGTTAAATCATGCCTGAAAAGTGGGTGATGCTGTGCGTAGAAGCTTTGTGTTCATCACTTTAAGAGGAAGTCCTTCAGTTTTATACTGGTATTTCTCAGTCTGTGTAAACAGTTAATGCTCCATTTGGCTTTGGAGGACAGAGTTGGTTCCATTTTGGCAAGTTTTAAATTTTCCGCCGGCGCTCATGGTGGCTTTTGGCAGATAAAGTGACAATCACCTGCAGCCAATTGTATCTGTAGTGAATTATAATAGGCTTATAATTTCAAATGTTCTTAACCAGGACCTCCAGTACTTTGGGGAAGTAGCTTGTGAAAACCAACATTTAATACCTCCTGCTGCGTCTCATTTTTATTTTGGAGCATTGGGTGGAATATGAATTAATGGACTAACTCTTTAATGAACATCTAATTTGATTTTACTTATTACATGTTTTCTTGGTGTAGACGTGGTGGATATTGGTTAATAATATTAAAAAGCACTTTGTATGACATATGGAGCCACATTGTTAATTGCAATAGGTAGAACATACTCATGCAGACAGTGACAATGAATAGATTTTTAAAAACACAATTAAATCCAAAACACCTGCTACTAAATACAAATTAACTACAGTCACTGGGATCAAACATTTGCCTCTAGAAGACTCCAGTTCAAACTGAAATCCTAATCTTTTCCCTCAGCTAATTATTCAAGGAACAAGGCCCAGTGTTCTGCCGTAATCCTCGGCCGTAATGACCGGATCCATTTAGCGATTTAGGTGTCCTCAAACAGCCGCAGCTCAAAGCACAAAGAGAGTCCACCTTATCGATGGAGCTGGTGCTCCGTTATCTGTTCCCTTAGAGGACAAGAGAGTGTGTGAGAGAAGGAGACAGAACGAGGTTGAAGGAGTCAAAGAGTCATGATTGCGATTATACCATACAATTAAGCTTTTGATGTTGTGAAATTGTCCAAAACTGAGCATTGACATGATCAAAACTTGTGATTTTATCGAATGTAATGCACACATATGGATACAGTCGTGCTATTGCTGCTGTGATTGTGATCATATATCGCTGCCACTCTGCCTTTTTTGGTGAGAGGAAATGCAAAGTATATTCTATTCGCAAGTAACCATTAGTTCATTAATATGATTTTTCTTTCTACATATGTATATTATAATCCAATTGAAGTTCAATGAAATGAGATATGCTATACTGCTTTGCATTAGATTAGATAGGGTTGGGTGATATGCATAAACTCATCTATCACAGTATATATATATGATAACAAATCAAGAGACTTTGTGCAAACATCCTGAACAGTGAAATTGTTGCTTGTCCATCCTCCTGTTTCTCCGTAAGACTAAGGTGCATATCAAAGCCACAGTTTACTTGTCTAACAACTTGTGATAACTTAGCTTTGAATTACAATTTGCTTTGATTTATTAAAACATTAACAACAACATCATATTTTCACAAAGAGTTGATTATATTGAAGTATCACCAAGCCTTGTACTGTATATAAGGTTATGTTGTTTTGTATGTTCATATCTGGATGTACAAAGTTGCCATTATATGAGTTATAGATACCTCTGCAGGTTATATTTATGTTTTAGATCAGAGGATTGATTTATACTGTTAGCACTTGATTCTGATTGGTTTAAACTGCTTGGGGAACATACACATGTAAATATTTAATTAAATTAAAGTTTTAGCTGCATTTATTGTAACGGCATGCTAGTTTGCAATTCCCGATGACTAAACAGTTGAGATGATCTTCCAGGCCCTCAAACGCTGGGGATTTTAACAAACCATCCAGAACTAATCTTCCTCAAAACTTTTGCCACTGACTCCATACATGTCTAGCGAAATTTAGGGCATTTGACTCACAAAACGCAGCTGCTCATCTGAAATAGCAATCCCAATGATGCCCCATTTATTATTCATTTGTGTGGGGGGAGAAAATAAGAGGATGAGAGGACAGAAAACGAGGTCTAAAACTTTTAAAAGATGAGGGAAAGTGCTGACTTCTGTGAACACTGAAACCAAGATGAGTGCAGATTTGAATACAAACAGGTGGGAGGGAGAATTGTATAGTACAGTGTGCCAAAGCCCTTTGTAAACATTAAGCCCCGAACTGTGGTGCATGGTTTAATTAGCTCGAGAGCCAAGCAAGTGGTTCAAATTAGGGTGAGACTATTGGAGAATAATAATCAAAAATAGGGAAGTCAGAGTGGAATGAGTAATGAATGGTGGCAGTCATCATGCCGCATACAGCTGGAGCTTCATAGAGAATGGCTGGATACGGTCCTCCTTCAGTGGAGTGGAGATTCATTCTATACAGTCCTCCCTTCAGGGACAAATAAAAAAAGAGGAAATGACTCATTGCTACATCAAAATCTTGTCTGATCAATTTCCGTAATCTAAGCATCTTTTTACCTAAACCCTCACCATTTCTTATCATTTTGCAACGCCCAGAGTTGCTTCTTTCCTTGAATCAGGAACATTTCTAGATTTGTCCTGCAGAATGACTTGGGCTGCCTCTTGGAGAGAATTACTCTCATCCTGGTCTCATTTCATTTTGGTCCCAGAGAAATCAATTTGGCTCCCCTCTTATATCGGACCCCACCAATTCCTTTTTCTCATCCGTCTCTAAATCATTTATTGTAAGGGAAGACCACCATCTAACTGAGAGATGTCAGCCATGGGTCGAGCTCAATAGGGAACACCTGGTACATTTTGTGTTTGTCAAAATTAAGATCACATTATCCAAAACTCCCACTGCCTCCTGTTGGAAAGAGGATGTCTGCACTTACAGTGTTTCTCCGTCTTCATGTTATGCTCTTCAGCTCTTCATCTAACATCTCACTGTGGCTGTTTCTTCTTCCTCAATGTTCACCGTTCCATTCTTCACTGCAATATTTAAAACATATCCGCTGACTAAAACACGGATATCTTGTTGTGAAGATCCATTTTTAGTTAAGCATGAACAAAATAATGGTAACCTCTGTGAGAAGTACATTGCATGCAAAAATCAACCTGGTTGAATGTTTTTAATGTGAAGCAGCAGCATTACGAAATGTTGGGTCTACATCAGCAAGAATAAGATGAAATCGTTCCATTCTCATGCCTGTGTGTTAAGTATGGAGGTGAGAGTTGAGTAGCATAGCTTAGCACAAAGACTATTCAAGCAAAACGGTTAACCTGACTCTGTCCAGTAAACCCCCCCCCCCCACCTCTAAGCAACTTTAAGCTCACTAAAGTCATGAAGCAAAGACATGTACATGAAGATAATGAAGGATGTAATGTAGCAAATATTGGCAAGCTGACCACCACTGTTGACAGTCAGAAAATTAACTATTTTGTCATTTTTAACCCCAAAGAGCAAAAATCACCTAGTTACAGCTTCTTAACTAGACTTCCTGATATTTGTGTCATGTGAATTATTAAACTGATTATATTTAGGTTCATTGGTGGAATTAAACAAGACATTTGGAAATGTTGATGGACATTTTTTTTTCAATTGGTTAATTAATTAATTATTCATAAAAAAAGATTAATTGATAATGAAAATAATCGTTAGTTGCAGCTTTAATGTTGGAAACCTAGCTGTTTCTTTGATCCACCAGTGTGACACCTCAGTGATTCGTTGACACCAACCCTCAAAGAAAACATATCCCGTGGGCCTCTCTTATACGTTTTCCTGTAACTGCCTTACCTTGAACACCTTGTAGAGAATTCTAATTAGAGCAATCTGATCTGAAGTCTTCAATGCCTGTTTTGGCCTTGAGTGATGTGGGAGAATCGTGTAGAAATGCTTTTCCTGTCACAGCTGCTGCTTCTGTACTTGCGTCTGTCAGTCTGTCTACTCGTCTACTTTCCTGCTGGCCACAGTTTGACAGCATATATACCAGTGAGTGTGTTCTTTCCTGCTTTTTGAATGGCAAATAAGTAATTTTGTCATAATGGAGACAGTTTGGTGTGCCTACTCTAAAATGCATGTATCAAGCAGTGGGCATTGATTCACTTAAACTACACTGGAATACGTCTAATGCTGCAATATTATTACCCAAAAAAGCTTTTAGAGGGAACAATTATTATAACTTCGAAAACAAATCATATCAAACTTTTGTGAAGCAACACTCTTCCTCGTACCCTCTTCTTTTCTCTCTATATATTTCCCATCTCACTCTTTTTTTATGCCTGCACGCTCAAATCCCTTCTTTCATTTGCATCGGGTCGAGAGGGCTCAGTGGGGTTTCAGCCGGCACGCATTTGATGGGAGATACAGTAGGAACGTTGCTCCCACACTTTTAGCTGTGATGACAGGCCATGTTATCTTAATGCTGCCTTGCCCCTGAGATGCTCACCACTGGGCTCCCAGAGAAAGCGATTAGGATTATTTGAATGTCAATTTATTTTCCTTGCCCACTATCGCAAACATGCTTCCTCTTCTGTCAGTTGGGAAAAGTCTCTTGTAAGAAGCCAATGTAATTTAGGTTGACAAATCAAGTTTTATTTCAGGGCTCTGTGGGAATGCAGAGCTGAGATTTGTAAGTGCTCTTTATTTAATGTTCCCACATCTCTCCCTGTATTCACATCTGTGTGATCGTAACCTCTAACACTGCACCAGCTAAGCTTAATTAAAAGTGCATATGGAAAGAAAAGACAGAAAAAGTCCTAGTTTTGTCTCCTACAGTAAAAATGACCTAATGTTATTTTGTTCACATTCATTTTTAATAATAACAGTTGTGTTAATTCTGCTGGCTAGTTTTTTAAATGTTCATATGCAGCAGGTTTGGTTTTAATTTCAATAATGATGTTGTCAAGCTGGTGTCTAAAGTTGAGAAATGATTAATGGAAATTCTTTAAAAAAGAAGGTTTGAGGGTACCAACTAATTTCCAGACATTCGCCTGATTTCCTAATAACAACCAAGTCCTATATGGTTGAGCCACACACACGCAGCTTTACAAAAGCAGCATTGTACCCACAAGATGGTGCTTTGTGTATTAGTCTCTCAGGAACTATTGTACACTGTTCACTGTTTGAATAAATATAAATCATCAGTTCGCTTCACTTTACCCTAGGTGACAGCTCACAGGCCTGTCTTTATTTAAAATGTTACCTCTAAAGATCTTCTCCAAACATGTTTTTAGACACACACAAATAACCTGCTTGGAATCATAATTATATACATTGAAAAAATATTAATATTTCATCTTCTCCCACGAACTCTAAATGTTTATCATTTCACATGTTTAACTATAAGATACAATATGACACTTCACACTTGTGCATATTGGAGCGTGATTGGCTTCCAATCTGGTTGCGATACCACAAAATGAGTCGTGATCATAGAGTTTAGAATTGGAAGAGTAATAAGGGAGACAGGAGGAGAGAGACGTAGAGAAAGATGGCTTCTATTCTCTGAGCATTCAGGGAGGTTTTTCAGTATGAAATGTTTGCAGGTGCCTCTGGGTTTCTGGACAAAGACAGTGATTTTTCTATCTGTTTTTGTAGCTGAGTTCTCTGCCTCTGCGCTGGGAGGACATTATCAGGAGAGAGATTGAAAGAAGGACAAGAAGGAAAAGTAAACTCAGAAAATTTCCTAGAAGACTTCAAAGTTTTAAATAGAACCAGATTCTCGGTGATGCAAAAATGTGACTGCGGTTCCATTAATCTCGACAGAAAACACAATTACGTGTAAACGCTGCATAGAGTCATTGGATTAAGTCTTTCTGGTATTGCATTTTGGTGCCTGATGATTCATTTTTATAGCCTGTGCAGGAGAAATTCTGCCATTGGAATTGCATACATTTTTCACATTATACCAGATGAATAGCTCTACATTTTCTCTAATGTTTAGAACATTTCTGTGTCCATACCAGTTGCTGTAGGTGTGCGTTTTATCGATGCAGTTATACAGAAATTGAAAACAACACTAATAACTATTTACATTCACTTCTCATTGACGATTGCTTGTGTTCACCATCTGCTTCTTCAACAACTCACCTTACTCACCTCAGCTGCAGGCTAGATGCCTTTTCATGATAGACAGAGCATCAAGCTGATTGACAGGTCTTGGGGCTCGATGATCTATATGAACTTGAGGCTATGAATGTAGAGCTGCCAATATCTTTCACAGTAAAACGTGGTAGAAGCTGCATAGGGATTGGATTTTAGGGATTAGCAGGCTGTCTGCATTCCAAGTTTCAGATCCTTTACCTGCTGTATTCCAAATATAGACTAATTCAGGTTGCAGGTGGAAATAAACAAGTTGTCATCACTGTGATGGAATTTCACTTGTAAACCCCAGTAAGGCTTTGGTGTTGTGTTGAACTGCATTTGCACAGCTTAAATACCTTTGAAACAACAGTTGATCTAAAAACAGTTCACTTGAATTTTAAAGTGTGAAAATGTGCCCATTTTAACCATCTTCCTGGACTGTGCTGTGACCAACTGCTAAAACGGTGATGCATACTTTCTATTTACCATATCCTAATATCTTATAGGTCAAACAATTCATTTTTGAAAGATTAGTTGATAAAGAAAACATAAATTTCATCTGATTGCAATGGAAAAAATCATAGATTGCAAATGTGTTGATTTATATTTACAGCAAAGCTAATTCTGAAAAGTAATGTCTCAACTTCATCTTGTGGAGGTCGGAGAACATGTTCTTTATTTCTTTAACAGCCGTTCAACCAATCTCAGAGTAGTGTATTGTGTCTGAATAACATTCATATACATTTATATGTCAGAAGGGAATAATTGCTGACTGTGATCAATCGGACCCTTTGTGCTTTCACACGCATTTAGTGAATCTGCTATCAGTTGAGTATGCCACAGCAGTTAAGGTGGCATTGCTAGAGAGTGCAACTCATAAATCAGCTGGTGGATTTGTCTATAGCAAAGCACACAGACCGCACAAAAATGACTACATAATGAGACAGTGGCATCTGATCAAACCCCCACATCAATAGACTGCCCTTATCTAATAAACTTCAAATCTCCCTTTTTCTGCTGCCTAATTGTTCATGAATGATTGATGGGCTTCGCAGAAAAGACCACCATCTCTTTGTCACGTGGAACCAAAGATATCACAAAGTCTTTGTCTGCGGTGAGGAGTCATATCTGGTGGAGCGATATTAAACCATAGAGGTCCAAATGCTAATAATATGCACACCCTTAGGCCTGGATTTGTTAAAAGAGATAAGGAGATTAATCTTTGTCCCAGATCAGTGCAATTTCTTGTGATATTGTTGGCGAGAGACAGCAGGCAAAGCTTGCTTTCTGGAAGGAAAATATAACCGAATAAGAAAACCACAATGAGGTCACCCTCGAATGTCAGTCATTTCAGTGGTCTTTTGGAGAGAAACAAAACAGAAGTGGAGAGAGAGAGAGTTAGAGAATGAAGAGATAAAAAGCGCAGCATCTGCAAGTTTTGCCGTCTTTGATGGTGCTGAAAGGGAAATGTTCTGGATAGACAATCCATGCCTCTGGTGAAATTCGTTCATTGTGTTTCATTTTTCCTCCAATCTTCCTCCTCTCATTCTTACTTCCTTTTCCGCTGCCTTATTCACATTCGTCTCCTTCCATTCTATGCCTCATTCCACTTTCTTTCTTTAAGGCCCTCTCCCTCTTTTGCCCCTCTCCTCTATCTCTCTTCTTCATTTCAAACCATTCCAGCCTCTCCTTTTTTTCTTATTTCTCTCCAGTCATTTGCAAATTCCTTTTCTCTTTTTTACTTCGTTCTTCACCAAACCCTCAAACCCTTTCTTCTTTTATGCCCTATTCTCCATGCCAGCCAAAGTCATCCTCTGGGTTGCTGTTCTCATGCATGCAAACCACATTCAAATCTCCTCCAATATCTGACCAAGCACCTCGCTCATGCTAAGCTGCAGAGACCAATCCGTTACCTTAGCTGGCCCGTAAAGCTGAATTCCCATTCAGAGGCTCAGTATGACCGCAGCTCCAAGCATTCCCACTGACAGCCAACTTCCCAAAGGTGTGTAAATGGGAGGGGGGGGGGGGGGTTGGTATGTGTTTGTGCAGAGAGAGGGAAAGAGAGAATGCATGTACAGCCTTAACAAACAAATGAGATGTATAATCAATGTCCTCAAGTAGAGGTTAAGCTGTATAAGGCCCGCTGTTGTCTTTTATTGAGTGCCGGCTGAGCATGCTTGCCCTTGAAAAAGTAAGACAATGACCTGATTGAGATGCAGTGACAGAAACGGGTTCTTTCACTGTGAAATTTCAGAGCTGGAATAAAGAATAAGCACATCTTGGACGGATTATGTCCAGATAATGGAATCATTCAGATCGAAAATGGAAGACGACAGCTTACCCTTGATCACGTTTTCTGTCTCGGTTTCTCTCTCTGTCTGCCTCCCTCCATCCCAGCCTCTCATTTTCTATCACCAGCTCTGTATTATGCACACAAACACACACGCACCCCTCTCCCTATGCTGTTCAGTGCTATTATTATTTTCTGTGAATTTCCGATGTGGCAATGTGCAACGGAACCTACATAGAAAGCAGTCTCCAATTAGGGTAGCTCTTTTCATGTTGAGGATGCCGTGCTGCATATAAAAGAGGGGATTCATGAATAAGGAGGAGGTTAGCTGAGTCGGTGCTCATTGACAACACGCACTTTCTTGCATTCGCACGCAAGCAGGGATGCACACAAATGCACAGAGACACACATGCATGCACATCCCTAAAAAAGTAAATCACATCCTAAATGCCCGCAGACTCACTCACTCCTGTTCCCCTCCAAGGCTATTGGAATAGGAAATATCTGTATCATTTGCTACGGAGATGGGATAAAACATTAAAGGGGCTTTTCCAGCTACCCTTAGTGCCTGCGCAAGAGTGCAAATTAAAAGTTTATCTTTCAAAGTGCCTCCTGTAAAGCAAATACTTAGAGCCTGCGGTGAGATGAAATAATTTCTCTCTCAGGTACAGTAAAATCAAATGCACTTTTTGTAAAGATTTTCATTGTCCGTTTGTCTGTTTCCTCTGATGGGAACTGATGGAAGCGATGCTAAAGCTTCAAAATGTTGCTGAAAATTACAGATCATGCTGATTGGAGATGCAGTACTCAATCCACCTTCTCTTTTTCTCTGCTGGTTTGTCTGTAAACTTTAATTCAGAGCACAGTATCCCGCCATATGATAAAGTGGAACATAAACCAGCAAGTTCTAAAATTGATGTTTATCTGGCGGCATCTTTTCTTTATCCTGTTATTACTATCACATCTTCTTTGCCTGGCACCAGCCTTACGCTTAGTTTCTCTGAGTCGGACAAAACCATCCGTTAAACCTCTACAGGGCTTTTCTACATGGTCGAAATATACCAGCCAGCCAGGGAAAGCAAGGGGGATTTGGATATATTCACAGCCACAGGGGGAGGAGAGAGGAAAGCAAAGGGAGCCAGCTGGGAAAAGACAATAATTCAGAATCTGCCATAATTCTTCTTCAAGGCCTCTTCCCTCCCTAATTCCCCTGGGTGGAGGTGCACTTAGTCACTTAAGCTTTCTGGCCGTGTATCATGGAGGATTTGGATAGCATGGCCTTCTACTGTAACAGAGGCGGATTTAGACGTCTGCACTGGGGCCTCCTCGGCCACTTTGATACTTTAAATACACCCATTCTAGCTCCCTGTTTCGTATGCCTCAAGCAGGTTACAGGTAGAGTGCTGACCTGCCTCTACTATATAAGCCAGTTTAAAAGTGGTAATGGCCACTGTTTTACTATTTTAATTTATATTACAGTATGCCCATCACATAGTGTTGATGAAGAATTTCATCAGCAGGGAGCTTCTTGCATGCTTTTTGGTCGTTTCTCCAGCTGCCAGTCTAGAAGCTCCTTTTAGCACAACATTTTACATGTTATTCAACCTCACGCTTTTTGAAAAATCTTTGCCTCTCAGTGAGAGGTCAACACCAAAACCAAGATGTGACTTCAACCTTCTCAAAATACGTCGGATGATGGAAACCATCAAACACCCGATCAGGAATGTGGTCATTTTAAAGAGGGGAACGTCTGTTGAAGATTTCAGGAGAATGAGTTATTGATTGTATTGAACCCGTGTCATGCATGAACAAGTGGAAAAAAATTGAGCTCATTCACATTATTCAATCATTTATTGTAGACAATAAGCCCTGAATGAGTCATCAATATTGAATGGAATTGATATTGAATAAGACTCATGCATGAGAAATTCATTTGAGGGTCCCAATGCGGGGTCACTTTACTGGCTCTTGGTGGTCTAATTGTAATTGAGTGAGATAAAGAATAAACCATCCAGTCATGACATGTGAATGAATCCTGACTATATATATCAACAGCACTATATTTTCACTGGTTGAAATCGTGGTTGAAATGTTTTGAGAGCGGCCAGCGACAGCGAGAGGATCTTCTCACCGAGGCAACCTCTAACTGGGTCACAGCGAGGCAAAACAAAACAAAAAATAGAAATGAGATAAATCTGGGTGGGGTATGAGGTTCTTTTGGAAAGAGTCTGCATGTGAGGATAAGAGGTGCGATGGGCTGGTGCGTCTCACTACATTTGATACGTCTCTCAGCCTCTGGCATCAGATAAGTCACTCTGCTCAGAAGAAGTATTTTGAAATCTCTGGGCTTATGATAACTCCTGTTGGATCCGCTTAGGTAGACGCGAAAGATGAATGTGGACCATTAAAAAGTGATGATAGAAGTAGTCGTTGACTAAGCCCATTTCAACACAACAGATCTTTCAAAACAGTCCACCTTTCAAACATGCTTTTGTTTGTTCAGTATAACTTCAAGTTCATACTTTAAAAGAGATGGAATGATTATTTTTCAGTCTGATGGTTGGCCTGCATTTCAATGTCTTTGTGAAATGTACAGTCTGAGTTCATGTTTACGGTGGTATTTTCCGTGGCACTGCTTGTTTCAGCTACCAAGTTGTTCCTCTCTTCATATGCATGTGTATATTTTTTTTGGAAAGACATCCCCTCAAGGGTTGAGAACAATAAATGTTAAATCTTTTCATAAACTACGTATAGATTCAAGTTGTGTTTGGCAAAAAAGTAGAGCACTTTTGTGATATAGCAGTTGTTCTTGTCAAAAATGCCGCTCTTGTAGGAAAGGTGGCATAAAAGTACGAAGTATATCAGCAACTGTTAATTATTTTCATGATTATTTAATACAGCAATTACTTTTTCAATAAACTGATTAATTATTTAGGCAAGAAAAGGTAAAAACAGTTAATTCTAATATCCCTATGAGATGTTTTGGGGATTCTTTTGGGATTTTCACGCCAACAGTCTAAAACCCAAATGTATTCAATTTAAAAATAATAAAACGCTGAAAACCAATCTGCAAACCAGTTATGTTTGATATTCTTTCTTGAGCAATGACTAATAGCGATTAATGGATTATTAAAATAGTTACCAATCAACGTCCTTTCAACAAATAGTTTCTGCACTAAAACAAAGCAAATTATGATTATTTAAAGTAGCCAAATAAACATTTGTTTATTAAAATGCAAATGTCACCTGCTTGCAGAACAAACTCCATGAGTACACAATCAAGGTATGTTTACCAAATGTTTTTATTTAAATAAGCATCTCCATATTGTGTGTCCGTATTGTTATGTACTCTTACATAAACGTTCGGGTTGAATAGTCAAGTCAAGCCAACAATCAGCTCTTGCGGTCGACAGGATGGCACCAATATTACTGTCTACTGCTAAAAGTTGCACACTAGACATTGTTTTGACCCACTCAACACACACACACATTCAGACAATGAAAGTACTCAACATACATAATGAAGCAAGCACACACACACATTCTCTGTGCAGGGCAGAGGGGAGTTGGTTTTCTACCTGTCAAGATAACAGTAACAACTCTCTTTAAACTTTGCCAGCCTCACTGATGTGAAATAATGGCTAATCGCTGCGAAGCTCTGCAAGAAACACACCCAGGGAGGGCTGTCAGGAAGGTTCAGTCTGTGTGTGTGTGTGTGTGTTCTCACTGGTCAGTGTCTGTGTATCCTTGAGAGAAGGAGGCTGTGGCTCTGTGTGTGTGTGTGTGTGTGTGTGTGTGTGTGTGTGCACGTGCGCGTGTGCGCGCCCCTGAATATGTGTAAATCACCGGTGGTATTAGAGAGCATCCCGCAGTGTTTCTGTCTGGCTAATAAAATAACTGGAGGCTGCTTCCGAGACACCCACAGCGAGACGCCACCTCATTCCTTAATCTGTGGCCCCCTTCCAGTTCACCATGACACGACTCTCCATCAAAACTCACTGACCCATCAGGTGGATACTTGTGTTGTGTGCCGGCCTAAACGTTTGTTTGTGAGAAAATGTGTCAGCTGAATATCATCCCAAGTAGGAGATCAACATAGCCCTTTGCAGCCACATTCAAAGGGATACCATACAGTAGCAGAGGCATACAACCGCAAGGCGTCAATTCTACCACTTTTATATAAAATGAAAATATGCCGTATTTGTCTATTTCTTTACACAAAAAAAGTGCTTTAAAGCTTTTTGTTGTTTTCATTCCGCTGTGTTTATTGAACAGGTTAATCTCTCCTAAAGTGTGCCATTGCTTTAAATCTTTCAGAATCTGATTTACTTCTCACCTGTTTGTGTTATATTAAGACGATGTGAGACCGAGGTCATTGTTGCTGTTTTGTGTGAAAATACATCATTTTTTAATGTTAAATTAAGAAACATCGAAAAAATGTGAGAACATGTCTACTTCTTGATTCAGCGAAATTCAACCTGTGCTATGAATAAATTCTGCAGACACGATTTGGTGGAGATACAAATATAGCACATGGGGGGAAAAAAAGCAGGTGCAGTAGATATACGGAGAAGACAAGAGAAGAGGAGATTGTATCAGAGATCCCTTGTCTCTCTGCAGTGCAAAACAGCTTGCTCCATGCCTCTGTTATCTCTCACCATCCTTCATATCAGCTTTGGTCATTCTTTAAACTGTAAATCATGTTATATGCTTGATGAACCTGCAGATGCAGAGATATCACTTAAATGTGCTGGTGTGTAGGAACTGAACAGAATTATAGACTTTTGTCTCAGCTAGGCATTTCTTACGGTGCTGTTTCTGTATCGTCTATTCTAGATATTTAAATAAGTGGATATGTCCACCATCGATACTTCACTTGTTGCACAGTAACCAGACAAAATACATTCACTGGGGATTCGCTGGTTTGCATGCTAGATAGCTAAATAGTTAGTCAGCTGAACAACATGAAAATCTTACTTGCAAATGCCATTTTGTTTAGATGTTGGACCCTAACCCTTAACCACACCAATAAATTCTGTCTGCCCATGGCTCGCAAGCTAGCATTCAGTTTAGAGCACTGTTAGTTCTGTTTCTCTACTGGGGTAAGCCTCTTTTTATGTACAAATCACTTTGACATTTTTCTTTACTGCAGAAAAGGCAGGACTTTTTGACGATGAAGAACTCTTAAGTGCAAGTTGTATAAGGCTTGCATGTGTAAACGTAGCACTACCTGTCAACAAGACTTCCAACAGTATTTTATCCACTTTGTATAGCGAGACATAGTAGTACATTTTTGAGTTCGGGCAGGGTAAGGGCGGCCTTACTGCCCAACAGAGGCTAGTAACTGTCAACTTAAATAAATGATTGACACAGCCTGTCATACAACTTAAAGGTACAGTACATTATACACATTTTTTTTTATGCCATATATTTCACTTACTCTTAGTGACCAAACAGGATTATGTAAATGCTTTACTTTATCTTAAATGTGTTGTAGGAATTAGGATGAGAGCAAAATTCAAACAAAATGCTCTAAATAAGGATTAGGAGATGTTTGGGTTCTTTAGCTTTACATTTAAAATGTAATAATGACAATACATTAATTTAAAGTGAAATAAACAGTAAGCATGTGCTTAAAACTTTCATAACTAACATTGTTATAATGCGGCAGAGGTGTTTTTTTGTTTTTTTTTAACCAGTCAAAGTCTCGAAATGCAAATTTTTTCAAGGCAAACAATTCAAATAAATGATTCGCCAAAGGGAACCACAGGTGAAGTGCATATTTGCTAACAGAGGACACACTATCAAATCCTGAAATATGTCCTGTGTTTAGTGTAGTATTTCAGCACAGAATACCCAAATGCATCAGTCTCATACTTATTTCATGCTGTGGGCAAACCAAGGTTCGTGAATATTTCAGTGTCCTATTACGCTCCAAAGTTGTATTTGTCAGGTTCTTTGAGTCAGTTTCAGGTTCAAACTTTCTGAGTCAGAGTTTCACCCTGCAATTTCCTGTTAATCTTCCATGTCCCTGGAGCCCTCGAATCCCTGTTCTTCCTGATTCACACC
Source organism: Anarrhichthys ocellatus (assembly GCF_004355925.1). NCBI lineage: Eukaryota > Metazoa > Chordata > Actinopteri > Perciformes > Anarhichadidae > Anarrhichthys > Anarrhichthys ocellatus. The sequence goes on along the minus strand of NW_022280076.1, from coordinate 920,565 downwards.
ATTTAATGTCTGGGCCTTGAAGGCAGCAAGAACCGAAGTTTGACAAAGTAGTGAAGTGTGACTGGCAGCTACAGCTTTTTTTCCTCTCCTCTTCCTCTTCCTCACTCTCACCTCTCCCACTCTTTTATAACATCTCTAGTCAGTCAATCTCTACCTGCTTCTCTGTTTTCCTTTTCTTTCTGTTCTCTCCATTTCTGTCCCTCGTTGTCCAATTTTACCTTTTCTTTTATCCTCACCCTTTTCTTCGGTCCTCTGTTTAGTGCTTTCTCCCACTGAATCGCTCATGTTTTCTCTTTTACTCCCTCCCACTCTTGCTCTCGGAATGTCCTTCACGGTCAATTTACCAAGAGTGGCATCCATTCACCTTTCAGCTCTCAAGCTTTCAACAACATTTTTAACACAAAAAGCCCAAAGGCAGAAAAGCTAAAGAAGGAGAGCAGAGAGGGAGAAAAGTAGAAAGGGAGGATGAAAGACTTGGTCGAATGAAAGCTTGATCTCAAAAGCGTTAAATCCGTTTTTTGCAGCAGGGACTGAAGAGATGGAGCTGTACGGTAACACGGCGAGTTATGTGTGTGCACCTCTGACACGGTTAGAGTTGTAAAAAATCTGCTCCTGTCCATTGTTGCCCATTCTGTGACTCAAGCACCAAGGTCCATGGTCCTAACGGCCCTGTCATTCAAACCCTGTTTAACAGACAGATTGGACTTAAAGCAAGGTCTTTTGCAGGCATTCTGTTAACAGACAAGGAACCACAGGGATCTTTCTAATGGAAAACCTTGTGAAAGCTTTCTGTGTGGAAAAAAGGAGTGTTAGATGTGAGCTCTGGAAAAGGTAATCCTCTCAGGGTCAGGACAATTTAGTTTTTTCAAAACAGAAATCCAGTCCTTTTTGCAGGAGGTATAAAAGTAAAGTAAGTTACTTGGGACTAGATGAAAGGTCTACAATCTACTTGAGATGTATCGATTGCAATTTTCTTGGTGAAGAAAATAAACAGCATACACAAATATTTTCATGGCAAATTTAAATTCAATTGTGTATGTTCAAGATAAAACATTACCATTAAATAACTTACATTTTCTCCAAAACTGCACCAAGTTACCGGACCTTAAAATATAAGTGCTCCATGTTACTGAACAAATATATTCCAACTGAAAATGAATTCCACTTAAGCGCACTCAATCTAACTTGGAATTATGAGAGCCAATCTGCACTGCCCAACCCACAAAAATATGCGTTAATAAACCATCTGAAACCGATTCGCAAACCGTCAACTTATAGTTGATCAATTGTCAGGACTGAACGCTGCTTTCTGTGTGTAGGCATTTGAGAAAGAGAGTGTGACAGTGAGGGGAAGAGAAGGTGGAAAGTGACGCTTGCACGCGATGCATCGCAATGCTCCTGTAAGTTATTCATGACTTAGAATGCTGCTTTGTCATTTTTTGACCTGTCTACCCGAACCTATTATAATTTCAAGTACGCTTACCCCAACCCGCACGCCACATCACCACGCCACATCACCACTCCACATTGCCAGAATGTTGCGTGTGTGTGGCTGTGACATTGCTGTCTGTGACGCTGTCTGCGCAATGTAAAACCACCTTGTGGCAATATCCATCAAATTGGATATATGACACTGATCGGCCGGTCACCGGTAATGGATGATCAGCATACAACCGGCTGGTTTCAACCACTTGCCGAGCGACGGGTGCATCTCTACAATGTACCAATCTGAATTTGAACTTCATATGAGTTGTTGTTGGTTTCCCAAGGTCGTAATGTGCTTGACAGAGTTAAATTTTCTGTCGTTAAACAAAATACATACATTATAGAAGACAGCAGGCGAGGAATGTTCTGTTTGCAGCTAGGAAATGCATGACTGCATGTCAGGTCAATTATATGTTAACCAGTATGCAAATGTTTCCTGATCTATTTAATGCATCAGCGTGTTTGGTCTGACAACTGCTTGGCAGAATAACCAATCGCTGCGCATGCCAACCTGACAATTCCAGCAAATGTTTAAGAAGGTACTGTAGACCAAGGAGACCCACATCATACAGACGGATCAGCCTTTGTCCCTACTTTGTGTCCTTCAGCCAACAATCTTATCACAAAACTTTTGTCACATTAGCAGCTCAGCATTTCCCCATGACAGAATGGAAGAATGCCATCTGTAACATGGTTCCAAGAAATTGGCTAACAGTCCTCTCTGTTAATCAGTTGCTTTTAGCCATGGTATTTTCCAGATATAGTAAATTTGAACTGATGTTCGGAAGCTGCGGGGTAGGAGCTGTACAATCAAATCAAACTAAAAGAAGGAAGAGACATAACTAGGTGAGACACGATAAGTCGAGACAAGACAGTGTGAGGCCGAGGAGGGAGGGTAAAGACAGGACAGAGAGGGACAGAACACGCAAGACAAGACACGGAAAGACACAAGTTAGTATGAGGCACGGCAAGGTAACGTTGAGGTAAGACAAAAATCCTTCGTTATAAAACGTTATCAGTCGATAATTATCAACCAGTTTATATGATTTAAAAGGATCAATACAGAGATTACAACTTGAACCAACAGATGGCCTTAAGACAGGCCTTAATGTGACTAAGTGTAAACAGCCTATTCTATATAATACCAACAGAATCTATTATTCACCACAAATCTCTTCTCCCCTCTCAACCTTGTTAATTACATTGATTTCCTATCATTCTGTTTTGGACATTTCCAGCTATAATGTCTTGAAAAGTCCAGTAATCTTGTTGTATTATCGCAGCTTTACAGACTTATCAATGATATCCCCAACTGATTACTTTTTGCTTATCTCTTCTCCCTTCTCTTCCCTTTTGTTCTCCTGTTTTCTCTGCACTGCTGCTGAGATTTGATACTAAATGAAGTGGACTCTATTTTGTCAGACAACATCCTCGCTCTCTCTGTCTATCTACCTCACACCTGCGCACAACAACATGCAACATTGGCCAATGAGTTTTGACAAAGCGTTTGGGTCATGGTGATTCTCTCTGTATCTAACAAAAAGCAGACTTGGCATCTTCTGTCAACAAATAACTTCCTTGTTCCCTTTACCTGGTCCTGTTGTTATCTCTACCAATATATGCATAATCAGAAATAGGGACAATGCAGTGTGTCCTATCCTACTCTCAAGATGCAAAGGAATTATTTGTATTCATTTTTCTTGATGTAATTTACTGCGATAAAGGGGTGTTGTAGTGTAAATATCTCCTGGTATTGTAGGTATCCCGTGGCAAACTGGTTGCAGATGAGGAGCCAGCAAAGATTTCTATGTAGATGGCAAAAAAGTGAAAAGGGAGACCCGGTCCTCTCCTGGAGCCAAGCCCGGGAGTGGAGCTTGCAGTTGGGCTTGTAGTGGCAAATCTTGAACCCATGAGCTCTATTGAGGTAAACTCAAATTAAGCAAGGACAGCTTCCACCGTGAATCTTAAAAGAGGACTAGGCGTTCATTGTGTTGGGAGTCTGGCAGCTAATGAGGATGGAGACCACGGTGGACTGAACCCAAGCCAAAGAAACTGGCTCATCAGCATGTGGGATGGTATCTTTTTGGTGAGGAAAAAAGACAGAAATTGTGGGTAAGATTGAGTGGTACCAATTAAATATGACAGGCATTGGCTCTGGAACCATTCTTCCAAATGACTGTTCCATTTTCTCCTTTTTCAGAGTAGTCTAGGCGGGTGCTAGAAATTGCTGGATGTGTGTTGGGATAATCATAAAGCCACAGCTGAGTGGAGCTGTGCCGACGTTTGTCCAATAGTGTGCCTTACAGAGATAGAGGCTCTGCCGCGCACAGCAAACTTGTAATTTGACAGGTCATGAAATTTGAATTGCATTATTGTCATTCACCTGTCTCCTACATAATTATGTCCCCATGCAACTAAACTGCATTCTTAACAACATTTAATGATATATAATATTATATTAGAATAATAGGTAATACATTTTCCCCCCCAGATTACAGATTATAATAAAAATCCTTCACAATGGGATTCGGGTTCAGTAGACATTATGTGTACACATAGGTAGATTTGGTTTGCAGTAAACAGGACATACATCTTGACATACATTTTACAAACACCACAGATGTGATAAAAGCACTATATGGGATGAACGTGATCATCCAGATTGGCAATATGTTCTTGTTCTTTGAACACTTAAGAGGTTAAGTGAATTCCGGTGAGTGACAACCAGAAAACCTTTTAAACTTTTCCTTGCATGTTATACCAATGCAACATGATAGCTAAATAATAAGGTTTCTTTATTAATTACGACCTCTTTTTTATATCAAATTGCAAGTTGAGCAAATCTTTGTCTTTGATGCTTCTTTAAAATGTGTCCTGTGGCTCTCGGGGTCACAGGTATTTCACTCAAACCGCGGGAGTGATGTGCCTTATCAGCATTTTTAACAGTAATAATAGAGGTCAGTTACATAATCACCTAATACAGTCATTAAAAAAATGATGTCAATAGGCCTATTTCTGTTGTACACGATTTACTTCAGTGTATCTTTTTGACAATTGTCTGTATCTATCATCTACATTTCACATGTATTGATTTTTCTTAATAACAAGTTAACCTTTTGGAGCTAAAATACTATTAACAATCCTTTTCTGCTGATGTACGATGGAGGTAGTGGGGTGCCAGCATGCCAGCAGGAGATGCCATATTCTGTTATAGATTTTACCTTTAAGAAAGGATGTGATAGAAATGCGACTTTATACAAGTGTCCTTTTATGTCATGGGTTTGAGGTTATGGCAGGTGGAGCGCCTCATTTGTCCAGCTGAGCTGTCATCATCTGTACTGGATGCACACTGACTGACTGACATACTCTTCCTCCCTCCTCTGCCTCTCTTTTCGGTCTCTACCTAATGAAGTGTCAACACTAATGATGTTCTTTTCGGCAGTGCTAATTCTCCTGACTTGGTGTGTCACTCCTCACTGCTCCTGTCTGAGAGGTCACCTCAGGTTTACCACTGCAGTAAATTTATGTCAACAGTGTGTGCGTGCATGTGGGCGCGGGTTCTTTTTTTGCTAATCGAGCAGGAAAGTTTTGCAGTGTTTGCTTGTCCGATGGCCCATGCATCACAGCTGTCCTGCCCTGGTAATTTTAGAATATAGGTCAAAATAAATATTCAAATATAATAAATGTCAGAGGAGATTCCATTTTTATGACGGGATGAGTTAGTTATGTTATTTAATAGACAGCAAATGTTTCTATAACAGCTTGAAACATGTCAGAATTGTACCTTTAAAACACTTTTACAGGTCCAATGATGCTCACATCTTAGGGCCAAATCTGAATGGTGCCAATTTCATTTGGGAAAAACAATGTCCATTGGAGCAGACAAACGGGTGACAAATGTATTATAATAACAGCATGATGTGTCTCAGTTAAGTGTGAGAACAGCTTCTTTACTGGAAGAAAAGGTTGAATGAACAGTTGTGTGGTCTTACAAAAAAAAAACATTCATTTCTTGGACATTCACTCACCTGATCTTTAATTAGTTAGTCTCAGAATTAGCCTCAAGGCCCATCCTCCTGGAACAAGAACAAAACATTATACATGACCAACACTGCACTCTTGATCCGCTCCCTACGTAATGCAATCTTAATTTTAATCTTAATTTGCAAAAGGATTGACGTGTGCAAAGGTGCCAGCTATGCCAATAGATGTCACGATAACATGATTTGGCCATCACCTGCTGTTCCACTGAAATGACTGTGAAAGTTACTACATTCGGTAATTTAACTGCAAAAACTCGGGTTTAGACTCAGGCCTTTTTTTCCATTGGTAACCATGATAACTTATGGTGCGTGCTGTCTGTGTTCCTTCTTATGGGGCTATGTAAGACTAGTCTTGCAGTTATATTCTGGGCAATTTGTAATTTCCTCAGTCCACTTTCAGTACCTCACAGTACGTTTTTCATTAAATGGGACAACGGCGTAGCCTGTGCACCGCAATTTGAGTAGTCCTGATACAAATATACTAAAGTGAATACAACCATGAGATTTTCTTACATAATTTTACAAAGTGTGATTGTTAGAAAATAACACAGCGGCATAACGTTGTGCAGGTTTAATGATGTACAAAGTGGACTTCCTCAGCCTGAGTTATATCCAGACTATGTAATGCCAAAAATCCACTGGTTCAAATTTTCAGAGAAAGCAATGCAAGCACAAACAAACCTGTTACTTTCTTTTCTTTCCTTCTCTTCTTTTCAGACGCTTGTTCCAGCCTCCCTCTAATGAAGGTGCTAACAACCTAAATGTTACTAATGTCTCTCTGCACCCCAGACAAGTGATCTGGGCCATTATTGATGTGGCATACACACATCAATCCCAGTGATGTAAGGGAGATGTAATTGAATATGAAATAGTCTGCAGGGAGATGGAGAGCGCCTTACTTCTCAAACAGACACCCACACTTGTAACGACATGCACTGCCACATGAGCGCACGCACACACGCAAACTCTCTGTGGTAATGGAGACAATGTATTTCTAATGGCACCACCCAGACTGAGTAGGTGATTGTGATGTATTAGCATGCCGTGGTTGAGATTGGATTACCGACAACAGTGTATTGCGGTGTGTGTGTGTGTGTGTGTGTGTGTGTGTGCCCGTGTCACTTTCCTGCCTTCTGCACTTCTGATTGGCCCCCAGTGAAAGAAAAGGTATTGACTTGTTTTGCTTTTATTGTAAACCATGATTAATCTCACAGTCTCATGGTTAGTCACTCCTCAGTTAGGGAGTCTCAGGGGGCATCAGGCCTGAGTACAAATAGGGCTACACCGTAAACGGCTGTGCACAGATCGGTCTGTTTAGCACCTCTGCCTGAAGCTAGCACTACAAGTGAGAAGGAAGTATGCAGGTGACTGTGAGAAGGTTCTTGTTGTTGTCTTTTGTGGATTTGCACAGATATTGCATCAAAATAAGGTAATTAATCTGAAGTAATTTGTTCCCTTCCTCCATCAATCCTGACATCGGATGATATTACATAATAGTTCAAATGAGAGATAATTCTGGTTAAATCTTTGTTTGTCACACTATTCTAGTGAATGGGTTTATATTTGCAAAAATGTAAGTTGTATGTCAGGACTATTTGCTGTTTGCAATCGTTAGTATTGTTAAATACATCTATCAATCAATCGAGAATCCTACATATTTAAAAATGTTTGTGATTGAGCCAAGTCATCTAGACCATGACAGAGGATCAATAAATCAATAAATAATCTCAGGAACATTCTCAGTATCCCACACAAAATTTGGTTGTGCAGTGAAAAAAAAAAAAAAAGAAGAATTGATTTTCTGATAACTCCAATTCCTGGCTCCTTTGGGACATGAGGCAGGTGCTGTGGTTGATACTATGATATCAATACTGTCTTCAGCAACATGTTATTACTTCTGTTTTTTCCCACTGCACAATACAAGAGCCTGTCTTATTCTGCCTAAAGCCAGCGAGGAGGGATGGAAAAGAAGTTGACATTAGATTCTGAAAATAATTGCGGTTCTGATCTCGGAGGTGAAAGCATTTTTCAACGCTATCTAATATTTGTCAGTGGATCGGCATTAAGTAGACAGGAGATGTGATCTTTTGCTCTCGTTTTTTATCCTTTCCCTTTGCTCAGTTTTCTTTCCCTCCTGGGCTTGGTGAGAGGTAGTTTCTACTGTTAGAGACCATCTACCATTCATAATTGGGCTGCCATTAGAGCTGAGGGAAACGGGTTGTGCTGGCAGTGGGTGAACAGCTTGCTAAAGTGGGTTATTATTGAATAAATGAATATCATTTTCAGTGACATAAACTGAAGGCAAGCAGACAGCAACAATGTATAGGGTTTGTACATGCTCTGTCTACAGTACAAAATATGATGGATGAAGCATTATACAGTGTGTGAACAACATAATAACACATATTATAATAACACGTTTTGTTTGATTTTTTTCCTCACATTACAAGGTTTGCAATTTTTACAAGCGCAAAGCAATCTGTGTTGAGGAACAGTAGATGCAAAAGTCCATTTATCTGGATGCTCACACACTCATAAGCACACACACACACACACACACACACACACACTAACCAAATACAATGTCAGTAATCGATAGGCATAGTAGAAAAATTGCTTTATGACCATAATGTATCATGTTATAAGAAAATACAATAGGTGGGAAAACCCAGAGATCTGCACATAATTCACAAACTGGCCACTGAATTATCCCACACTACTGAAAATGCCAGAACAGCATTTCCTTTTTGTTTATCCCCAGAGGAATGGATAGCCTTTTCCCTTTTAAAAGATAAGACATCTGTGCTCGTAAGCTGGCGCACTGGCTACTATTTAATATTTGACCATGTAACCACCACTGACTGAATGGTAACACAGTCTTGCTTAGCTATAGGCCAGTATCTGTCAGGATCCCTGTCAGACCAGACACCTCCCATGGCCACACAGCTGCAGCCACTCCAGCCGATTACCTCCTGCAGGCTGACACACCAGACTCAGGTCCCACTAACGCTTCCCCTGGCACTATATAAACTCTGTCCTGCAGTCTGGGGTTGGGAGGTCGTACCGTCTTTCACCCGCTTCAACCCCATTGCAGCTTCGGCCTCGAGCGCCTGCCTCCGGTGTCCGTCGGTCCAGGAATCCCCCGTGCCCTCCTTTGTGTTTACGGACTACTCACCGCCGCTCTGCCCTCCGTTGTGTTAACGGACTACACACCGCCGCTCTCCCTCCGTTGTGTTAATGGACTACTCACGCCGTCAAGCTGCCAGCCCTCCGGTGTCGAGCCACGGGACATCACGCCGTCAAGCTGCCAGCCCTCCGGTGTCGAGCCACGGGACTCACACCGTCGATCTGCCTACTCTCTGGTGTCGGACCACGGGCTCCACACCTTCCTGTCATCTTTATTCAGGCTAAATAAAACATGTTTATACCAACTTCTGTCTCCTGTGGTCTTGCTATTGGGTCCTAACCGTGAACTCCCGTGACAGTATCCTTAGAGCTGACACTTAATAATCAACAATTATTTTGATGATCAATAAATAATTTAAGTCCAAACACTTTGACGATTCGAGTATCTCAAATGTGTTCCCTTTCTCACATCACGGTTAAGTAAAAATCTTCAGGTTTTTGACAAAACATGTTATTTGAAGACATTGCTGTGGGACGTCCCCCAAGGAAAAGATAATGGACATTTCTGTGATGTTTTGTGGACCAGTTAATTAATTGATTTGAAGACCTATAGTCATTATTTACAGTCCTACTTTAGTTGCCAACTGCTCCAAAGTTCTTCAGTGAAATATGAATGTAACCATACAGTAATTCATCATCATTAAACTGATCACTATGTAGTTGCTATTTTTGAAAAGCAAAGTTCGTATATTCCAAATTTCTCTCATACACAGCTGACATTTGTCCTCTGATAGTGTATCAGATTGAGACGATCCCTCGCATTACTTCTTCAGAAAGAGCCTAAAAGTCAGGATAATGAAGGCACAGCAGGGAGGCTTTGCTGTTTAGTGGTGGTTAATTCATTATTTTTCTTCTTTTCATGCCTTAAAAACCTTCACAGTTGTGATTATTAAGCATTAGCTTCCTGTGTACATCTTGCTGTGCAAATGAAACCCATGAATCACCTTGGGTGGTAAATTCATCTTCAGTGCAAGTACAACTAATGTTTAACTGCCACATTCAGCATGATGAACCGAACCTGCACCACACCTGCTGTAAAAAGATAATCAGAGCATATCAGTTACTTAACAAATCTTATTGCACAACATTACTGGGAAAAACATCTATCTGAAGCTTGTAGGTCAGTCTAAATGTATTGTCATCCTGAAAAAGAAAGAAGGTAAGGCATCTGTTTAAAAAGTGAATAACGTAATCATCGGTATCTAAGTGACAAAATAATGTAAATAATCAAGGCACGACGGGGAGTAATTGGCAGTGAAATCATTGCCGTCTACTATGCTCATTAACTTGCGGTTGGCTGCTACATTTCTACTTTTTTTCTGCTTTGTGGGTGTTCATTTAATTATAATGGGTAAACATCCATAATCCTGCTGAAAACAAAGGAGATGAGCTAATTAGACAGTGTTTCTTCTCATGTCTGTTGTTGATTTTGTCGCTGTCAAGCCATAAAGTAAGCTGTTCAAATATGAATTTATTCTCTTTTGCAAGGTTCATAGGTCTTTTCATTGTGAAGGTTACTTATGCATACCAAGCAATCAATGACACAAAATGAGAGCATAATTGTTTTATAGTTTCTGTAATCTATTATCCAATATTTCTTGTAGAAGGGAGTTAAATGCCTTAATTAACTGTATGGAGATTCAAACTCAAGGGAAAAAAAAAACATCTTTATTGGACTCCTTGTACCTCTCCATGCATCTCTGCTTTGTGAATCTTACTTCATCCATGCACTTATAGATTCAGTCTAGTAAATCTAAAAATTATACATCAAAGATAATGTGCTGCATTCTGCCATTAAGCATTGTCAGACGTCTGTAATTCATTCTACCGTAAGGAGACGCCCAGCAGGTCTTTCTCAGCTTGAAGGCTCCCTCCTTCTTTTCCTGCCAATCTGTTTTCACGGATAAATCCTCCCCTGCCAGGCTCCATCACCATGAGCAACCCATAAAGAGCTGACCCACACATATGGCCACTTCATTCGATGGTCATCATAACTGAGCAGAGCATGAAGCAGTTCTGGATCTTTGCTCACTGCATCATCATCATGCTGAGGGGATTGGGTCTAATGAGATGACTGTACTTGCTCTCGGTGTGGACATAAGGTATGACTTGTTGGTAGATATAAACTCTCACAGATGTAGACTGTTGCCAAATATGTTTTTCTTATCACAGTGTCCTAAATGGCAACACATGGAACATCTGGATCTGGTATCTCCATTCGTCAAATACGGTCATGTAGCCTGACTGGTACCATTTAAGAAAAATGTCTTATAAAAAGTTGGTGGAGTGATGGATTGCAATGTTTTTAAAAGTGTTAACGAAAACGTACACCAAGTGATATATTAGAGAGACACTTTAAAGTCAAAATTTAAAAACGTAAACGCAGTAAAATCTGAGATTCAATCTGTCTGTTTTTGTGTTGTGTTGCGTTGTTGAGAGGATGCTATAAATTAAGCTCAACATTTCTCTGTCTTTATTTCTCTTGTAAAATAAGGTTGCTGGTTTGAAACTGTGCAAGCTGCAACTTCCCACAACCATAGATGTTGATTGAACTGAAATTCTGTATCTTCCTTGTGTCTCTGAGGCTGGTTTATATATGATCTTGAATCCTTGTGGCCTTGGAGGTGCTCTTTCGAACCTGGTATCTCTGCGTGCTTTCCCCAAATTGGGTTTGTGTTCAGAAAAGTCTAAAAGTAAATATTTGAAATGAAGTACCTTTAACGTCTAGAAATGTACAAGGACATCAGAGGACCAAGCAAGCTTTGTCTCCTCATGAGTATTCGCCTAAACCAGATGGGTTGAAAAGGCTTAAGTTGCTGCTAATTTGATGGCTGTTACGTCTTTCGGCCTGTTGCAGCAGGTCCTGCAGCTCAGGAAGCTGGTCAACTTAAGTCTCTCAGCAAGGCTGCTTGTGTAGTGTATACTTTATTCTGAATATACAGTTTGTATTTGTTATAAACATTTGGTTGCTTATCCACCACTAATCCCCAAAATATGGTATTTTAAATTCCTACATTCATACTGCCATTGTATTTTTGACTGCCCTTTTAATGAAGACTTCTGGGAAAAGGTTGGCATAAATAAATAAATGTCATGTTTGGAAAAAAGCTGGCATTACTGAGATATGCTCACTCTTGCACCTTTTAAATATGCATGCTGAAACTGCTCAATCTTGATATGAAGGAATATCTTTTACTCCCTTTGGTTTTCTGATAAGCCCCTAACCTTTCAAAGTGGACACCGAGCATTATGGGACTTATCCCTATTGAAGCTATACGTTTTGGGCTCAAGGACAACCCTTTGTAGTTCTTTAAAAAAAATCAAAACCCTTCTTAGATAATATCAGAGACTGGGGAGGGGGGCAGGCTTTTAAAAAGTCCCCGAAAAGGTTTTGTATCAGCTCTGTAAGGAAACGTTCATATGTGAATGAAGTCATTATTTAGTATGCAGTGTTCTTTTTGCTGTTGCGTCTGTCCAAAGACTGTGACACACTGTACGTAGTTGTTTTCTTTGCATGGCCTTCACTCTCGCACTCTTGAGTAAACGTGACGCAAAACTTGCCATATACATCCAAAAAAAAATGACCGTCACTGCTTTAAAAAGCATTGGCCTGATGCTGGTGGTGTAATTAAAAGTTACAAACGTTTAAAGGCTGCTCAATAACAACGTCAGTAACACTGAACTGAGTTTACTGAAAGGTGAGTGATAGGATGGATCTTCTTTTTTTGGGGGAGGACACTTACCTTTTCCAAATATTTTTCTTTCTTTTTTTTACCCCTGGGTTTTTGTAGAAATCTATTTTCTTCTTACTACCACCATATTTATCAATCTTGACTTAGTTGCAGTAGCTGTCATCATCTCCCAGTTGATAGTCCCTTCCATATAGACACTGATTACCTGGTGAACTTGTGCTCCTCTTCCATGCGCCAACCATAGCTGGGCCCTGTGTATCCACCAGATAGTTAGACATCAATTTATATGTGAAGAATTCCTCTCACTCTGAGAATGCTGCCACAGCAGGAAGGAGTCAGAATTGACCTTGCTGGTGTCACAGCAGCTCAATCACACTTTCCTCTGCTTCCTCCTGCTGCCTGACAAGGAAACGGAACAGAAGCTCCCCCTCCGCACAGCCAAAATCCTTCAGTCGTGTCAGTTGCTCGTTCTGTCATCACTTCCAAAAGTGTGTGTGTGTTGAGGAAATTCTTTAAGTGGTTAAGAGAACGTCTAAGACTCAGATGTCACTGTGCAAATGCGTGCATCTCTGCACATCTGTTTTTCACTACCATATGATCTGTCAGGTCTGTTTGGCACAAATCAACTATACCTAGGTTTTGGATGCAACAGAGAGTGGTAGGCTGTGATTGATTGATCCGTCCTTAATATGACAGCCATTATGTTCAATCTGACAGCTCAGTCGGAAAAGGTTACAATGGATGTAGCAACCACTGAAGCAGCATGGCTCGGTTACTTATTTCTTTTTGACTCTCCTCTCCTCTCCTCTCTTCCGAAACTAAACTGTATGTTGTAAACAAGGTTGCATTTGGCACATGTTACAGCTATTTCCATCCTCGGTGTACTCGTGTGTGAGAAATATATACAGCAAGTGCTTAACGGAGGAGAAACCATTACTGCCAAAGTATTTTAGATAATTGAAAGCTCTCTGTAACTTTATGCTTTTATGTTAAGAAACTGGCACTTTAAAAAAAAGCCAACGTCTGGATGCGTGGAGCCAAAGTCTGAAATAAATAAAATGTAACTGAAACTTCAATTTTTGGTCTTGAATTTTGAAAAATACAACAATGTATTCAAACTAAAAATAAGTGAAGGAAAAGTTTTTTGGGGTTAAATATAACTTTGATTCAGTTATGGAATTGTTTTGAATAAAATATTTATTTTCGTTTTGATATTTGAGGTCTTTTATTTTTCAGATTCAGATCTTATTTTTTTAAAGTTTCAAATTTTATTTTTTGGTTTCAAATCTTTGTTTTCAGTTTCAGATCTTTTTATCACTTTCAGATCGTATTTTTTCAGTTTCAGACTTATTGCCTTGATCTGGCGTGGGGGGTGTGGCATCAACTGAGGGCGTGTAATCATAAGTGACAGCATAAGAAAGAAGGCTAAGGACCTTCCTGAACCACCTTGCCTTCAGGAAGCGTAGGTATCGGAATAATTACTTTCTATACACCATATTCACATCTATACAAAACTTCACATCCTATCCCACTGACAACCTCCCATCTACCAGTCAACCAATGCATTTGTTAATCTTTGACAATTTATATATCTTGTCTTTTTTTGTGATGAATATGTCTTCTGTTTTTTTTTATTTACGTATTTTTCTCTTTTGATCAAAACCTCCCTCGCAACCACAACCTCCCCTGCGGTGCTCTGTCCCGTCCCTGGCGGTTCAAGCTCAATTCAGGGAACTGGTTCCCTCTGGAGCGGGCAGCATGGGGATAGAAGGCTGGGTGCACTTATGCAGCTGACTGTTAACAACCCCCCCCCAAAAAAAAACAGGCCCCCTCCCTGGGGTCTGGGAGCTGTTTTTCTTTTTAAAAGTAATCAAACCCACACTGGGTCAGCCCCCTCCTTAAAGGGTCTGGGGGCGACCCAAAGCTGGACCAATCAGTCAAAAAAACTAACAAAAAAAACTAACTACAAAATGAAACGATGACCCGGTTGACCCTCCCTGACTGATCCCGCTGACCCGCTCTGGAGCTCCCTGACGGTGTACTGGTCGTGCTTCGCTGCCAGTGGATGGGGCGGCACTGCCCCGGACTTTATTAATAGATTTGTTATTGTTACAGTGTTAAACACATGTTTATTGATGTTATTATTTTGTAGTTTATGTTATGTGCCCTTTCATTTATTTACTTTCGTATTGTCTTTTCCTATCATTTCACACACACACACACACACACACACACACACACACACACACACACACAGACACAAACTATATAAATTAAAATAAAAACTGGTAAGTATAGTATTGAAGGACCTTACAAAATACATTAAAAGTTGAGATATTTTTCCAGTTAAGAAAATTGGGACTAATAATGAAGAGACCTTTTCCCGATTGGTGCTAACTGCAGTTGTTTTATCTGTTTCTTTTCATTACACACTCAGCTACTCTACGCTGAAAAATGGCACTGAAGTGGAGCATAAACTCAGTCTGTTGAAAAACCAATTAAGAGCGTTCTCAATGGTCTCTAATTGTCAGCGGTGTTTCTGGGGATAGCCACCAGATTTTCCCTGTGATGAATTTGTGTTTTAGAGTAATGCTCTGTATTTTGTCATTCTCATGCAGCCTTGGGAGGGTGCCACCTTGGCAATGCCACGTACGTGGTTGATTAATCTACCTCTTGTGCCTTGTGTTCCAGCTGTCAGGGTGGTTAATGTGTTTTGGTTATCGTACCTACAGTAAGTCAATAAATTTAAAATTGATGAGGCTGTCCAGAAGAAGGAGACTGAGAAGGAGAGACAGAGAAATCGGTTGGAGACTAGAGTACAGTACAGACAAACAAACCTGGCCTATAATATTACAAAGGTGCATTTATCAAGCATGATATTGCAGTTTTTATCTGTATTCACCGCATTGAGTAACATCGCAGCGAGAGCGAATCATTTACATTGTTGTGCATGTTTGCAATTTAATATGCCTGAAAGCAGATGCAGCAGCAGCTGTTTGGAGGACCTCTGAAGTCTTCAGATGAAATGGAAAACATTGGAGAGAAGGAGGGAGTTTTGACAGAACAGGTGGCGGTAAGGGAGAGCACAAAGCCAGGTGACTCCGGGGGAAAAGAGATGGAGATGAGATGAAAAGGCGACAGACAGTCAGTTACATACTAACACGGAAACGATGCAAAATAGTTTGTAGTGAGTCATCTTTAAATAATCAAACCACAGGCAGAAATACAGTGGTCAAAATGTGTTGGCTCCTTTTAATGATTCAGCGACTACAATACAGGCTTTTTCATATTTCCTTTCTCGTTGTTCTAAGATTTTGGAATGCCTGGAAAACAGGAGGGCATCCCGTTTACCCTGATTTTCTTTCCCCACCATTTTCCAAGAGCGCCTGATGCGTTTTGATCTACGATTGAGTACACAGAGCAACCAGTTATCTCTCTCTCACAGACACAAACCACTGCAGCAGTTGTTTTTATATCCACTAAAGTACAAATCTCGGTGTAAAAAATAAGCGCTACATTAAACAATTTTGATGCTGATGATTCACCTCTAACCTGCTATGCTTTGGTATTAACTCCCCGAATGCATCACTGATTTAGTCATTATTAAGGCTGTTACTAAACCAACTATATGAAGTGTTGTTCTCAAGCAGACATGGAGTGTTTATGCCTTTGAGTGCAGTACTCACTTAAAGAGAACTTAGCTACATTCTTCACAAGGTCAGCTGGTGAGTAAATTGTCAAATTCAGAGAAGTGACTTGACATAATGCTGTGTCGTGTAATGCTGCTATGACACATGAGCACTCAGAGTTTAAATAGTCACACTTGAGTCATAATGGACGTCAACTATTCCCTAAATAACAGCACATTATTGAACTCAAATTTGTCAAATGTCTTGGATCGCCAAGAACATAGAGTATTTATTTTTAGAATAAAGGGTTATTCTGGGCAGTGTGAGTTCTGCCGGTTCAGTTGCATCAGAAACAAAAATTAGAGTTTTCTGTCTCTTACTGAGCTCAGGCTCTCATTTTACTACAAAACCGTCCCCTGGTCCAGATAAAAGACACATCTCTCGACAGAGGATATTTTTAACAGTGTCATTAAGTGCTATACAGTTCCCTCGCCTCTCTAAATGGGTGCTAGCTGGCTGGCACTGGCAACAACAGGGACTCTCGAAATAATTGGGATGTCATTAAAGTGCCCTCACCAGTTGCTGTTAATAAAGCTCTGTTCAACAAAATACCCCAAAGATATCGTCTATTGGATAATTTATACCTCTGCTCTCACATAAACAAGTTACCTTTAAATAAGTAATGGAGCCCCAATTAGCTTCATAGCGTCACGCTTTTTTTAGCAAGGATGCTTGCTTTGAGGCTGATGACACACAATAGGGATACACAGAGGACGAGGGAATGAGACGGACAGAACTGGACTGACAGACAAGTCTTCACAGTTAATGAGCATAGCATTAGATGATCCATTTGATTCATCAGAGGACCGTAAAGGGTCTGAGCTCATTTCAAATCATTTGTTGACGAGATAATTCCGATACAGCTGAAGAGAATTTCTCTGAGGTGCGTCCCTGAAATTACTGCAATCCTCAATATCCTAATTTTAGCACTAGTTGTAAGGAATATTACGTGTGTCTGTACAAATTGCTAGGGCACTGTTGCAGAGTAATTACATAACCCCTATGAACACATTGGGGAAAATAATGAGATGAAATAATCAGGCGGATCAAGCTTCAATTATTAGAGTTCATCTAATCTAACATCTGCACCTCTTAATTTTAGAGACAAAGAAAGCGTCAGTCTTTCTATCAGTGATGAATTTACTGCTCATCGACATCATTGGAGGTTTTCTTTTGTTGCTCCGTGCTCCATTTCATTAGACCTTCTGACACACTGCGCTCTTCAATCACATTTGAGTGGAAAATGGAGAAATGCCAAAATTGAGGATGAATTGTTGCCAGGAAGTGTTATTCCACCAGGATTCTTTAAACTGGAGCATTTTTCACTCTACTGCAGAGTAATTAAAAACTCATTGTCTTTGAACTCACACTTGCTTGTTTTAAATGATTTTCTTGATGGTTTCCACATTTTTCTTTAATATATTACTATAGCAATTAAGGACTTTTAAAAAAGAATGGCGATGGATTGTTTCAGCACCAAAAGTAACCCTTTGTTCTCCAACTCCCTCCTGTCTCCTGCTAAAACAAACATTCATATACAATGTGCAAAACGCCACATTAAGTAGGTCATTACACGCTGAGCATTGATGTCACTGCACCTGTTGATACATTAATTCTACTTTTTATAGCCTTCATAATTATGCTGAATTTGCATTTCTTTGCACATGAATTACATGTGGTGTCCTAATGTTGATACAACCGCTGGCATCCAACACAGAATAACACTAGCCAGGCCCCTGTGCATCTTTCTTCACACAGATACATTTACATTAGCACTTCCCTCATGCTCAGTGACCCGTTCTACACACAAAAACAATGCTCACACAGTGGGGACTCATAAATTCACTGGCTGGCAAGGGAACCCCCCTTTGGGACAACACAACACATGGACATGTCACATAATCCTGCTGACATCGATAGCCAGGGGTTTCAGCCTACAAAGAAAGTAACGAGCCACTGCAAGAACAAGAGGCCTCTAAATGAGAGAGGGAAGAGGGGATGACGAAGAGCAAGAGATACAATAATACATTGAGGATGAGAGAACAAAGGAGTTTGACCTAGGGGAGAGAGCAAGAAAGAAACAGTGATATGAATGAATGAATGAGAGAAGAGAGTAAGATGAAGAGAAAAATAAAGAGAGGCTGCAAATGTATCAGATACCTTGAATATGGAAAACTGTGTTCTCTTTGGGACACAATAAAATAAACAGTGCAACCTGTGTGGATCCATTTGTGAGATGGAGAATAACATAGAGGCCCAAAGGGCTTTATATACGTATATTTTGTAATCTTGTCACGTTATAATATCACAGTGTTGGTCTATTGTACGTGGTGTTTTTTTTTCCTGTTAGGAACACCACGGCAGTGCATATCAACACTTGTTGTCTTGGATTTTAGGAGAGAGGAAAGGGCACAGGCCTGGATATGCAGTGACATTTACAAGAGGGAGGCGGAGTTAGTTTTGGACGTGGCAGGGAGGGCATGTCAGTTTCCACTCGTTGCATCCGTATTGTCTTTTCAAAATAGACTTTTGTCTTTACAGGATGTGCGGTGTATGTAACAACACCACTTAATTAGGTTGAGGAAAAGAGAGTGGTTGACATTATTGTGACAGAGTGAGTGACTCACATGACATCATGTCAACGTTGGCTTTTAGTTTGGAACACGAACAGCAGTCTCCTGGACGTAAATCCTGTTTGATCTCACTCTTTATACTACGTCAGTCATTCTGACCATCTAATAAAGGCGCAGGTGGGTATGACATTAGAGTTGTTTGAAAGCCCGGTGCAACGGTATTGAATGCCAAGCTTTCCTGACCAACCATCGGCATCTGACTATTGTTCATATGGGCATATAATTCATAGAGATGATTTTGGTACCAATCAAAGAGTATTCAGATTTTAGGATTTTGTGTCAGTCAAGTTCATTGTCTAGACTAGTCTCTCTGCTAGAACGACATTACACAAAGGTTGTGGAGAAAATAATTTTGTGTAAGACGGACTCACTGGGATTGAATGTAAACCAAGGCTGTACCCTTCAAAATAATACCAAATTGTAAGATGTATAATATTTATTTAATATATCATATTTTATTCTAATAAAACACGAATAAATGTCCTTACAGCCCAATGTCCAGTCTATTGTGGTGTGTGGGTAACTTCACAAGTTTATTACATTGACAAAGCTGCCTCTCATCA